>NC_061512.1:253051802-253401933 GCF_022539505.1 Lolium rigidum
GATACTAGAAGATATGTTGAGAGCATGTGTGCTAGAGTATGGATCTAAGTGGGAAGACCGCTGCCGTACGCAGAATTCTCATACAACAATAGCTACCAAGCCGACACGGATGGCCCCCGCCAAGCACCGTACGGAAGGAAGTGCCGTACCCTCTGAATTGGTCGGAAGTAGGAGAGAGTCAAGTCTTTGGACCAGATATTCTCCGAGAAGCCGAAGAGAAGGTTCACAAGATCCGCGAGTATCTCAGGACAGCCCAATCAAGACAGAAGAGCTACGCCGACAAAAGACGCCGAGAGATGACCTTCGAGATCGGAGATTTCGTATATCTCAAAGTGTCCCCCCTTAAAGGAATGCAGAGTTTCAGCTTAGAGGAAAGCTCGCACCCCGATATGTCGGACCTTTCAAGGTCCTGAGTCGCCGAGGAGAAGTATCCTATCAGCTGGAGTTACCGGAAGAAATATCAGCGGTGCACAATGTGTTTCACATCTCGCTACTCCGGAAGTGTTTAGAAGTGCCTGAGAAGACCGAAGTTTTCAAGAACATCGACCATCGAGCTGTGGATATCAACTCAGATCTGACATACCGCGAAGTACCCATTCGCATCCTGGAAGAGGCTTTCGTAACCACCCGTACTCGAAGTATCAAGTTTCGAAGATCCAATGGAGTAACCACACCGAAGAAGAAGCCACTTGGGAGAGAGAAGACTTTATGAGGACTGAGTACCCAGATCTCTTTCGTACCTAGTTTTCTCAGATCTCGGGACGAGATCTTTTGTAAGGGGGAAGGGTTTGTAACATCCCAAGTTTCAACAATAATAAACAAGAGAGATAATTTCCCCAAACCCAAAAATTTCAACTAACCAAAACTTTTTCTATGCATATAGTGCCACATATAGACATATGCATTTGAGTGATATTCTTTTGTGCATTTGCCATGATGAGTGTTAGTATGGTTAAACATTGCTATGTGAACCCTAAGCAAGATCACAAAACCCTAAATTGAGGGGAATTAGAGAAAATGGGAAAAACCCATTTCTCCCTCACATACACCTTATGCAAATTTTCAAATCCTCAACCAAGGCCAAGTTTGCTTGCTCCCTTGCTTCTAAAATACTTCAATGTGATAAACTAACACAATTGCACCCTTGAACCAAGAATCAAATGCAAAGAAATCAAAAATCCTACATACATATGATAATGGTCACATGACCCAAAAATATTTTCTTCACCTCTTTACCCCCCTGGTTTTCTCAATTCTTGAACTAAACTTGGTCAACCAAAGCCATGTCATCCAAGACCATGTCAAGGTGAGCAACTTTGATGTTGACCATCATGGCTAGAGTTGACTGGTTTGACCAGAATAAAAGTGACAAGAGGGGATGCTGAAATAAAGAGAAGATCATGTCACTTTTGACATTTTGCAAAACAACTCCAAATTGAGTGCCACCACCACCAATACTTCACATTAATTATATAAATGAGATTCACCAAAAAGATTTCCAAAATTCAAATAAAATTCTCTTGCGGCCATTATGTCGAACAGGTGTGAGCAGCTTTTCCAAATTGAGACACACACTATTACACACTGGTTTCTTCCCTAAACCCCTTTAATCCTTGATCATCACACTCTCTTACAACCCCTGCTTCACCCTAGTACCTGCCCTGGTCGATTAAAGTGAGAGGAGGAAGAAGAAAAACCCTAAAACTATGCCATGCCATGTACCCCGGCCACCTTTGGGCATCCCTCTCTCTGGCCTCCCTCTCAACCTTTCCTCTTGTCTTTGAGCATCTCTGGAGCACAAGGATCACGCCAGTACCGCCCGATCGATCGCCAACGCACCCCATTGGCCGGAACGCCCGCGTCCAAAACCTTGCCAGCACGCGCCCGTGCACGCGGTGAGCGCGCACTGGCAGCGCCAGGACGCCGTGCACTCGATCGCCACCGTCCTCCCCCTGCATCCCTACCACAGCGTTGAGCAGCTACTCCACGCCCTCTATACGCTAGACGAGCGCCCATGCCTGCCCTGCACCATCGCCGTCGTCCTCGACCAAATGATGCCGCGCGCCCCGTGACAAACCCTGCAAGCTCCCGAGCCATCCCGTCGCCTTTTCTCTGCGCCAGCTAGCCGTTGAGCATCGCCAGGACGACGCCTACAAGATGCCGTCCTCGCCTTGCCCTTTCGACCGACGGAGAGGCCACGCCGACGACGCTCCTCCGCAGCACCTCACGGCCTCCATCGCCTGCTATAAATAGAGCTCCTCCGTCCACCATTTCTTCACACAACTTGCTCCCCTCCCTTCTCTGAACAAGCTCCCCACCTCAATTTAGCTCCACCTCGCCGGAGCTGCTCGAATCGCGAGCTCAAGACCGCCGGAGCCCGCGGAAGCTCTTCGTCGATTGGAGCCTCCCCGAGCGCCGCTGCTGCACCAGGCCGTTCCTCGTCGACAACCACTTCTCCGCGCCTACTGCCTGAGACCTGCACCGGCCTGGTACGCCCTCCGACCCCCTAGGCTCGCCGCCAGGGAGCCCGCTGCTCGTCGGAGAAGACGACGTTCACACGCCGTCGGATCCTAGTCTAATCCTACGGCCTAACGCGCGCGTACCGCTTCGGCGCTTAAAGAGGCGCCGACAGGTGGCCCCCACCATGTCAGCGCGGCCCGAGCGCACCAGATGCGTGTTGGGCTGCGAAGTGGGTTTTTATTTCGTTTCGGCCCAGTAACTCTTCCCGCCTAAGCCCAGGAATTCAAATCCAGTTTATTCTTTATTCAAATTTGCTCTGCTGAATGTTTAGTAAAATTTGAATAGTTTGAATTCTGCCAAACCAAATCTAGCAAACCTTATACCGTTGGAAAGCCCATGAATTTATCTAACCAATACCACTGGCCCCACCTCTAATTTCATTGTAGATTTAATTTGACAAAAAAAACAAGACAGAGACTTTTGGACATTCAAACTTTATTTAAAATTCAACCATAATAGATTTTGAAGTAATTCCAATTCTAATAAATCACAAATGATGTCCTCTAATTGATTATGCAATAACATAGCCCTGTTGTTTGTATGATCATGGATTAGATCAAATAAAATGGCTATGTAGTCATTTCTAGAGCTTTTTAAAGTGGAAATTAAACTCAACCCTAATATGAGAGTTACCTCTCAATTAAACTTTGATCCTAAGTATTAATAACCAGGGGGAATGACTTAGGCTAATGAACCCTTGAGAATTATTATTTAGAGATTTTAATTCATCTAAATGTTAAGTTTTAGAACTATGTGAAGTGTAGCACTTCAATTAAATTGAACTCACATATAATAGATATGAAATGTTGACTTTGGGTCAACCTATATTTCATACCTTATTATTATATGGAGAGATTAAATCTTAATAAGAGGTAATGAAAAGAAATGATTTCTTTTAAAGACCTACCCACCAAATTGAAGAAATAGGAATAATGAGAGGAAATTATTTCTTTTTCAAATAAAGACAAATCAAATAATCCACCATGCCATGTTTGAGTGATGATAGAACTAGTGTGTAAACTATTTTGAGTGCCTCTAGTTTAGTATGTGAGCTTGGTTTAGTATTTATACCTCGTATTCGTATATAGACGCTAGTAACGAGGAATACCAAGAGGAGGAGGGCTACTCTCAGGAAGAAGAAGAGAACTTCGATAGCTACCCAGCTCAAGGCAAGCTAACCCTTGCTGAAAACAAGTGCTTAGCTCTACAAGAGCAAAGGCCCTTCACACTTTACTTTTATGTATTACCTATCCCATGTTTTTACTTACATTTGCTTTTGCTTATTTATTTCAAAGTATTTTCTGATTTAGGATTCACTTGTCTAGACTAGAACAAGAGCATCAAAGTTAGCCTAAGCAAGTAAAGCTAGTTAGCACCCTCTCATGACTAGTTGCTATGGCTAAGAACTAAAATTGACTACTCTAGATGGGAACATTTGTGAAATGAAAGGAAGTGAAAGATTTTTGAAGGTGAATATGACATTGATGACTTGGTGGTATTTGATAAAATTGATGATTGAGTCTGAATGCGATACCCTTCCAATTATACAAGTACCCCCACAATACCTGATTATGGGTAGGGCTTAACTAGAAACTTGTGTATTTTAGTATGGGTTCCCTCTGAACAAACATCATAGGGGTTACGCTGCGGCTGCCTCCGTTAATGGTGGATTGTTGTTGAAATGAGGTGAAGGTACGGCCCAAGCCCTGTGCAGTTCCCGGGTTAACTGCGGTTTCCACCGGGAGGCCAAGCTCATGGGGAGAGGTGCTCATACTAGCATATATAAGTGAAAGGTTTCGATTGATGATCCGCGTACCGTGTTACGATGATTCGGGGTTATCCTCGACGGATGAAATCAAAAGTTGTGGCACAAGAGTACAACCTCTGCAGAGTGTTAAACCTATTCGAATAGCCGTGTCCACGGTTACGGACGATTGGAAAGGCCATACTATCTCCGTTATCATTAATTTGTTTTGATCTTAAAAAGGAATGGTGAATTGAAAGGTGATATTATGGTGAACCATAATGAGTTGTGGGAATGACACTAATGTTCCCACTTGAGTTAGTCTAGCACATGATAGACTTTTACCAAAGATTTATGAAACTAAAACTTGGCTTTATGCAAATAAACCTAGAGCTTAGCACCCCTTTTCACTTAATGGGTATTCATCTTAGAGTTAGTTTGCGAGTACTTTAAAAGTACTCATGGCTTTGCCCTGGCTATTCAAATGCCAGACTTTGAAGGAGAGCAACAGTATCAGGATGACGGACAACAGGACGTCTACGATAACTAGGATCGTCTTATAACGTCAAGCGTTGCCTGTGGAATAGATCGTCCACTACTACTTCGCTTCCGCTACTATTTGTGATGTTGAACAATATATTCGTGTAATATTGGATCATGTGATCTATGGTTGTAAGACAATATGTGTTGTAATAAATGATGACTCTATGCTACTTACTATTATGTCTCGCAAAAACATTATTCCTGGGATTGCGATGTACGGCATAATAGGCATCTGGACTTAAAAATCCGGGTGTTGACACGCCAACCCCAGGAACACCCATCATCTGCTCCACGCCATCCGCATGACCGAAGAGTGGGACCACCACCACCGCAACGTTGCCCGCCGTAGAGCCAACCGTGCAGTCCGCCTTCCGGGGCCGCCGCCCCGGCATCCCACGAGCTCGAGCCCATGACCTAGCCACCATGCGGCAACGCCGACGGATTGGACAGGGCAGGTCAGCACCATAGCTAACAGTCATCAGGGCCATCGCAAGTTAGGGGAGGGGATCCGCCCTCCGGCACACAAGGTGCCCACTGTCCGGACGTGGTAGCACTACCAATTAGGCCTAGATCAGGCCCGACCGCCTGCCAGGCCCGGAACAGGCCCCATTAGAATACCTCCAGGTCCAGTTAACATTATTTGTTTTGATTTACACTAACCTTAGTACCCCTCCACTTTATCTTCACTTTGTATGTGCAGAACTGACAAATGGCATGGTTTTTGTTCAGTTAGGTGTAAATGCAGTCGTAATACAAAATTGTCAAACTTATGTTGTACTAACCGAAACTACCACAACACTGGATTGATGACTAATGCCCTAACCATTGGTTGGCAAGAACCAATTCTATATATAGTTTGTGACTATTATAAGATATAATCAATGAGGTTGAGAGCACATGCCTTCCTTTTAAACCTTACGACTCTTTGACTAGTTATTTGAGAATACCAGGTTCTGACTTGGCATCATGGTGTCTGCCAAATGACTTAAAAGTTCCATTCAAACTACAGAGATAGGGACTTCAAAGAAGCACCACTGTGTTATGAATTTATCATGCCACTCCCAACACTCTGAAAAATAATCTTTTATGGATCTATGATGAAAACATAATTTTAAAAGTATGAACTCAAATTCCTGTGGCATTTTTAAAAAAAAGTTAAATTTCTATGCCCTGCGGAAATTTTCTGGTGGAAAACAAAAGAAAGTATGACAAGAGGTCAGAACTAGACCTCACTTTTCCCGTGTCTTTATAATCCAATCCACATCGTGATGACAGTATTCATCCTCAAGGAACACCTCTGAATGATAGGTTTTGAGATTTTGTGCATGCAACTTCCCCCTTTCATCTCAAGCCACCATCGCATCAGAGGTGTTGTAAGGATCGCAGATAAATTGGATAATCGCCTCAAAAGGCTGCAAAGCGTCAACCCACTAGTACATCTTGTTGCGGAACCAGGTGTCTCTTTGAGAGGTTCATTGACGTCTGCTGAAACTTAACCAGTAAGTCCAAGAACTCCTGTGGGGAGCTACTACCTCCGTTCTGTCTGCAGTGCAACAAGTACTCCATGGTTTGCCTGTAGCCTATGGCACGGCTTGCGGAGTAACTCATTGTATGGCTTGATGAGTTCTTATTTGGCTGCAAACCGATATCAAGAAGCCATGAGGAGTGCAACAAGTACTCCTATGTCAGCCAGCATTTCCTTACACCTCAAATCAATTGACATGTAGAGTTCAGCACGTGGACATGCGAGGAAAATACACAGGAAATTGTACTCCAGTCCCTTCACTTCACATGTTCCATGGAACCAGTGATCTTGGTGTTGTGCAGCTCCCGAAATGAGCTGTAATGTAATGTGAAGGCAGATGAAGGAGAACCTAATGACCTGATGATATCAAGCCTTCTGTGTAACCTGACCAAGTTATTCGTGTCCTGGGCTCTGGGATCCCCAGCCTTGAGCACCAGATCCACGGCGGTACAGCCCAATCCCTCCAGCGACACTGATCATTCAGCTTGCTGTAGATAAACCATCTGAGGTACAGCCCAATCCCTCCAGCGACAACGGGCACGCAGCCCCTGCCAAGAACATCCCACGTCGCCTCCGAGCGTCATCCAACAACATCCTGGTTCCTGGACGAGTAATCCTCCGACGCGTGCATGATGTCAATCAGGTGGTGCGGCACCACGCTCATCTCCAAGGCGGACGGCTTGGCGGAGCGAACATCGAGGCCACAGTACACCTGCACCGAGTCGGCCCTGATGATCTCGCCCCCGAGCCTCCTGGCCGTCTCTAGCGTGAGTCTCCTCTTCCGGCGCCCGTTGGGCCTGATATCACGATGACCTTGGTTTTCCTCCTCGCATTGGGAGGTCACTACGTGCAGTTCCTTGTTAGAGCCAAGATAGCTCCTCCAGATGCCGCGGCGAGCAGCCCCGAACCCGAACCATGGCCTCATTTCACAGCACATGGTAGGTACATCAAGCACCTGCACAAGCTGATTCAGAATGAGACTGCAGGGCGAAAATTAATTAAATGAAAATAAAAATGAGAGACTCATCGTCCTTGGAGTTTATTGTTTCCTCGGCAGCATTCTGCCGAGCACATTGTGTGCACAGGAAACCAGCAGCCCATATCAAATCCAAGGCTGCCCGTCACAACGCTGGCATAGAAGAAACAGAAAGGAAGCGGTGGGTCGACTCCGCTCCAGCTAGCAAGTGGACAGAGAATCAAGGAACGAGCTAAGCGGGAAGTCAGAGAAGAGGAGGAAGAAGAGCAGGCGAGGGCAGGAATGGAACTGTTGGAGTGGAGACCCTGAAGGCCTGAAGCTATAGGAATGATCTCACTGGCCTGCTTGTGTGCTACCGCAGCGGCCTCGGCGGCAGCCAGGATGACCACGGCGATAGCCATGACCACCAGGAGACGGTTCCGCGAGAGAGAAAGGATATGCCGATGGCGATTCGTCTCGGCCAAAGTGTATGGGATCTCTAGCGAAGGAGGCGCTGGGCCCATTCATCAATGTCTTGTTCCCCGTTGCCTTGGTTGAAGACATGAAATCAGTCACAGGTTGAGAGCTGTTGCAGATTCGAACTACATCATCGAGTACCCGGAACTGGAAGGATGAAGCCTCCATGCTCGAAGAGATCACCAGCTGTTCTAGCTTCATGAACCTGAAATACCTCGGCTGTTCACAAATTTCCCTATTGGCCAATATCTACTGACCCTTTACAAAGAAATAATAACCCAACAACAAGATACTATTAAACTTAGCTCAATGGAAACAACAGCTGAATATTACGCCAAAACATTGGCCAACCAGATCGATAATTTACGGCTGCACCAACACAGGATTTTAAAATAACATTATGTGGTTTATCACGACCTTAAGAAAACTCCACACAAACAACAACACGAGGATTCAACCTCTGGAAGGTGAAGTAGCTAGACAAGGTTCTCACGGAGTTTGGTTCAAAGTTTTAATGACTACTATGGGTTCAAGCCCGCCTGCTCTTCCAGCATTGGGAGTTTAACTAGGCAACTTTTGCATCAGCTATCCTGCTCTTCTTCATCTTCTTCTTCTTCCTTGTTCTTCTCAAGCTCCGCTATCATCTTGGCAGCTGCAGAGTACCTCGCCTTGCGTGGGGTCGGACTAGGATCACCAACGATGCTCATGTCAAACTCAGAGCATGCGAGGTGTACAGTGGCACGGAACATTCCTGAAAAAAATTATAGGATAATGACTAGTGAAGAAGTGCTCGAAACAATGTGTGAGAGCTCTGAAAGGGAGACGATGATAGTCAATCGAACAGAAGTTACACTATACATGCTGTCACTTCAATGCACAGGACTTACAGGGAACTGTAGGGGCTGAACTCAATAATGGATAATCAAAAAGTACATGGAACAAGACCTACTTGTAGGATATTCTTAATTCTTATTCTTATATGGTTCAAGGACCAAATGCTTGTCCATGCAGAAAAATAATGAGATAAAAGTAAATATTTGTACATACCATCCGCCACTGAAAGCACTATTGCATATCTTGGGAGCATCCACTCACACTTTTTGCAGATGGCATCAAGCTCCTGCATTGACAGGTGTCAAATTTACAGGTGGCATTTAAAAATTCTAATACATCAGTTCTGCTCGAAGTTTCTTACCTCGCATTTATTGAGGAATGCCTGCTTCAGTTTATTCCTCTTAATGCTCCTGGTTTGACCGCCATCTCCAGAGCAAGCTGAATTGGCAACTGCCGTCATATCTGAACAAGTTCCCTTATAGCTTTCCACTATTGCCAGCGCTTTGGGTGTCACCTTCCCTTCTGCATAAGGTTCAAACATGATGAGTACTAGAAACTGGAACTGATATAGAAACAACTACTTGCCAAATCTTGCCACTTCCGCTGGACGATTTGTTTGTCACAGAGTGCGGTGGACAATTCGTCCGCAATGAGAAGTGTGCCACACGACAACTTAGTACAGAACTTTTGGAAATGTATGGCTCCTAGAAAAACAGTACCATTCAAGATTGTATGAATTTCCATATCAATTTGAATACTTCGTTCCTGAAGTATGCATTCCTTGCGAAGCTGAAACAAAGAGAGAAAGGCACGAGTTCACATCAGCTTCTCAACTAGAAAAAATTTAAAGGAAACATGCATCATTTTGACTGAAATAAAAGAGAAGACATATAACATACAATTTCATCCCGTATTTTCTGAAGTGATTGTAGTGTATCATACATCTGATCATTATTGTTCTCAGTGATGCCGCCTACAATGAGATTAGCAACACGTAGGTTAAGAACTGACAAATACCTAATAACAAGAAAAGCAAGCTGTCTTGGGTGGTTTATTGCAACCTGAGTTTCCTGTCATTTCCATATTTTGGCGTTTCAAAGAACCGTTCTCGATTGCGTGATCAAAATATGGTGCCTGATACAACAGTAAGTTATTTAAATTGAAGCAGAGGAAATAAACGAAATAAAAGCTTGGCCTACTCATCATCTACTCATCAAACATAACTGTTAGCCAAGATTTGCCTAACTTATAGCGGCTATTTGGTCGCCAGAAGGTGTTTCATCTCTAGATCATAGCGTAGGCTCGAGACAGAAACTGACCTATGAAAAGGATAAATACTTATTTGGTTGATTAAACATGTATAGTGTGGCTCCTTTCTTTATATTGAGATGACTAGCCCCTAACAGTAGGATTAATCTTAACCCATTGATCTTTTCCTAGCCGTTCTATGGCGTTGTATGGGCTTCTAGGCTCTCTCTTCTATATGATCAATGCACCTATCTAGGGTGTATTCTCAAAAAAATAAGTAATGGGATATTATTCCTTATATTTGGTAATATTGGATTGGGTCGGCTTCCTCCCCGCACCCTAATCCCTAACAAACGAAGTGTGTTCTATCACACTTTCCAAAACATTCACATTGCAACATAACAGATGCCCAAACTCCATATAAGATAATATAATAGAGTGTGTAGGAAAACACACAAAAAAATAGAATAAAGCACAACAACCATCACAATAATATTGTATGGATAAGGACGGAATAAAATTAATATTTATTACTAGGTCACCATATTTGAAAGTTTACTTCTATAACCATTTCAGAGTTGTTCGTAATGGGTGCTATTATTGTATTTTTTTCAACACTAACAAGCTGTAATTTAGCTTACCATTGGCAGAAAGGCATCTTGGGGCATATTCTCATTCTGTGTCTTGTGCTTGTCCACTTGACCACCTAAAGTTCATTGTATCAGAACACTAATAACGAACGATGTATCAGTAATATCTAAATACGGTTAAGAATGACTCACCGGACTGTAGGAGTATGGGTCCTCCACTTACTACTGTTGTTGCTTTTGTATTTATTGACTTATTAGTCGGGAGTCCTGGAGTTTTGACATCAGGAACAATAAGTGATTCATTTTCTGTTATGGGACTCTCACCATCTGGACCCTCCGTTGATGTAATCCTGGAAGCTTCAGCTTTCCTTTTGCAACTGTTCTTGTCCTTGTTTTCTATTATGGGGATCTCATCATCTGGACCCTGCGCTGCTGTAGTCCTGGAGGCTTCAACTTTTCCTTTGCAACTTTTCTTGCGCTTGTTTTCTATTATGGGGCTCTCACCATCTGGACCCTCAGCTGCTGTATCCCTGGAGGCTTCAGCTTTTCTTTTGAAACTTTTCTTGTTCTTGCTGATGTTGGAGTTCTGATTACTATTGGCACCAGTTGCTTTTATTGCTCGTTTGTTTTGCATTGGAGTTGACACTTTTGCAGTTTGTTTTTTCATCTTTGACATGCTATTCTCTCCTTGCTCTTCCAATTTTTCATCTATCCCAGAGTTCAATCTATGTCTGGGGACATCAGGCCATTTCCTGAAACATGTCAAGTGTTACGACCAATTGAGTTACCTGTGGAGGAGTCCTAGTTTCACGCATAAATAGCTGAGAACAAATCTAATGTTACCTGTGGAGGAGTCCTTGTAAAATCTCCTTATATGGAAGAATGTGATAGTACTCGACTACCGATGTTGTTTTCAGGAACGGATCATTTACAAATACTGGACCGTTCATACTGTCGAAGAGGGAAAAGGGAAAAAAGTCAGTATCGTCGAGAAATAGCAAAATCATACAGCATTGAGCAAAACATCCTCGTTTAACAGGAAAATGTCAAAAAAAACATGATTTACGCAATACGCATCAGCAGAACAACATCAAATATACATGGAATGTGTTACCGCCAGAGAAAAGAAGGGAAGAGCTATAGCAAAGCAACCTGCGCCGACATATGCAATAAATGGGTCACAAAGCAAGCCACACATTTTAAATGGTCTCACGTAGCATCAAGATGTACCATACTATGGTCTTATTTAATAAACTAAGGAGTGGTTGATCATAAAGGATCTGACCTACAATCATAGAACTATCTAGTAGGTAAAAGCAAACCTGAGAATCAAGTCTTCTAGAGACACTTCCACAAGTTTGCACTTTGTTGTTTTCTTATATTCCACGATGAACAACTTGGTAGTCGTCCTTCCTTTACTCAACGAGTATGTCAAATCTTCGTCAAGAACAAGCAAGTCTGAGCCATCCATACCTATTAAGACAATAATTTTACCATAAGGAGCAGCAAACGATGCATAGGTGGATCAAACAAAAAAGGCACAAATTATTAACAAAATCAAGTTCATGTATCACACTTTTACACGATCATATTTATACAAAGATATAAACAGCATCTCTAGCAAACAATGAGCTGCTATTTGTTCATGTACAAGGGAATTAACCTTCCTAGTCTCCCAAGTTATTTTCAATCAGCTAGTTGATAAACTCAAATCAAGTTTCATTATTAGTAGCTTGTAGACAACCAAAACAAATGAGAGGAGCAGTGCCAAGTCAAATAATTAACAAAAATTATTTGCTGATGTTATTGTTCTGCCTGAGACTAAATGGTTTTCACTAACTAAGCAAGTGAGAAGTACATTTTTGGGGTACATTCTAGGACCATGCACGTTCTTGTTTTCTGTAAAGAAAGTGTGAACCTCAAATTCATTTTTGGGTTCATTAGAAGTTCAAATTTAGTACAATTCGGAACAATAGTAAACTTCTATTTACAAAATTAACAGAAACTCTGATCCATACTATTCTTCTTGTTTCTCGCAAGTATGTTTGATGGTATGAGAAATATTGTTGGCAAACTGCTAATAATCTGATCGAAGTGAGGAAAACCCCTCGCCAACGAAAAAATGAGAACTGCAGATACGGATATATAAATTAAAGGCTGTAGTGATAAAAAAACCCGACCTGTTCTACGCTGCACCTCTGACATTGCTAGTTGTTGAAGAATTAATGGACCATCCAAAGCACCAAATGTTGTTTTACTTGTCGACTCCTCGCCTGCTGGTTGGTTGGTACTGTGTGAAATACCGGATGCAGCATCATATTCCTTTTCTATGAATGACCAGACACCCTTGGTGTCAGCACCATACTCAATCAAACATTTTTTCTTTGTCGGGTCCAGAAGGAGCACAGCAACTTTGCCTATTGGCCACACTCCCATGTCTGGATAAATTTTAGTCGCATCGAGTTCTGCAGCAATCTTACAAGCTTGTATTGCTCCTTTATCAGTAACAGATAAGGTGGCATCATCTCCAGAATCGTTCTCATACGCATGGGCTATGCTCAGGTATGGCAACAAATCTTCTCCAACAGAAAGAGAAGCGCACGTAAAAAACCGCTTGGGATCAGCAAAAGCAAGCTTCGGAGACACCTTCCTGTGGTAGTAGTTGTACATAATGATAGCCGTGTGAACCTGCAAAACCACACAGCCGTGTGATGAGTTAGCAGCTGAGGAATACCATCTTAAATGTATTTAAGCAGCAATAGAATAAGAAACACATTACACTGCACATAAGCAAAAGGAGACGAGCATTTCATGGCTACACTGAGGATATTGTCATGGATAGCAAAGGAAAATAAAGTAATACAACTAGAATGCTCAGTTGACAGGCAAACTGTAAGCATGACCTAGCAAGTGCTGCAATCCAACAGACTAGGTAATTACATTGACAAACCAAACATATATTTAACGATATCACGCAATTCCAATCCAATTATAGAGAAATTTGAAAGGCGTCGCAAGGTCCACTAGATGGGCAAATAATTTCCTTGGAACTAGGCATGTCAGCCGAACCTTTCTGCTTCAGCTGTATATTTGCACGGCTACTACCAACAACTGTATAATCTGAACAATAAATTGGCAGAGCCGGCTACCCAATTTTACAAGTAAACAAACAAAAAAATCATAAGTGAAAATTTCTACTGACAATCTGGCGCTGGCGGCTTGCCTTTGCTGCCTAGCGGCGGTGGAGGCGTAAGACCCCGTGCTGCCGCCCATCGCTCCGCATCCAACCACCCCCCTACACGACGCCTTCTCTCCACGGCCGACCGGTAAACGAGACCACGCCGCATCTGCCGCCAAGCAGCCGGCTGGATGGCCGCCGCCGCCATTTTCGTCCCGTAGAGCCATGGTTCTCGGTTGGGCCTATCCAATTGGGCCTCAAACGTGCGCGTCGAGGCCCACTACCGGATCACTAAGGCAGCCCTGTCATCTACCGCCATTAAGGCCCACCACCTCGCCTTCTTGCTCCTCCGCCGGGCGCCTCCCATTCCCCGCAACTCCTCCGGCCGTCCGGCGAGGTGCCTATCCGTCTCCGGGAAGGAAGTCACCTCCCAACTTCCCCCTCCGCGGCGAGCGATACCCAACCTACTATCTAGCAAGGGCGGCCGGTATGTACACCCGCCACCAACGAGGACACAGTACAGTACGAGAAAGATGACGAGCATCTTCGCCCCATTCCTCCCCTCCCAGCACGAACCGTGAGGAATTCTACCACCATAGATTGAACACACAGCCCAACCAAAAATCAAAATCCCCCGTCCTAATTACTAATTATCCGGAAAGAAAAGAAGCTAGCATTGTTGGGTGCTCACCTGCTGCGCGACGGCCCGCTGCTTCTCCAGCGTCATGTGGCGCTCGTCCTGGCCGGCGCGGCGCGGAAGCACCGGCCGCACCAGGTGCTCCACCAGCAGATTCACCGCTTCCTCCATGTGCACCACCGCCCCATTTCCTCCTCCGCCGCCGCCAGACATGCCGCCCTGACACAATTTTCCGCACAAACGAGTCAGCGGGGCTCGATCTCTAGGGTTTGTGATTCTGTGTGGCGGCTGCCGTGGCTGGGTGGCCGGCTCTGCGATGGGTTGGGGTTTTTTGTAGAGAGAGAGGAGTGGTGGGTGGAGACCGGAGGGAGCTAGAAATGGAAACAAACGCGGTGACGCGAAAGTGGAAAGGGCGAGACGATCCATCCGCCGTTCGTTGCTCGTCACCTCCGCCGTCAATCGCCGTGGCCACGGAATGGGCAAGTGTTGAAGAGGTACAGGACAGCTTTGCTCTGTTTCTCCAGCTCGTGTCTCTTACACAAGGGGACCACATATGCAATGGGTTGGTCCTATTTTTTTTTACCAAAAATGAGCTGCGTCTGGGCGCACAAACTCGTTCAAACAAAATTAGGCTAAATAGGGTATACAAAATAAGAAGGAAAACTGACGCATGATTCAGTTTCTATGACCTACAAGTTGCTGAAAATAAGAGAAACTGAGAGTAATTCCAAAACACATATAAAAATAAGACAGCAATAAAAATGATATAGCACAATCAAGCGCAAAATAATAGTAGTAGTGCAAATGGTTTGGTGAAATTACCGAAGCAAGAGATGATGGTTTTAACCCTGCAAGGCTGTAGTCCGTTGACACTTGACAAGAATCTGGCGGCTTACCATTACAAAATGTTGTCACTCTTTTCGGTGGTTCAGTCTCATGTTTATCGCTTCGACGAGTAAGTTGAGACCCTCCATGAACTGGCGAGTTGTCACCACAGTCTATATCTTCTTCCATAGGTACTTCTACCGGTTTTTCATTTTTTATCGAGGTTTTAAGTCGAGCCCTTCCATAAACAGGTGACTTGTCACCAGAACCTATATCTTCTTTCATTGCCACTTCTTTCATGTATCCACTTTTTACTGAGGCTTTAAGTTGAGCATCTTCCAGAATATCACCAATTTTAAATTCTCCCTTGGATGCTACACGCCAGGTTTCATCGGAGCCAATCTGAACAAGTGAACGGTAGTTTTGAGCCAATTCTCGTGGAGTGGTATCCAAGTCCACGGATAGATTAATCCCTTTGTCCGACTCCACGTAGAACCCAAAGACACTTTTCGCACAATTTCCTACCATTTTACAAGGTTGACCATGAGCTCCGTAATATTTTACTGGCTGTATTTATCAATAGTTACAAGAGTGCTAAGAAACTTACCGCTTGGAGCTGCAACTTTATTTGGTTCGGAAGAAGTCATACCATTTAAGCTCGATGTTGGACCACGTGTTTTAATTGCAACATCACGAGTAACTACAATGTGGTCAGATTTCTTGCCAAGAGCTATCCGCGAGGATCTTTTCTTCCGAGTGTCGTGAGAAACCCGAGTGTTACTCATTTTTTCTTTGTATTGTTGAAACAATATGCCTAATTGATTTACGGAAAAATAAAGAAAGAATGTTAAATGTTTCTTTTATGGCACTGCCCATTCATTTTATTCAAATGAATGAATTAATGGATAATTAAAATATTATCTTATATCTAAACAAAAAAGGGGACAACGTGAACTGTACAATTAATTTGGACCTCGTTGTAGAATTCATACACATACCAGATGAGATCAAAGTTCCTGTATTATAATGGCATCCTTGTTATATAAGGAACTTAAACGTAGTAGATTGCAAAATTCGGCGATCTATTGGTAAAGTTATGGTTCTCAAAATGGTCATTGTATGCTTTTACGAACTTCGTTGATAATAAACCCACCGATTATAAGACGGAATCACCGCAGCTCTTCTTGCAATTAAGCACAAAATGGGCTGCATTTGAATATGTTTTTGTGAAATAACTATCATTTTGAAAAATCATATGGCCAACTGAAAGACACTAACATGTTACGAGATACATATCGGCTGACAAGCTCTTTGTTCAAGTCTTCACAATAATTTTAAGAAATAAATCATTTTGTACTTTTACAATTGGGATCGAGCAAATGATAATAACTAATGCCCGATAGAAATAAGCGGAAGGACCATAAAAGCACCAACTGTTGCCACTAAACCCCCAACTGTTACCACTAAACCCCCAACTAACCTTCGAAATACCGCATGTCAAAAAAACTTTGAACTATTAAATCTAAGAGTACAACTCACAAGGAGAAACACAATAATGGCAATACTTAACAATTCAAATTCTAGATTGGAAACAAATAAACTACTTGTGAGAATTACCAAAGAGAGATTAGTCAAAAATCGATAACATGCCATACCTTCGAATATTGTTATTATTTTTGATAGCTCTGCTTGTGGGCGATATAGAGGAGATGCCAGGACTGGTATGATGCTGGTGGCCAGAGATTACCAAGAAGATTGTTGGTGGGTATGATTGCTAGGAATCAGAAAACTAGCATGATAATTCATGAGTGTAACTTAGAAGAAGAAATAGAATAATGAAGATAATAAACATTAGAAATCTAGATCTAACTATTTTAATGAGTACCACATCCTCACCGTTGAATTGGGAACATGGCGCAATACCTTGAACTCTTGCTTTGGATCCTGGTAGAGGCTATCGTCGAGATCGGCATGGAGGAGGGACACCAGTAATGAGAGGTCACCTGGTAGATTGATGACGGATATGGTTACTAATTCCTAGAAATTAGAAACCTGGGGTGACGAGTTCATGTATCAAGCTGTATGTGTTATGTTCTTTGGTGCGATTGCAGGATAAGTGGTATGGGGGTGAGAGAGAGTATTATTGAGGTATTCGGGGCGGTGAGGAGGCCATGGGAGGATCAAGGGAGGACAACAAGAAGGAACGGAGGTTAAGTGGCGGCGCGGGGGAGGGGGAGGTTGAGGGTTAAGTTGGTGGTGGACTGTGATATTTATAGGGAAGGTGCAAATGAGAATGAGTCCCTCTTATTTTCTCATTATGTTTCTTTCTGTTTTTGCGCGACCGAAAATATAAAGCGGACTTGTATTAAGAAAAATTGGAGTATATGCATGGAAGAATGGTGGAAGGGGTTACGTGATACACACATCTATTGGATAGAAGGCATGTGTCACGCTCGTTCTCCACCTAAACTTCTTATAGTCCGAGCTTCCGGTGCCTCTCCAACAACCATTAAGTTGGTGAGTGCGGGAATCCATGTAAGTGATGCTTGTTAAGTCAAGCTAGGTCAACCAAATTCTATGCATGCCACTTCTCATGGTCAAGAAAAAGAATGTAAAAGAGAACTCCAATGAGAAGGCCGAAGAAGAATGATACCATCATGGAAAAGCGATGAGAAGGCTTGGTCTACCACATACCATGGACCTTGTAGACCAACATTGACATAAGTACCCCTCATGTATATCCCCATCAATGGTTGTATTGTTATTTAATTTTTCAAGACTCATATCCTATAAAGACCCTCCCATGGGCATGTAACCATCACCCTCACTTGGAATACAAATCGAGGGGAGAGGCTTTGACGGGACTCGCGCGAGAAGTGGTCTAGTGGACCTATACAAGGCATGGATCCACCACGAGGGATCGAAGGAGAGTTTCATGGTATCACTTTTGGCCTTAGACACTAGTTGAAATGCTTCTCTCGTGGCCTCTCCCAGCATAGGATTAATCCCTGCTCCCACAAGGTGGCCAACCCTATTCAAACACCATCGCTTGTGTCAACTCAAAAGTATACAACAAGCTTTACCCATAAGCTAGGTCATTCGTATACACCCCTAATCATATAGTGCCATGATTGTTGAATAGATAGTTGTACTCAATTGTTGTTATATAACAAAAAAAAACAATTTCACCGACCTTGGGGTACTTATTCCCTCGTACAAAACCAATGAAGTTACATGGTGACACCTAAGATAGTTCTAAATGAAGTTGAGACTACCCTCGATGAAACCAAGCATGTATTAACTTGGTGAAGAAATAAAGTCATGACTCCTGACGCTAATGAAGGTGATAGTTCTAAAGCAAATTACACCTAGAGTGAGGCCGCCCGACTCAACCCCGTCAACTCCCACATAACCCCATTGTTAGCAAGGATTGAAGAACTATATGTTGTCGAGGCACCCCCTGATCGTTTGGACTTGAGTCCTCCATGTTTGAGAGACGTCTTGGATAGATAATGGCTCATGAAAATGACCACATTGTCTTCATCTAAACCGGGATATTTCATTACAATATGCAGCGAATATCTTCCTAGACTCACTAATAAATTCTAATCAATGTCAATATGTGCATTTGCTCTAATTTATTTGTTTTGTGTAGAAATGAAAGCAATTAGGAGGAAATAAGGGGCATTTGGTGAAGAATCACAGACTGAAATCATCACCAAGTAAACTAGGGTTGAGAGACGACTCACAGAAGACTTAACAACCACTGGAACGACCAGGCCCTCCCGTACGGCTTGACTATACCATGTGTTGATGGTTCCTCCTTGTCAAACCCAATATAAACCATGAAGGGACCGAGGCATTTAGCGAACACATGCAGAGAAAAACCTCATTCCACCGCCCCAATTAGATATCATCTCTACCAAAGCCTCAAAGTGTTGGATATAGTGCCCTAGAGGGAAATAATAAAGAATGTTTATTATTATATCAATAGTTCATAATAGTTTAGTGTCATACTATAACTGTATTAATCGGAAACATTAATACACATGTGGTATTGTAAACAAACAAGGGTCCCTAGGTAGCATTTGCAAACTAGTTCATTGAGGTCAATTGATGATCGAGGTTTCCCGATCATGGACACACAAGTCACTGACAATGGAGTCATATCATTGATTGAATGATATGATGGACATTCCCATATATAAGTATTGTAACACGATCAAATTCACATCAAGTTCAAACTTACGATGTTTATGAAGTGTAGTAACCTAATCCTTAGATCGTGAGATCATATCTAATCACTATCACCAGAGGCTGCTTTGACTGCATCAACCGTCACACCGTAACAGGGTGATCATAAAGGTGTAGTTGGGTATTCCAATGGGATGGGTTGAGGTGTATGAGTCAAGAGCGTGATTTGTTCATCCGTGTGGCGGGAAGATACTATGGGCCCACTCGGTGAGATTACATCCAAGTTGCAACGCATGACCAGGTCATGAGGATTGAATCGAACGGAACGAGTTGAGTAACGAGATCGAACTAGGTATCGTGATATCGATGATCAAGTCTCGGACAAGTGCCAATATCAAAGTAACAAAGGGAATGGGATACAACGTAATGGTTCAAACGATGATCACATCTTCGTATAATGCATAGTGACTGCTATTGTTCTCCAGAATACCCTAGAATCATTGATCAGAGAGAGATGTCTCGATCATGTCTGTGTTATTCTCGAACCGTAGGAAAACACACTTAAGGGTTCATCGAAATTTAAAATTGTTTAGGATTCATCGGAAACACCAGAGAAGAGAGAAGAGAGAACTGGAAAGGGTTCCAGGAAAATCCAAAGTATGTTTGGAGTGATACAAGATATGTGGAGTTAAATAATATGTATTATATATTAATTAAATGGTTTAATATTAAATATATATATTAATTAATTAAAAGGTGAGCCCACCTAAATGGGCCCCTCCCGGAGGAAGGCCAATTAAGTGGTCGGCTGATACGTTGCAAACGTATCTATAATTTTTGATGCTCCTTACTTGTTCTACACCAATTTCTATATGTTTTGTCTACACTTTGTGGAGCTTTTATGCATTTTTCGGAACTAACCTATTGACAAGATACCACAGGGCCACTTCCTATTTTTTGCTGTTTTTGTATTTCAGAAAAGTTGTACATGAAATATTCTTGAAATTGGACGTGACGAAAGCCAAAGTTCCTATTTTTCCCAACACGAAGACGAAGTCCAGAGCAGAGACAGAGGAGGGCACCAGGGAGGCCACACCAACCCTTGGCGCGACCCCTGATCGCGCCATGGGGTGGTGTGGGGCCTCCTGGCGCCTGATGGCGCGTGAAGCACACGTCCGTTGGGAACCCCAAGAGGAAGGTGTGATGCGTACAACAGCAAGTTTCCCTCAGTAAGAAACCAAGGTTATCGAACCAGTAGGAGATGAAGGCCACATGAAGGTTGTTGGTGAAGGAGTGTAGTGCGGCGCAACACCAGGGATTCCGGCGCCAACGTGGAACCTGCACAACACAATCACAATACTTTGCCCCAACTTAACAGTGAGGTTGTTAATCTCACCGGCTTGCTGAAAACAAAGGATTAAACGTATGGTGTGGAGAATGATGTTTGTTTGCGATGAACAACAAAGAATAGAGATTGCAGTAGATTGTATTTCAGATGTAAAAGAATGGACCGGGGTCCACAGTTCACTAGTGGTGTCTCTCCAATAAGATAAATAGCATGTTGGGTGAAAAAATTACAGTTGGGCAATTGACAAATAGAGATGCACATACATATATCATGATGACTACTATGAGATTTAATTAGGGCATTACGACAAAGAACATAGACCGCTATCCAGCATGCATCTATGCCTAAAAAGTCCACCTTCGGGTTAGCATCCGCACTCCTTCCAGTATTAAGTTGCAAACAACAGACAATTGCATTAAGTACTGCGCGTAATGTAATCAACACAAATATCCTTAGACAAAACATCGATGTTTTATCCCTAGTGGCAACAGCACATCCACAACCTTAGAACTTTCCATCACTCGTCCCAGCATTCAATGGAGGCATGAACCCACTATCGAGCATAAATACTCCCTCTTGGAGTCACAAGTATCAACTTGGCCGTAGCCTCTACTAGCAACGAGAGAGCATGCAAGAACATAAACAACACATATATGATAGATTGATAATCAACTTGACATAGTATTCAATATTCATCGGATCCCAACAAACACAACATGTAGCATTACAAATAGATGATCTTGATCATGATAGGCAGCTCACAAGATCTAAACATGATAGCACAAGAGGAGAAGACAACCATCTAGCTATCGCTATGGACCCATAGTCCAAGGATGAACTACTCACGCATCAGTCCGGAGGCGGGCATGGTGATGTAGAGCCCTCCAGTGATGATTCCCCTCTCCGGCAGGGTGCCGGAGGCGATCTCCTGAATCCCCCGAGATGGGATTGGCGGTGGCGGCGTCTCCGGAACTTTTCTCGTATCGTGGCTCTCGGTGATAGGGTTTTCACGACGGAGAGAATAAATAGGCGAAGGGGCAGAGTCGGGGGACGCTCGAGGGGCCCACCCCATAGGGCGGCGCGCCTAGGGGTGGGGCCGCGCCCCCCTAGGGTGTGGCCGCCTCGTCGCCCCTCTTCGTCTCCTCTTCGGACTTCTGGAAGGCTCCGTGCAAAATAAGACCGTGGGCTTTTGTTTCGTCCAATTCCGAGAATATTTCCTGTGTAGGATTTCCGAAACCAAAAACAGCAGTAAAACGAGAACCGGCACTTCGGCATCTTGTTAATAGGTTAGTGCCGGAAAATGCATCAAAATGATATAAAGTGTATATAAAACATGTGAGTATTGTCATATAACTAGCATGGAACATAAGAAATTATAGATACGTATGAGACGTATCAAGCATCCCCAAGCTTAGTTCCTACTCGCCCTCGAGTAGGTAAATGATAACAAGGATAATTTCTGAAGTGACATGCTACCATCATAATCTTGATCAATACTATTGTAAAGCATATGAAGTGAATGAAGTGATTCGAAGCAATAGTAAAGATAATGACTAAACAACTGAATCATATAGCAAAGACTTTTCATGAATAGTACTTTCAAGACAAGTATCAATAAGTCTTGCATAAGAGTTAACTCATCAAGCAATAGATTCTTAATAGAAGGTTTTGAAGCAACACAAAGGATGATTAAGTTTCAGCAATTGCTTTCAACTTGTAACATGTATATCTCATGGATAGTTATCAACATAAAGCAATATAACAAGTGCAATAGGTAAACATGTAAGAATCAATGCACACAGTTGACACAAGTGTTTGCTTCTAAGATAGAAAGAAGTAGGTAAACTGACTCAACATAAAGTAAAAGAAAGGCCCTTCGCAGAGGGAAACATGGATTACTCATGTGCTAGAGCTTTTTATTTTGAAAACATGGAAACAATTTTGTCAACGGTAGTAATAATTCATATGTGTTATGCATAAGACCTCTTATAAGTTGCAAGCCTCATGCATCGAATACCAATAGTGCTCGCACCTTGTCCTAATTAGCTCGGATTTCCATGGATTATCATTGCATTACATATGTTTCAACCAAGTGTCACAAAGGGGTACCTCTATGCCACCTGTACAAAGGTCCAAGGAGATAGATCGCATTTGATTTCTCGATTTTGATAGATCTCAACTTGAGGACATCCATACCGGGACAACATAGAAAACAGATAATGGACTCCTCTTTAATGCTTAAGAATTCAACAACAGATAATATTCTCATAAGAGATTGAGGATTAATGTCCAACTGAAACTTCCACCATGATACATGGCTTTGGTTGGCGACCCAATGTTCTTCTCTAACAATATGCATACTCAAACCATTTAATCATGATAAATCACCCTTACTTCAAGACAAGACGAACATGCATAGCAACTCACATGATATTCAACAAAGGTGTAAAAAGTTGATGGCGTCCCCGAAACATGGTTACCGCTCAACAAGCAACTTATAAGAAATAAGATACATAAACAACATATTCAATACCACAATAGTTTTTAAGCTATTTTCCCATGAGCTATGTATTGCAAAGACAAGGAATGAAATTTTAAAGGTAGCACACAAGCAATTTACTTTGGAATGGCAGAGAAATACCACATAGTAGGTAGTTATGGTGGACACAAATGGCATGGGTTTTGGCTCAAGGTTTTTGGATGCACGAGAAGCATTTCCTCTCAGTACAAGGCTTTGGCTAGCAAGGTTGTTTGAAGCAAACACAAGTATGAACCGGTACAGCAAAACTTACATAAGAACATATTGCAAACATTATAAGACTCTACACTGTCTCCTTGTTGCTCAAACACTTTTACCAGAAAATATCTAGACCATAGAGAGACCAATCATGCAAACCAAATTTCAACAAGCTCTACAGTAGTTCTCCACTAATAGGTTTAAACTACATGATGCAAGAGCTTAAACATGATCTATGAGAGCTCAAAACAATTGCCAAGTATCAAATTATTCAAGACCATATACCATTTACCACATGAAGCATTTTCTGTTTCCAACCAAATAGCAATCAACGAAGCGGTTTTCAACTCCGCCATGAACATTAAAAGTAAAGCTAAGAACACCAGTGTTCATATGAAAAAGCGGAGCGTGTCTTTCTCCAATACAAGGAATGCTAGGATCCGATTTTATTCAAACATAAACAAAAACAAAAACAAACAGACGCTCCAAGTAAAGCACATAAAATGTGACGGAATAAAAATATAGTTTCACTAGAGGTGACCTGATAAGTTGTCGATGAAGAAGGGGATGCCTTGGGCATCCCCAAGCTTAGATGCTTGAGTCTTCTTGAAATATGCAGGGATGAACCACGGGGGCATCCCCAAGCTTAGACTTTTCACTCTTCTTGATCATAGTATATCATCCTCCTCTCTTGACCCTTGAAAACTTCCTCCACACCAAACTCAAAACAAACTCATTAGAGGGTTAGTGCATAATCAAAAATTCAGAGGGGACACAATCATTCTTAACACTTCTGGACATTACCCAAAGCTACTGAAAGTTAATGGAACAAAGAAATCTACTCAACACAGTAAAAGAGGCAATGCGAAATAAAAGGCAGAATCTGTCAAAACAGAATAGTCCGTAAAGACGAATTTTTTAGAGGCACTTAACAGGCTCAGATGGAAAAGCTCAAAACTAATGAAAATTGCGTACATATCTGAGGATCACGCATGAATTTTCGCAGATTTTTTTGATTCTTCTACAGATAGATCTACTCAAATTTGTGACAGGTAAAAATCTGTTTCTGCGCAGGAATCCAAATCTAGTATCAACTTTACTATCAGAGACTTTACTTGGCACAACAATATGATAAGGAGAGGTTGCTACAGTAGTAACAACTTCCCAGACACAACAAAATAGTAATAAAAACATACATGGGTTATCTCCCAAGAAGTGCTTTTCTTTAACGCCTTTCAGCTAGGCGCAGAAAGTGCAAATCAAGTAACATCAAGAGAAGAAGCATCAACAGAGGTGTTTGGAGTTTTCTCAACTATGCATTGTATCTTATCTTTGTAAGAAACTCCTTTTTCATTAACTTTAGGCTTACTATCCTCCTCAAATAAATTTTCAGGAACAATCCAATCAAAATTCTTTTCTAATGCCTCATGCATTCCTATGAGTTTATAAGGTATTGGTATTTTAATCTCCCCTCACAATTGGCTTTATTAGTGTATCTTAGCCTATCTTTTTCCCTCTTTTCAAGGATATTTGCAAAATTGGTACAAAAGCCTAGCATCTTATGTCGAATAAAGACTTTCCTAGCTTCTCTAGCTACATCACCAAATTCTCTAAGAAGGGTTTCTAAAACAAAATCTTTCTTCTCTCCTTCTTCCATATCACCGAGTGTAAGAAACATATGTTGCATTATTGGATTAAGATTAACAAATCTAGCTTCCAACATGTGTGCTAAAGAGGCAGTAGCAATTTCATAATTAGGAGCAAGTTCTACCAAGGATATATCTTCAAAATCTTTAACTCTACTAACATGAGTGAAAAATTCTTCTATATTATCTCTTCCAATGATAGACCCACTTCCTACCGATATATCTTTCAAAGTGAACTTAGGGTGAAGCATGATGAAATAAACAAAAGTAAACCAATAAAGTAAATGCAAGTAACTAATTTTTTGTGTGTTTTTGATATAAGAAAACGAACAAGACAGAAAATAAAATAAAGTAAAGCAAGTAACTAATTTTTTTGCGTTTTTGATATAAAGAAAGCAAACAAAACAGAAAGTAAAGTAAAGTAAAGCAAGACAATAAACAAAGTAAAGAGATTGGATGTGAGAGACTCCCCTTGCAGCGTGTCTTGATCTCCCCGGCAATGGCGCCAGAAAAATGCTTGATGGCGCGTGAAGCACACGTCCGTTGGGAACCCCAAGAGGAAGGTGTGATGCGTACAGTAGCAAGTTTCCCTCAGTAAGAAACCAAGGTTATCGAACCAGTAGGAGATGAAGGCCACATGAAGGTTGTTGGTGAAGGAGTGTAGTGCGGCGCAACACCAGGGATTCCGGCGCCAACGTGGAACCTGCACAACACAATCACAATACTTTGCCCCAACTTAACAGTGAGGTTATCAATCTCACCGGCTTGTTGAAAACAAAGGATTAAACGTATGGTGTGGAGAATGATGTTTGTTTGCGATGAACAACAAAGAACAGAGATTGCAGTAGATTGTATTTCAGATGTAAAAGAATGGACCGGGGTCCACAGTTCACTAGTGGTGTCTCTCCAATAAGATAAATAGCATGTTGGGTGAACAAATTACAGTTGGACAATTGACAAATAGAGATGCACATACATATATCATGATGACTACTATGAGATTTAATTAGGGCATTACGACAAAGAACATAGACCGCTATCCAGCATGCATCTATGCCTAAAAAGTCCACCTTCGGGTTAGCATCCGCACCCCTTCCAGTATTAAGTTGCAAACAACATACAATTGCATTAAGTACTGCGCGTAATGTAATCAACGCAAATATCCTTAGACAAAGCATCGATGTTTTATCCCTAGTGGCAACAGCACATCCACAACCTTAGAACTTTCTGTCACTGTCCTAGATTCAATGGAGGCATGAACCCACTATCGAGCATAAATACTCCCTCTTGGAGTCACAAGTATCAACTTGGCCAGAGCCTCTACTAGCAACGGAGAGCATGCAAGAACATAAACAACACATATATGATAGATTGATAATCAACTTGACATAGTATTCAATATTCATCGGATCCCAACAAACACAACATGTAGCATTACAAATAGATGATCTTGATCATGATAGGTAGCTCACAAGATCTCAACATGATAGCACAAGAGGATAAGACAACCATCTAGCTACTGCTATGGACCCATAGTCCAAGGATGAACTACTCACGCATCAGTCCGGAGGCGGGCATGGTGATGTAGAGCCCTCCGGTGATGATTCCCCTCTCCGGCAGGGTGCCGAAGGCGATCTCCTGAATCCCCCGAGATGGAATTTGGCGGCGGCGGCGTCTCTGGAACTTTTCTCGCATCGTGGCTCTCGGTGATAGGGTTTTCGCGACAAAGAGAATAAATAGGCGAAGGGGCAGAGTCGGGGGACTCTCGAGGGGCCCACCCTATAGGGCGGCACGCCCAGGGGTGGGGCAACGCCCCCCTAGGGTGTTGCCGCCTCGTCGCCCCTCTTCGTCTCCTCTTCGGACTTCTGGAATGCTCCGTGAAAAATAAGACCGTGGGCTTTTGTTTCGTCCAATTCTGAGAATATTTCCTGTGTAGGATTTCTGAAACCAAAAACAGCAGAAAACGAGAAGCGGCGCTTCAGCATCTTGTTAATAGGTTAGTGCCGAAAAATGCATCAAAATGATATAAAGTGTATATAAAACATGTGAGTATTGTCATATAACTAGCATGGAACATAAGAAATTATAGATACGTTTGAGACGTATCAGCGCCCACCGACCTCGCCCTTCCGTCTATATATTGCCTTCAACGCAAAAACCCTAAAGCAACCAGCCTCCGTCCACGAAAAGTTCCATCGCCGCCGCCATCGTCCAGACAAGTTTCGGGGTTAGAACTTCCTGTTCTGGCATCCTGCCGGGACGGGGATTGACCCCTGGAGCCATCTCCATCGACTCAACCGCCTCCACTTCGACTCCATGATGGTTCGTGAGTAGTTCCCCCTTTGGACTACGGGTTCTCGGCTGTAGCTAGTTGGTACTCTCTCTCCCATGTACTTCAATACAATGATCTCATGAGCCGCCTTACATGATTGAGATCTATATGATATAATTGGTGTTGTGTTTGTTGGGATCCAATAAATTGTGGAATTGTGATCAGATTGTTCATCATATTATCATACTACTATTATTTAAGATCTTGCATGCTCTCCGGTACTTGTAGTTACCTTGATCAAGTAGTTGGCTCTATCTCCAAGAGGGAGTATTTATGCTCGATAGTGGGTCCATGCCTCTAGTTTTCTGAAAGAGTGACAATAACTTCTAAGATTGTAGATGTGTTGTTGCTACTAGGGAGAAGACAACAATGTTTTGTCTAAGGATGATTCTACTGTTTACTTTACGCATATTGCTTAATGCGATAATCTGTTGCTTGCAACTTAATACTGGAAGGGGTTCGGATGATAACCTGAAGGTGGATTATTAGTCATAAACACAGTTGGGTTACGGTCTATGTATTATCTTGTAATGATCAAATAAATACTACAATAAACTTTATCTTATCATAGCATGCATTGTCATGCCCTCACAATTATCAATTGCCCAACTGTAATTTGTTCACCCAACACATGTTATTTGTTTGGAGAGTTACCTCTAGTGTAGATAGCTAGGAATCCCGGTCCTTCTGTCCTCATCATTGCTCTAAAGTCAACTCCGCACTAGATACTTTCCGGTGCCATATCCTCTGTGTTATTGCTACTGCTGTTGTGTTACTATTGCCATTGCTCTCATATTACTGATGCTTTCACATCACCCCTGTTACTAGTGCTTTTCCAGGTGCAGCTGCATTGACAACTCTGCTGTTAAGGCTTATAAGTATTCTTTACCTCCCCTTGGATCGAATCAATAAATTTTGGTTTTACTCCCCTCGAAGACTGTTGAGATCCTCTATACTTGTGGGTCATCAAGACTATTTTCTAGCGCCGTTGTTGGGGAGGTATAGCTCTACTCATAAGTTCACCTAG
Organism: Lolium rigidum; assembly: GCF_022539505.1. NCBI lineage: Eukaryota > Viridiplantae > Streptophyta > Magnoliopsida > Poales > Poaceae > Lolium > Lolium rigidum. The sequence continues at coordinate 253,080,163 of NC_061512.1, forward strand.
GGAGTACACTTTACCTGTCTCTCTATTTTTATTTTATTTTATTTTGTCTTGTCTAGTTTATTCGTGGTTAGTTTATTTCTGTTTAGTTGTGTTTTGTTTAGTTTACTTTTGTCTAGTTTACTTTTGTCTTGTTTTATTTTTCTTATATACTCGAAAATCTATAAAAATTTGAAAACCAAAAATCTAAAAAAAAAAATGTTGTTATGGAAGAACATGCTAGAACCTCTATGGAGCTATTTATAAAGTATAGAGAATCATATAAGGGTAAAGTCATGAGAGGCGTGTTACAAAAGTTGAATTAAATTGCTAAATTTTTGCTTAAACGCCATGATATAAATTGTTGCTCTGAACAGGATACTAAACATCTTAAATTCCAATGTGGCTTTAGTAAAGAAGTTTTAATCATGAACTATCATTGGAATAACTATATTCATCTTGGATTTGAAGAAGTAGAACAATTTGTCTTATTTATGGGAGCTTCTGAAATAGAATCCTTCATGTCTAAAAATTATGAAACCTGTGTTGCTTGTAACAAATTTAAAGATATGGTCTCTAATATTCTTGATTATTGCATAGAAAACTTCGGCAATAATTGTTATATCATTTATTATAAAGAGAGACCCAGTCGTGCACAAGAATGTATCCACAGTTTGCAGGAACCTGTGGAAGAAGAAATTGCTGAACCTGAAAACTCATTAGATGAAAAAGAGGAGGAGAGTGATGAACAAAAGGAGGAAGCATGGATTAGCTACACATGCCTACCTTCTAATGAGAGTAACTCTTTATCCCTTACACTATTTGATTGTCCCCCATGCTTACCAAAGGAGGATGAATGTTATGTTCCTGTGGATTCTCTTGACATATTTACTATGAGTAAAACTTGTGATAATAATTATGCTTCTTTTATTTATGATAATCCATGCTATTTTGATAAATCTTATGATAATACTTTATTTGTTCCTAACTTCAAAATGCATGGTACTAAAGAGTTTTGCTTAGAAAATGTTTATGATAAAGCTCTAGATGATTGTCCTGTATTGGTTGATAATATTAATTACACTAGTATTGAAAATGAGATTGGAGGGGTCTTGACTTTATCTTGGAGCCCCATACCTCTTGAAAATGATCAATGATCTTGTTATAAAATTGTTAAAACTGGGTTTGAATGTTTTAATCCCACTATTTTTGAGCTTGATAAAAAATATGTGTTTGTAGATCATGAAAAGCATGCTTTATGTGATAGTTATATTGTTGAGTTTATTCATGATGCTACTGAAAATTATTATGAGAGAGGAAAATATGTTTGCAGAAGTTTTCATGGTACTAAAACACCTCTCTATGTGCTGAAAGTTTTGAAGTACTCTTTTTTTATCTTCCTATGCTTGTCACTTTGTTCTTTGTGAATTTATTTGCGTACAAAATTCCTATGCATAGGAAGAAGTGGGTTAGGTAAATGTGTTTTGAATTTGCTTCCTTGATGCTCCTTTTGCTTCATTTTCTATTTTCATAAGAGCATCATTAAAACTATCAAGCCTAGCTAAAAGGCATTAAAGAAAAATGCTTATGGGAGACAACCCATTGTTTTATTTCTGCGGGTATTTAATTCTATGCCCCTGGTTTCTTAGTTGTGCTCACTTTTCCCCATTCGATAACTTTTTGCTCACTTTTCCCCATGTGTCTAAATTTTGCTTTCACATTTTCTTCACTTTTGCCCCCGAATAGTTGCTCACTTTGAAGGCAAAATGACCGAGTGGGGAAAAGTGAGTAGTGTTAACGAACGAGGGGCATATAATTAATAATCCCTTTCTTTTATGTTGAGTCTTGGAAGTTGTTACCTCTGTAATAACTTCTCCTTCTCATTTTTATTTCGTTTTTGTGCCAAGAATAGCCTCTAATAGGAAGAAAGTAAGATTCGGGGAAGTTGCTTTCCTGAAACGGATTATGTGCTGTCACCAAAAAAATTCGTATTCCCAGCCAGAACGTACTTTTGAGCTGCTAATTTTTGAGCATATGTCCAGGTTATTATCTAACTTTTGTTAGTTGAACACTTTTCGATCTGAGCAACAGAATATTTTCTAAAAGATCGATCTTTACCTGATGTTCTAAAACATCACCATTTGCATTTGCCTCTTGATCTTTATTTTTGAGTTCTTTTGAGAGAAAGAGCTTTCCAAAGAATTTGCTATAGTAGCTAAATGTTTTAATGGATTTTTGATTTATGTTAGAACTGAACCAAGTGGATTTGTTATTTTGATTGCACTAATGTTGCTAATGAGAATTGTTTGAAGTTTTGTTTGAAGGAAGTTTTCAAGTGTAGGGAGAGAAGAATGATGTGCTGAGATGAAGGTTGGAAAAAAGCTCAAGCTTGGGGATGCCCATGTCACCCCAAGAAATATCCAAGAGGTACAAGCGTCAAAGCTTGGGGATGCCCAAGGCATCCGCTTCTTCATCAACAAAAATATCAGGTCATCTTTCAAGACGCTATATTTTTATTGCTTCATATGTTATGTGTTGTTCTTGGAGCGTATTTTGTGTGTGTTTAGTTTTCTTTTGTTTTGTTTGCTGTAGAATATGGTTGGACCCCAACATATTTGTTTTGGAGAGAGACACGCTCTATTTTCATTGCATAGAACACTCTAGTTTTCACTCTTATTGTTCTGCGAGTCTTGTCTTTTGCTAGTACTGCGTTTAGCTCTGGTCTTCCACTCATATTTTATTTAGAGCTCTTTGGTTTTATTTAGTTGGGTATGATTAGCTCTCTGGTATTTATTGATTATTATCTACGAGAGTTATTTCAATTAAATTGATTGGTGTTGGAGACGAGAAAAATGTTTCATGCTTATAGTGACGCAAAAGGGAGCTTGTTTAGACTGTGGCTTAGACTTTAGCATGTCATGTTGGATGTTATTTTAATCATATGCTTAGTAATTATTGTTGTAGCATGACTTGTCTCAAATATCTGAGAGTGCTTAATGCGCCATAGAAAGAATCTTGTGTTGTTTCCATCATACAAAAACATAATATTGTAGTATTCTCCTTTGATGTTGTTATTGGGTCGACTTGGCACATGCTTACACCATGTTATGACTACAAATCATTCACCTAAATCCTCTATGATCATTTAGTTTTTGACTTGTAATATCACTTTATGCTTTGATTAATATTTTTTTTTGCCGCTATGCATGATTATGGCCATTATTGTTCTCTTAGTTGGTCGCTCACAGTCCTTTGCTAGCCTTCGCATGTACAGAGTATGAGCTCTACTCGTGCATCCAACCACCAAAAACCAAAGTTTGCTAATTGTGTCCACCATACGTACCTATATGTGGTATTTCACCGCCACTCCAAAGTGAATTGCTTGTGTGCTACCTTTAAACCTTCAAAATTATTACATGTTTTGTGTTTTGTTTTAGCTCATGAGGAAGTATTGAATGGTTTATTGTATTTTCATGACTTCACACCTTGACTAGCATGCATAATGTGCTAAAGTCCTTAATATTGCAAAAAGAGCAAGGCAACCGGGTGCCCATCCCAAATAAAATATAAAATAAACAAATAATGCTCTGCACATTATGTACTGTAGAGATCCTAAATAATGGTGTGCATTGGAGAACTACATGGGAGCCGCTCTTGAGGTCACTATATGAAAGGATGATAGATCATTTGATGCCATTCGTTGACATAGACATGCATACCTCTCAAAATATATTTTTTCAACACTCCTATTGCATTCAAAATAAAAAGCTAGCACATGGGTAATCTTGCTTCCCTCTGTGCAGTGCCTTTCTTTTACTTTTATGTTGAGTGTTCATCTTCTTACTTTATGCACCAATTAAGAGAGCATAGTTGTCATTCTGAGCATAATGTGCATAGTCCCAAAATTTATTATTGATTGATTCATGATTATGACTATTGCTTGTTCTCAAATTATTTGTATCTAGTCACCCTTTAAACTTTAAAGGTGTCATAGCATTTATGTTTTGCTACTTCATAAAGGACAAGCTGAACACCACTTTGCTATGTTTTCGCTATGCCCAAAAACAAACATTTGCTTTTAGTGCATTATTATTAATGATCTTTTGTTTGAGTTACTTCTCTTGTTATAATATAGTTGCTAAGTTCTATTGTTAGGATTATATCTATCATGTCTATGATTAGAGTACTTTGATCCCAGCTCACAATGCTTTACAATAACTTGATCAAGATTGTGTTGGCTTCATGTCACCTCAAAAATTATTTTTGTTATCACTTACCTACTCGAGGACGAGCAAGATTTAAGCTTGGGGATGCTGATACGTTGCAAACGTATCTATAATTTTTGATGCTCCATGCTAGCTTGTTTTACATCAATTTCTATATGTTTTGTCTACACACTTCGTGGCGCTTTTATGCATTTTCCAGAACTAACCTATTGACAAGATGTCGCGGTGCCAGTTCCTGTTTTTTTTGCTATTTTGTATTTCAGAAAAGTGTACAGGAAATATTCTAGAAATTGGACGAGACGAAAGCCAAAGTTCCTATTTTCCCGACACGACCAAACCTGGAGGAGGGCACCACGGAGGCCACACCAGCCCTTGGCGTGGCCCCCTGTCCGCGCCATGGGGTGGTGTGGGGCCTCTTGGCGCCCACTGACCTCGCCCTTCCGCCTATGTATTGCCTTCGGCGCAAAAACCCTAAAGCAACCAGCCTCCATCCACGAACAGTTCCATCACCGCCGCCATCGTCCAGACAAGTTTCGGGGGTCAGAAGTTCCTGTTCCGGCACCCTGCCGGGACGGGGATTGACCCCCGGAGCCATCTCCATTGACTCCACCACCTCCACTTCGACTCCATGATGGTTCGTGAGTAGTTCCTCCTTGGACTACGGGTTCTTGGCTATAGCTAGTTGGTACTCTCTCTCCTGTGTACTTCAATACAATGATCTCATGAGTTGCCTTACATGATTGAGATCTATATGATGTAATTGGTGTTGTGTTTATTGGGATACGATAAATTGTGGAATTGTGATCAGACTGTTCATCATATTATCATACTACTGTTATTTAAGATCTTGCATGCTCTCTGGTACTTGTAGTTACCTTGATCAAGTAGTTGCATGTATCTCCAAGAGGGAGTATTTATGCTCGATAGTGGGTTCATGCCTCTAGTTTTCTGGAAGAGTGACAATAACTTCTAAGATTGTAGATGTGATGTTGCTAATAGGGAGAAAACAACAATGTTTTGTCTAAGGATGATTCTATTGTTTACTTTACACACATTGCTTAATGCGATAATCTGTTGCTTGCAACTTAATACTGGAAGGGGTTCGGATGATAACCTGAAGGTGGATTATTAGTCATAGACGCAGTTGGATTACGGTCTATGTATTATGTTATAATGCCCAATTAAATACTACAGTAAACTTTATCTTATCATAGCATGCATTGTCATGCCCTCACAATTATCAATTGCCCAACTGTAATTTGTTCACCCAACACATGCTATTTGTTTGGAGAGTTACCTCTAGTGTAGATAGCTGGGAACCCCAGTCCTTCTGTCATCATCATTGCTCTAAAGTCAACTCCGCACTGGAATACTTTTCGGTGCAATCTCCTTTGTGTTACTGCTACTGTTGCTGTGTTACTATTGCCATTGTTCTCATATTACTGCTGCTTTCACATCACCCTTGTTACTAGAGCTTTTCCAGGTGCAACTGAATTAACAACTCCGCTGGTAAGGCTTATAAGTATTCTTTACCTCCCCTTGTGTCGAATCAATAAATTTGGGTTTTACTTCCCTCGAAGACTATTGCGATCCTCTATACTTGTGGGTCATCATCGGCCAACCCCCCATGGATTGGGGGGGGGCTAGGGTTTGGAAAGGGGGGCAAGGGCCCAGCCGGCCACCCGTCTCCCATGCCCATTTTTAGTCCCACATTTCCTAGGCATGACCTCAGCCCTCCCCTATATATAGTGGAGGGATTTGGAGGAGAGAAGAACACACAATTAGGGTTGAGGAAAAAGGAGAACCCCTTGGGTGCCTCCCCTGCTCTTCCCCTCTCTCTCTTGTTCACTCTCCACCCGTGGTTCCTCGAAGAGCTGCGCACGGAGGGAGTACACCACCCGGTACTCGCGACCGTTGGCGGGATTAGGATCCAAAAGATTTTCTTCCGCATCCATAGCTGGCCGGATCTAAGGTCGAGAGCATCGTTCAGCTCCGTATGTGTGCGAAACTAAGAGAGGTGATGCACTTGAGGTACTCATGGTGGTACAAGAGGACTTCTACACAACCCTGTGGTCAGCGACGAAGTACGACTACATTGACCATGTTCTAGCGGAACGTTAACCGCTTTCGGTCTACGAGTGTACGTCACCAAAATCTTTAACGTTATTTTATAACTCCTAGATAGATCTGGGTAACCAGGTTGTATTGGTTAGTTTTTTCTGTTTTATGCTACGAACTCCCAACACAAAGCCGTTGTCATCGACTTCACTACTTCATCACTATCATCCTCTACATCCTTTCTCCATCTACTTGTAATCTAGATTTGATTTGCGATTGGCGACATTGTAAGACTCATCATTCATCTCTTTGATATTTGTTATACATGTTGGAGATATGCCCAAGAGGCAATAATAAAATTGTTATTGTTATATCTTAATGTTCATGATAAATGTTTACATCCCATGCTATAATTGTATTAACCGGAAACATTAATACTTTTGTGTTTTGTAAACATAAAAGAGTCCCTAGTAAGTGAAAGAACACAGATGTCTATAGGCGGTTTAAAACTTTTACGAGATGGGCTTAACAAATGCGGAATAAAACTAGCGTTTACTTCGTCAAGCCCAAAGCCTATATGCTATGGTTCACCTATGTGCACCAACAACTTATGCTAAGCAATATAAGCAACTAGGTGATAGCAAGATATATAACTTCAAGCACGATGGCTATCACAAAGTAAACTGCATAAGTAAAGAGCTCGGGTATAGGAATAACCGAAGTGACGCGGAGACAACGATGTATCCCGAAGTTCACACTCTTGCGAGTGGTACTCTCCGTTGGAGCAGTGTGGAGGACAAGTCACTCCAAATGCACGAGGGCCATCGTATTCTCCTCGAGAATTCCCACCAAAAGGGATGTCCTCGATCCACTATGGAACCTTAGGGAGGTCACCGAACCCACACAAAGCTTGGGGCTATCTCCACAACTTAATTGGAGGCTCCCAATAAATTGCCACTAAGACCTTGCCCTTGAAGAATCTCCACAACTTAATTGGAGTCCCCAAGAACACCACAAAGATGCCACAAAGGCCTTGTCCTTGAAGAATCTCCACAACTTAATTGGAGTCCCCAGGAACACCACAAAGACGCCACAAAGGCCTTGCCCTTGAAGAATATCCACAACTTAATTGGAGTCCCCAAGAACACCACAAAGACCACTAAGCCGTCTAGGGTCCAAAGACCCAAGAGGAACAAGCTCCGGGAACAAGCTCCCGAAGAGAATATCTCACGAACTTTCACCTCCACGTATCACCATGGAGAAGCCAAACCGATGCACCAAATGCAATGGCAAGAACACCACAAAGATGCTCAAGTCCCTCTCTCTCAAATTTCAACAAAGCTACAAAAGTTATTGGGGGAATAAGAGAGGAAGAACAAATAAGAGGAGGAACACCAAATTTCTCCAAGATCTAGATCTAGTGGATTCCCCTCACAAAGAGAGGGATTTGATTGGTAGAAATGTAGATCTAGATCTCCTCTTCCTTTTCCCTCAAAAGATTCAAGAAGCATTGGAGGAGTCACTACTAGGAAAAGGCCTAGCCGTAAGATGGGTGTTAGTGGCGCACCAGGAGGGCAGTGCGCCACTACTACTTAGCAGTGGCGCACCGGAAAGTGGTGGGCCACTATAAAAATTGTAGTAGTGGCGCACCTCTCTTTGGTGCGCCACCACTAAGTTTGACCATGGGTTTGACCCAGCCTTATACATAGCAATGGCGCACTGTGTAGAGGTGCGCCACAGCTATTTTTTGTAGCAGTGGCGCACCTCTACATGGTGCGCCATTGCGATGTAAAGGGGATGATGGAGCATGGTGCGCCACTGCTAAGTGGTGCCCAAACATTTCCACCACCCCCCCCCCCCCGTGGATCGCCTTTTCGGGTTTGGAAAAAATAAAACAAATAGATAGAAATTTCAAAAAATAAAATCCTTTGAACTGCCCATGTATTATGTAATCTAGCTTTAATGAAATTTTGAAAAAAATGAATTTTGATATATTATGCAAAATGGCGTCATCTTTCGGTAAAACGAGATTTCTTGTTGCATACGACCTCCGATGAAAAACTTTTTTATATCAAAATCTATCTACGCGAAATTTTCTATCCGAATTCAACCGCCTACGGCCGTTTGGAGAAAAAATGGATTCGTCAAATTCAAAACAGAAACAGGACTTTTTCAGGTTTTAGATTTTGGGCAAAAAATAGAAAAAAATTAGCGGTGGCGCACCCATGCCTTGGTGCGCCACTGCTAAGCTTCCCGCCCACGAATTTCAAAATGGGATTCAAAATGGGAGGAGCTAGCCACTTACCCCCTCCTCCCTCCTCCCTCCTCCTCCACACATTCTCCTGCTCTCATTCTCCTCTCCTCCTCCTGCTCTCCTCCTCTCCTCTCCTCTCCTCCTCTCTTTCATCCTTTTCTTCTACTTCTCCTTTCACTCCGGCGACCTCCTCCACTATGTCGACCTCCGGTGACCTTACTTTCCGGTGAGCTCCTCAACTATGGTGACCTCCGGTGACCTTACTCTCCGACGACCCTACGACGACCCTCCGACGACCCTCCGGCGACCCTCTGGCCTCCATTACCTCTGGCCTTCATCCTCTTGTTCATCCTCTCCTACATCCTCCATCTCCTCACCTCTCTTCACCTCTTCTACCTTTGTCATCCATCCTCACCGGCGGCTAGGCTAAGAAAAATGAGAATGAACATTTCACAAATAATTCTAGCAACAAGAACGAGAAAAAATAACGAGCCAAAAAAATTCGAAACAAAATGTGCCAGATCCAGATCCAGATCCAGATCTAAATTTCAAATTTTAGTAGTGGCGCACCTTGTTTCTGTCCAGTGGCGCACCTCAGACATTTAGCAGTGGCGCACCATGAAGCTAGTAGTGGCGCACTACCTGGTGCGCCACTGCTAAGCCAAATAGCAATGGTGCACCACTAGTGCGCCACTACTAATTGTTAGCAGTGGCGTGATATCAGTGGCGCACCACTAATGCGCCACTGATGGCAAAAACAGGTGCGCCACTGATTGCCTGTTTTCTAGTAGGGAGTAGAGGGATATGACAAGATCTCAAGGTCAACAATGGTGGAGAGCAAATGGGGAAAGAGGTAGCAACCCAAGGAGGAAGAAGGGGGCTTAAATACCCCCTCCCATCGAAATATGACCGTTTGGGTAGGCTCAGGCCGGATTATATCCGGTCCCCGAAAAACGGCTAAGGACCAGAAAAAATGTGCCCCTGGATGGGGCCCGGATATTTGGCCGGATATTTTGTTTGGGCCGGATAATCCTCCCCCGAAAACTGCAGAAACACCAAAACGAGAATGATCATAACTTGAGCATCCGGACTCCGATTTTGATGATCTTGGGCTCGTTTCGAAGCTAGTAACAAGCTCTACAAGATCATGCGGGGAACCATCATAGTCCAGCAATTTAGGATAGAAACAAATGATGAAAGGTTTGACCTATCTAAAAAAGATATACCGGTAAAACCTCCAACCTTGAAAATGCAACAAGTTGCCCGTGCAAAAACCATTCTCGATGAACTAGTGCTTGTCATGAAAATAAGCACAAGATCTAAAACATCACATGGATAAGATCCAAATAACAACCAAAAAAGTTGGTGCAAGGATGCAAAGGTTTGAGCTCTCCGAAGGATACGATTGAGTTACTCACTCGAGAGCCCTCTTGATAGTACGACAACTAAACTATAAACCGGTCTCCAACTACACCATGAGACCGGTGAGAAAGAAACCCTATCAAGAGCAAACCTTAACCTTGCGCATTCCACTTGAGCTTGATGATGACAGTCTTGACCGCAACAAGATGGAACGCCTTTCTTGATTGTGCTTGCTTGATGAAGTCATGCGAAATGCTCCCCCATACTCCACTATGTGAGAGCTTCTTCTTCGACACATCTTTACATATCCATGATCACCATATGGATGGCAAACTTCAAGCATATGATCTCTTCGAGTTTGGCTCATCTTGAACTTGCACTTCATTTCTTCATTCTTCATCATGTTGATGTCTTGAAGTAACTTGAGGGCTCACTTCATCTTCATCTTCAAGACATACTTGACACTTGATATCCTTCATCAATTTCTTCTTATTGCAACATTGAAGCCAACATATGGTTCAAGCATTGCCTATGGACAACTCCTACAAATATAACTTAATGCAAACATTAGTCCATAGGGATTGTCATTAATTACCAAAACCACACATGGGGGCTCCATGCACTTTCAATCTCCCCCATTTTGGTAATTGATGACAATCTCTTTGAGAGGGTTTGTATAAGGAATTTAAGTAACAAACAAGTTGAATACATAGAGCAAACTCCCCCATAATATACGCACGTGTGAATGAACTTGAATTTCATTGCATACATTGGCATTCAAAGCCTAGTAGAGTTTTTTCTAAATATTCAACTATGCAAAGCAACAAGATGCAATGCACGAAGGGCACATGCTTAAGCACAAAGCAAAGACATAACCAAATTCCCTTGAACCCTCCAAACTTCTCCCCCATTGGCACCAATTGCCCAAATGGGTGAAAATTTTAGAAGGCAAATATAGTGAGAGTTCCTCCATATCGTGTGCATTTCTCATAATTTGAGTGTAATCAAATGCACGTATCTAATGACGAATATTCGGAAGGAATCACACTATAGAGAGGATCAACGATTGCAAAAAGATAACAAGGTCAAGAAGTTTCAATAAATGAAGCAAGCAACCAAATGAACCTCAAATAAGATACCAAAATAAAGATAGATATTATGATAAGATCAAGAAGATTGCTCTAAATAATATGAGGAAGCTCCCCAAGGTTTGTGCACAAAACTAGACAATTTGCATTGGAGTATAAAGTGCACAAACATGGAATCATCACTCCCATAATATCATTTAAAACAAAAGTTACCAAGTGAAATAAACTCTAATTATCATCACAAAATTGTGCTTTAAATAAAATGATAAGCTCCCCAAGGTACATGCATAGATTAAAATGTTGCATTTGAATACAATATGCATAACATAGAATCCTCACTCTCTCATTACCATTTAAAGGCACAAATATTTGCAATAGATCATAGATAGAAAATTAAGCTTAACACTTTGCAACAAACAAATGGTTGAGCAATAAGTAAGAGGCACCATAATAAAAGGCTCAACCAAGAGGATATGTTAAAGGCATGACAAAGCAAATTATAAGACTATTACAAGGATGAGCAAATAGAATCATCATAGTCTTCAATGAATTATATTGCTTAGCATGACCAATCAACACGCAACAAATAAATAAGATATCAAATGGAGATGTATCATCTCTTATGTGTATAAGTTTCATTAAGTGGACAAAATCACGAAGATGTTTATCCACAAAGAAACATGTACACACAAAATAGATACGCAAGAAATATGGCATGATATCCAAGATGAAGTCATGCAATATACCAATAAGAATTTTCGCTTAAGAGCATGGCCAAAGGCACAATTTTATCTTATTGTACATTCATGAACTTCAACCACAAACATCTAAAATACATCACAAATATCAACAAGGGATAGAAGATAGTTGGGATGAATTGAGAAAGGCAACACGTATCACAAACGAGGATACCAAAAGAAATAACTAAATTTGCACTTTCATCTATATTGCACACGTGAGAGCCTTGAGGAATTGATATACAATAAAATTGCTAGATAAGCATAGTTGGGATGGATGAATCATGAGCATGATTTAATATACTTCCCAACAAATGCACTCATCTTAAATTACTCACATTTACAATAAAGAGGTTTCATTAAGACTTTTGAAAGAAGCACAACATTTTCAAATCAAGAAATTCATGCCAAGATGCAACCACATGGTTGGATGGTAGAAAAATATGCATGAGAAGATACTTATTACCGAGATAGCATTAGTGTGGATGTAGTAGATATGTGTTCGTTGACCCTCCTAGCTTGCCTCAAGTTACCATTGAGTCACCACTTCTTCCCAAGAGTGAGACAAGCATCCAATGCATATCCATTGTACCTAACACAAAGGTAAGTACAAAATGGTCCCCAAACTAATTGGGCCCGAAATAGTTAGACGCACTACAACATATAGGACAAACTCTAAAATACTATGTGCATATAGATATGAAATTGAATTTCATGCACATCTTAGCCAAATTAGGATTTGATGGAGTTTACCCTATATATTGGATCAAAAAAATTAACACATGTCATAAGATATACATATATTAAATATGCATGCACAATACTTTCAAGAACCAAAGGAAGATACAATTTGGACAAAACACCAAATAAATCAAGAGACAATGGTTGTCCAAATTATATCAAAGAATCAAATCAACACAAGATTGACTCCAAAGACTTATCTCATTACAAGAAGCTAATTAAACCTAAACACAAAGGAATGAGATAACCAACTCCCAAGATAGCAAGGTTCCAACAAATAAACCAAACCCTCAACACTTTTTATGATGGCACAAAGTAGCAAAAAGAAAATTTATGTCTCCCAAAACCAAATTTTTGATAATGATCAAGAGAGGTTAAGCATTCTAACAAATATAGGAGAGCTCCCCCAAGATTAGTGCATTATCTAGGATTTTTCATATGAATACAAAATGCACAAAACTAGGATAATCACACTACCTATATCTACTAAAAATGCTAAGAAAGTTTGAATAGACAAAGTAGATCCATAAGATGCAAGGAAGACACATGGGAGTCAAAGCACAACAAATTCATGGCAATAAACAAGGCAATTTAAACATAAGAGCCAATGTAAATATGATCAATAAATCTCTACCTCATAATAGATTGCCAATTGTCCTAGGACAAGAGGTATTAGGAAATATTTCTCGGTGGTAGTTTGTAAGTATAAGTAAGATCATATTTACAGCAAATAAAGCATATGGTAAAAGATAAGAGTTAACCATTATGCAAAGAGAGTTTCTTGATAGCTTTAATTAGTCATTCCAACATGCAAAACAATTAATAAAATTCATGCCAACATGCAAAGAAATAGAATGACTTGAAGCACATGGTTTCCCAAAAGTGTATTGAGGGACACGTTGTGAAAAACTATGCCAAGAAAAACTTTCACAAAAAAAGATCCACAAAGATATTAGCAATGAAGCCATTTAAGCAAATTGGAACTTGTTTGAGCAAACATGCCACATAAGAGAGAGATACTTTACTATATCAATTTTATGTGATACAACCTCAAATGTTCACATTTTCTAGGCTTTTAATATGCACAAAGCTTATTACTCCCCCATAATGTGATAAGGAATTTATTTTCACAAGAGGCAAATATGATTCAACTAGAGATATTAGTGGACATTAGAATTTGAATTTCTCATGAAGATGATATACCACATAGAGACTAGATATTCTTGCAATATAAATTCTAAGTGATATTCCTCATATACACACATTGTTAGGAACATGAAATTCCCAAAGGAATATCACTCCCCCAAAATGGGATAGTCCATTAATCGCTCATAAGAGCCATATAAGATACAACAAGATGCAAAGTGGCTCCAACACAAACACAAATACATGGTGTGCAGCCCAACATGCATAGACTTGATTTCTCAAGAAAAGCAAGTAGGAAGCACAACATATACAAACACATGTTAGGAACAAAACTAACACATGAAAAGGGGCGAGTAACTTTCAATATAAATGAGTTGAGTACATGTTACCGCAAGGAAGAACATTGGATATATAATAGAAGCAAGATAACCAAAAGACTTGGATTGAGATAATATAAATGATGAAGATCCCTTAATTCTTCATGATGTAGCCAAATCTCCAATGCCCTCCAAGAAGCACCTATTGATCAAGTTTTGGATTGTTGGTCCCCAACTAAGTTGGGTCCTAAGAGGTTAGTCACAATAGGCTTGGTAACCCAAATGATTCTTTTCTTGACACCACTTTGAGCACCAACATATTTGGCAAACACATTGCCACCCTCATCCTTACGAAGAGAATAAACATCATCAATGGTGATAGAGTTATATGAGGTACCAATAGTGCAAAAGGACGAGATGTGGCTCTTCTCACGGCATATGTAGCAAGTTCTTTTCTTCTCCTTCTTCCCACTATATTTCTCCACAATGGGAGCATTGGCTTGTTTCTTCTTGGGAAGCGGCATTTCTTCAACTTGAGGTTGAATATGAGTTCGAACTTGAGGCCGCTTCCCTTTTTGCTTATTCTTCAAAGGGCAAGATCTAACATGGTGCCCTTCAATATTGCACTTGAAGCAAACAATCTTGGCCGGGTCTTTGACTTGTACTTGGACCTTCTTCTTGTTGTTGGATTTGAATCCAAGTCCACTCTTGTCATTGGAGGATTGTTGCACACTTAACATCGTGTCAAGTTTGCATTTCCCTTCATGACTCTTTACCAAGTCGTTCTTGAGTTCTGGTTGCTATCACCTTTTGCTTTTATTTCTCAGTTAGTTTTCTTTGGATTTGATAGTTTTGCAATTTCTTTCCGCATCTTAGGCATTCGATTCTCATCTTCCTCTTCCAATTTTTCATCTATCGTAGAGTGCATTCCTTGTTGGGGGGCACCATGCCATTTCCTGAAACATGTGAAGTGTAATGACCAATTATGTTACCTGTGGATGAGTCCTAGTTTCACACATAAATAGCAGAGAACAAATCCTATGTTACCTGCAGAGGAGTTTTTGTAAAATCTTCTTATATGGAAGAATGTGATAGTACTCAACTACATATGTTGTTTTTTAAAACATATCTTTTATAAATACTGGACCGGTCATACTATCAAAGAGGGAAAAGTGAATAATGTCACTATTGTTGAGATATAGCAAAACCTAACAATCATATAACAATGAGGAAACCATCCTCCTTTTCGTGGGAAATGGAATGTGTTACCGCCATAAAAATAAAAAGGGAAAAGTTATAGAAAAGCAACTTGTGCCAATATATGCAAAAACGTGTAATTGAGCAAGCCACACATTTTAGAGGGTGCCACTTTGCATCAAGTTGCACCGTATACACAATGGTATATATTATTTAATAAACAGAGGAGTGGTTGATCAAAAGGGCTCTAACCTACAATCATAAAACTATCTAGTAGGTAAAAGTAAACTTGCAAATCAACTATTCTATAAATATTTCCACAAGTTTGCACTTCGTGGTTTTCTTATATCCCAAAATGAACAACTTTTGGTAGCCGTCCTTTCATTACCCAATGAGTATGAAAAATCTTCCTCGAGAACAAGAGAGTTTGTTCCATCTATATTTATTAAGAAAATAAGTTTGCCATACTGAGCAACAAACGATGCATAGGTGGCTTAAAAATAAAATGCACATATCATTAAAATCAAGTTCATATATCATACTTTTACATGATCATATTTATAAAAGCATATAAATAGTGGTCCCTAGCAAACAACAAGCTGATGTTTGTTCATGTACAAGGGAATTAAGCATTATAGTGTCTAAGGTATTTTTAGTCTGCTAGTTGATAAAATAAGATCAAGTTTCATTATTAGCAGCGTATACACAACCAAAAAAAAGGAGAATAGTTCCATGAGAAATAATTATAAAATTTTATTTGCCGATGTAATTGTTTTGCGTGTGAGTAAACCATTTTACATTAATCAAAATCAAGTGAGATGTACATTTTTCGCTTACATTCTCGGACCATACACTTGTCTTGTTTTCTGTAAAGCAAGTGTACGGTAACTTGTTTTTTTGGGTTCACTAGCAGTTCCAATTTAGTACAATTCAGAACCGTAACTCAATTAAACCTTTATTTACAAAATTAACACAAACTTTGATCCCCACTCTTCTTCTGTTCAGGTAGGTTCAGACGGTTGATTAAATATGGACTATGTGGGCCCTCTCTTTATATTGACATAAATAGCCCCTAACAACCAGATTAAGCTTAACACATTGATATTTTCCAAACAATAAGGATATCCTTAATAGTAAGATGCTCCGAAATAATGGGGTATTATTCCTTATATGGTAGGTTGGATTGGTGCAACTTCCTCTCCTCACCCTGATACCTGACAAACAAAGTGTGTTCTATCACACTTTCCAAAACATTCAGGTGGCAACATGACATAATAGTGTGTAGGTAAACACAAACCAATAGAATAAAGCATAAAATACATGCATGGCAATAACATTTGTACGGATAAGGACGGAACCATAAAATTTATAAGTATTACTAGGTCACCATATTTGAAAGTTTACTTCTAGCTATAACTATTTACAATTGTTCTGCTTGTTCAATAATTACAAGCTGTAATTTAGCTTACCGTTGGAGGAGAGACATCTTTGGTGCATATTGTCATTCTACATTAATTTTGTACTTGTCCACTTGACCACCTAACGTTGATTGTATCTGAAGACTAATAAGGAACAAGGCATCTGAAGACTAATGAGGAACAATGTATCAATAATATCTAAATACGGTTAGAATGACTTGCCAGATTGTAGGATTACATGTCCTCTAATTACTCGTGTTGTTGCTTTTGTATTTATTGACTTAGTCATGTGCCCTGAAATTTTGACATCAGTAACAATAAGCGATCATTTTCTATTTTGGGTCTCTCACCATCTGTACCATCTGCTTCTGTAGTCCTGGAGGCTTAAGATTTTCTTTTGCAACTTTTCTTATGCTTGCTGATTCTGGAGTTTGGGTTGCTATGACTAGTTGGATTTATTTCTCGTGTTTCTTCTTTGGATTTGACACTTTAATTTGTTCCCTCATCTTAGGTATGATTCTCGGCTTGCTCTTCCAATTTTTCATGTATCATAGAATGGAATCCATGTTGGGGGACAACATGCCATTTCCTGAAATATGTGAAGTGTTATCACCAATAGTAGATAACAAATCTTTGTTAGCTGCAGATGAGTTCTTGTAAAATCTTATTATATGGAAGAATGTGATAGTACTCAACTACAAATGTTGTTTTCCAAAATGGATCATTTACAATACTGGACCGGTCATACCATCGAAGAGGAAAAAGTGAAAGATGTCACTACTGTTGAGATATAGCAAAGCTAACAATCATATAACATTGAGAAAACCATCCTCATTTTAGAGGGAAATGGAAAATAAACATGACTTACATAGTAAGCATGAGGGGTACAATATCACATATACATGGAATGTGTTACCGCACGAAAAATAAAAAAGGGAAGAGTTATAGAAAAGCAACTTGTGCCAACATATGCGAAAAGATGTGTAATTGAGCAAGCCACACATTTTAAAGGGATCCCCATTGCATGAAGATGTACCATACAATGGTCTTATTTAATAAATTAAAGAGTGGTTGATCAAAAGGGCTCTAACCTACAATCATAGAATTATCTAGTAGGTAAAAGCAAACATACAAATCAACTCTTCTAGAGACACTTCCACAAGTTTGCACTTCATGATTTTCTTATATTCCACAATGAACTTGCTAGTCGTCCTATATTTATCCAATGAGTATGCTAAATCTTCGTCAAGACCAAGCAAGTCTGAGCCATCTGTACCTATTATGACAATAGTTTTACCATAATGAGCAAGAAACGATGCAAAGTTAGATTAAAATTTATAATTATTACTAGGTAATCATATTTGATAGTTTTGCAATTCTTTTCCACATCTTAGGCATTCTATTCTCACCTTCTGCCTCCAATTTTTCATCTATTATAGAGTATAATCCATGTTGTGGGACACCATGCCATTTCCTGCAACATGTCAATTGTAATGACCAATTATGTTACCCGTGGATGAGTCCTAGTTTCACACATAAATAACAGAGAAGAAATCCTATGTTACCTGCGGTGGAGTTCTTGTAAAATATGCTTATATGGAAGAATGTGATAGTACTCAACTACCTATGTTGGTTTTCGAAACAGATCATTTACAAATACTGGACTAGTCATACTATCGAAGAGGATAAAGTGAAAAATGTCACTATTGTTAAGATATAGCAAAAGCTAACAATCATACAACATTAAGCAAAACATCCTCATTTTAGCTGGAAAAGGAAAATAAACATGATTTACATAATAAGAACAAGCAGAACAATATCACATATAAGTGAAATCTGTTACCGCACGAAGAATAATAAGGGAAGAGTTATAGAAAAGCAACTTTTGCTGACATCTGGAAAAATATGTGTAATTGAGCAAGCCACACATTTTAAAGGGTGTCACTTTGCATGAATATGTACCATACAACGGTCTTATTTAATAAATTAAAGAGTTATTGATAAAAGGGCTCTAACCTACAATCATAGAATTATCCATTAGGTAAAAGCAAACCTGCAAATCAACTCTTCTAGAGACACTTCCACAAGTTTGCACTTTGCCGTTTTCTTATATTCCACAGTGAACAACTTGGTTGCCGTCCTTTCTTTAACCAATGAGTATGCCAAATCTTCGTCAAGAACAAGCAAGTCTAAACCATCTGTACCTATTAAGGCAATAATTTTTCCATAATGAGCAACAAACAATGCATTGGTGGATTAAAATTTATAATTACTACACCATATTTGAAAGTTTACTTATATAAACATTCCAGAGTTTTCCGTAATGGGCACTATTATTGTATTTTTTCAATAATTACAAGCTGTAATTTAGTTTACCATTTGGAGGAGAGACATCTTGGTGCATATGGCCATTTCATGTTTTGTACTTCTCCACTTTCCCACCTAAAGTTGAATGTATCAGAAGACCAATAAGTAACAACGTATTAGGAGAGTTAAAAAGAACAATGTATCGGTAATATCTTAATAGGGTTAGAATGACTCACCAGATTGTAGGATTAGACTCCTCCAATTACTCATGTTCTTGCTTTTGTATTTATTGACTTAGTCAAGATTCTTGAAATTTTGACATCAGTAACACAATAAGCGATTAATTTTATATTATGTGGTTCTCACCATTTGGAGCATCTGCTTCTGTAACTCTAGCGGCTTCAACTTTTCTTTTGCAACTTTTCTTTTTCTTGCTGATTCTGAAGTTCTGGTTCCTATCACCTGTTGCCTTTATAGCTCATTCGTTTTTCTTTGGATTTGATACTTTTGCAATTCCTTTCCGCATCTTAGGCATTCTATTCTCATCTTCTTCCTCCAATTTTTCATTTATCATAGAGTATAATCCATGTTGGGGGACACCATGCCATTTCTTGAAACATGTCAAGTGTAGTGACCAATTATGTTACCCATGGACGAGTCCTAGTTTGACACATAAATAGTAGAGAAGAAATCCTATGTTACGTGCAGAGGAGTTCTTACAAAATCTGCTTATATGGAAGAATGTGATAGTACTATAGTACATATGTTTTTCTTCGGAACGGATCATTTACAAATATTGGACTGGTCATACTATCGAAGAGAAAAAAGTGAAAAATGACACTATTGTTGAGATATAGCCAAAGCTAACAATCATACAACATTAAGCTAAACATCCTCATTTCAGCGGGAAATGGAAAATAAACATGTTTTACATAATAAGAACGAGCAGATTAATATCACATATAAATGGACTGTGTTACCGCACGAAGAATAAAAAAGGGAAGAGTTATAAAAACAACTTATGTCGACATCCGCAAAATATGTGTAATTGAGCAAGCCACACATTTTAAAGGGTGCCACTTTGTATGAAGATGTACCATACAATGGTCTTATTTAATAAACTAAAGAGTGGTTGATCAAAATGGCTCTAACCTACAATCATAGAATTATCCAGTAGGTAAAAGCAGACCTGCAAATCAACTTTTCTCAAGAGACTTCCACAAGTTTTCACTTGGTGGTTTTCTTATATTCCACAATGAAGAACTTGGTAGTCGTCCTTTCTTTACCAATGACTATGCCAAATCTTCGTCAAGAACAAGCAAGTCTGAGCCATCTGTACCTATTCGGACAATAAGTTTACCATAAGGAGCAAGAAACGATGCATAGGTGGATTAAAATTTATGATTATTTGGTCACCATATTTGAAAGTTTACTTCTATAACCATTTCAGATATTTTTTCTTAATGGGCACTATTATTGTAGTTTTTCAATAATTACAAGCTTTAATTTTGCTTACCGTTGTAGGAGAGACACCTTGGTGCATATTGCTATTTTGTGTTTTGTACTTGTCCACTTGCCCACCTAAATTTGATTGTATCGTAAGACTAATAAGTAACAACGTATCAGGACTCTAATAAGGAACACTGTATCGGTAATATCTAAATACGGTTAGAATGACTCACCAGATTGTAGGATTACGCGTCCTCCAATTACTCATGTTGTTGCTTTTGTATTTATTGACTTAGTGAAAAGTCCTGAAATTTTGACATCGTTAACACAACAAGAGATTCATTTTCTATTATGTGGCTCTCACAATCTGAAGCATCTGCTTCTATAGCTCTAGTGGCTTCAGCTTTTTCTTTTGCAACTATTCTTTTGCTTGCTGATTCTAGAGTTTTGGTTGCTATCACCTGTTGCCTTTATTTCTCAGTTGTTTTTCTTTGGATTTGATAGTTTTGCAATTCCTTTCCGCATATTAGGCATTCTATTCTCATCTTCTGCCTCGAATTTTTCATCTACCATAGAGTATAATCCATGTTGGGGGACACCATGCCATTTCCGCAACATGTCAAGTGTAGTGACAGATTATGTTACCCATGGATGAGTCCTAGTTTCATACATAAATAGCAGCAAATAAATCCTATGTTACATGCAAAGGAGTTCTTGTAAATCTGCTTATATGGAAGAATGTGATAGTACTCAACTACAAATACTCGAATGGTCATACTATCGAATAAGAAAAAGTAACAAATGTCACTATTGTTGAGATATAGAAAAAGCTAACAATCATACAACATTTAGCAAAACATCCTCATTTTAGACGAAAATGGAAAATAAACCAGATTTACATAATAAGAACGAGCAGAACAATATCACATATAATTGGAATGTGTTACCGCACGAAGAATAAAAAGAGAAGAGTTATAGAAAAGCAACTTGTGCCGACATCTGCAAAAATATGTGTAATTGAGAAAGCCACACCTTTTTTAAGGGTGTCACTTTGCATGAATATGTACCATACAATGGTCTTATTTAATGAATTAAAGAGTTGTTGATCAAAAGGGCTCTAACCTACAATCATAGAATTATCCTGTAGGTAAAAGCAAACCTGCAAATCAAATCTTCTAGAGACTCTTCCACAAGTTTCCACTTTGTGGTTTTCTTATATTCCACAATGAACAACTTGGTATTCGTCCTTTCTTTACCTAATGAGTATGCCAAATCTTCCTCAAGAAGAAGCAAGTCTGAGCCATCTGTATCTATTAAGACGATAAGTTTACCATAATGAGCAACGAATGACGCATATGTGGATTAAAATTTATAATATTACTTGGTCACCATATTTCAAAGTTTATTTCTATAACCATTTCAGAGTTTTTCGTAATGGGCACTATTATTGTAGTTTTTCAATTATTATAGGATGTAATATAGCTTACCGTTGGAGGAGACACATCTTGGTGCATATTGCCATTTCGTTTTTTGTACTTGTCCACTTGGCCACCTAAAGTTTATTGTATCAAAATACTAATAAGTAACAACATATCAGGAGATCAATAAGGAATAATGTATCAGTTATATCTTAATACGGTTAGAATTACTCACTAGATTGTAGGATTACATGTCCTCCAATTACACATGTTGTTGCTTTTGTATTTATTGACTTGTTCAAGAGTCTTGAAATTTAGACATCAACAACACAATAAGCGATTCATTTTATATTATGTGGCTCTCACCATTTGGAGCATCTGCTTCTGTTAGCGGCTTCAACTTTTCTTTTGCAACTTTTCTTTTGCTTGCTGATTTTGGAGTTCTAGTTACTATCACCCGTTTCCTTTATTGCTCATTTGTTTTTCTATGGATTTGATAGTTTTGCAATTCCTTTCTGCATCTTAGGCATTCTATTCTCGCCTTCTGCATCCATTTTTTTATCTATCATAGAGTATAATCCATCTTGGGGGACACCATGCCATTTCCTGAAACATGTCAAGTGTGATGACCAATTATGTTACACGTGGATGAGTCCTAGTTTCACACATAAATAGCTGAGAAGACATCCTATGTTACGTGCAGAGGAGTTCTTGTAAAATCTGCTTATATGGAAGAATGTGATAGTACTCAACTGAATATGTTGTTTTCCGAAATGAATCATTTACAAATACTGGACCAGTCATACTATCGAAGAGGAAAAAGTGAAAAATGTTACTATTGTTGAGATATAGAAAAAGCTAACAATCATACAAGTTAAGCAAAACATCCTCATTTTAGCAGGAAATGGAAAATAAACATGATTTATATAATAAGAACGAGCAAAACAATATCACATATAAGTGGAATGTGTTACTGCACGAAGATTAAAAAAGGGAAGAGTTATAGAAAAGAAACTTGTGCCGACATCTGCAAAAATATGTGTAATTGAGCAAGCCACACATTTTAAAGGGTGTCACTTTGCATGAAGATGTACCATACAACGGTCTTATTTAATAAATTAAAGAGTGTTCGATCAAAAGGGCTCTAACCTACAGTCTTAGAATTATCCAGTAGGTAAGAGCAAACCTGCAAATCAAATCTTCTAGAGACACTTGCACAAGTTTGCACTTCGCGGTTTTCTTATATTTCACAATGAACAACATGGTTGTCATCCTTTCTTTAACCAATGAGTATGCCAAATCTTCGTCAAGAACAAGCAAGTATGAGCCATTTATACCTATTAAGACAATAATTTTGCCATAATGAGCAACAAACGATGAATAGGTGGATTGAAATTTATAATTATTACACCATATTTTAAAGTTTACTTATATTAATGGGCACTATTATTCTAGTTTTGAAATAATTACATGATTTAATTTAGCTTACCGTTGGAGGAGAGACATCTTGGTGCATATTGCCATTTCGTGTTTTGTACTTGTCCACTTGCCCACCTAAAGTTGATTGTATTAGAATACTACTCCCTCCGTTCCTATATATAATCCATATAGTTTTTTGAGAAAAAAATCCATAATATAAGACTTATTGTGTTGCCCTACTTGTATGGACAATATTTTTGGAGATTTGATTAGGTTTACTTATCTTGTGTAAAGTCCTCTATTAGCTCACGGCAATTACTTACGGTTAACCCTAGCCAAACATGGTGTAATTTTTCCTAAATATGCGTTTCTTAATTTCCGTGCCAGAAATTATATGGCTTATATTTAGGACCGGAGGGAGTAATAAGTAACAACGTATCAGGAGCCTAATAAGGAACAATGTATCGGTAATATCAAAATACGGTTAGAATGACTCACCAGATTGTAGGATTACGCGTCCTCTAATTACTCATGTTGTTGCTTTTGTATTTATTGACTAAGTCAAGAGTCCTGAAATTTTGACATCAGTAACACAATAAGCGATTCATTTTCTATTATGTGGCTCTCACCATCTGGAGCATCTGCTTCTGTAGCTCTGGCGGCATCAGCTTTTCTTTTGCTTGCTGATTCTGGAGTTTTGGTTGTTGTCACCTGTTGCCTTTATTTCTCAGTTGTTTTCTTTGGATTTGATAGTTTTGCAATTCCTTTCCGCATCTTAGGCATTCTATTCTCGTCTTCTGCCTCCAATTTTTCATCTATCGTAGAGTGTAATCCATGTTGGGGGACACCATGCCATTTCCTGCAACATGTCAAGTGTAATGACCAATTATGTTAGTCGTGGATGAGTCCGAGTTTCACACATATATATATATATATAACAGAGAAGAAATCCTATGTTAACTGCAGAGTAGATCTTTTAAAATCTGCTTATATGGAAGATTGTGATGTACTCAACTACATATGTTGTTTTTCAAAACGGATCATTTACAAATACTGGACTGGTCATACCATCAAAGAGGAAAAAGTGAAAAATATGTGTAATTGAGAAAGCCACACATTTCAAAGAGTGTCACTTTGCGTCAAGATGTACCATACACCAATCTTATTTAATAAACTAAGGAGTGGTTGATTAAAAGGGCTATAACCTACAATCATAGAACTATCTAGTATGTGAAAGCAAACCTGCAAATCAACTCTCCTAGAAACATTTACACAAGTTTACACTCCATGGCTTTCTTACATTCCGCAATGAACAAGTTGGCAGACGTCCTTTCTTTACCAAATGAGTATGCCAAATCGTCATTGAGAACAAGCAAGTCTGAGCCATTCATGCTTATTAAGACAATGAGTTTACCATAATGAGTAACAAATGAATCATAGGTGGATTAAACAGAATTAACAAAATCAAGTTCATATATCATACTTTTACACTATCATATTTATACAAGCATATAAAAAGAGGTCCCTAGAAAACAACGAGTTGCTATTTTTTCATGTACAAGGAAATTAACCATTATAGTGTCCTAGTTATTTTCAGTCTTCTGGTTGATAAAATAAGATCAAGTTTCATTATTAGCAGCGTGTACACAGCCAAAACAAATAAGGAGAATAGTGCCATGACAAAAAATTAACCAGTTTTATTTCATGATGTTATTATTTTGCGTGAGACTAAGTGATTTTAAATGAATCAAAATCAAGTGAGAGGTACATTTTTGAGGTACATTCTCGAACCATACACGTTTCTTGTTTTCTACTCCCTCCGTTCCTAAATATAGGGTGTATAGTTTTTGGCACGAAAATTAAGAAACGCACATTGAGGGCAAGCTACACGAGTTTTGGGCAAGATTACCCATGCATTATTGCTTTGAGAAAATAGAGGAGTTTGCATGAGCTAAGAAAATGCAATCGAATTCGTTAAAAAAATGTTCAAATGAGTAGTTCTAGGCAACACACCTTATATTTTCAAGTTTTTTCCGGAAAAACTATACACCTTATATCAAGGAACGAAGGGAGTATAAAGCAAGTGTATGGTAACTCATTTTTGGGTCATTAGCAGTTCCAATTTAGTAAAATTTTGGAAATGTAACTCATGTAAACCTCTGATTACAAAATTAACACTAACTTTGATCCACACTCTTCTTCTTCTTGTTCCGGCAGGTTCATAGGGATTGTTTGGGTCCTCTCTTTATATTGAGATAACTACCCCTAACAGTCGGATTAATCTTAACAGATCTTTTTCTAAAATTAAGGATACCCTTAATAGTAATATGATCCTAATTAATGGGATATTATTCCTTATTTGGTGGTATTGGATTGGGCTAGCTTCCTCTCCTCACCCTGATCACTGGCAAACGAAGTGTGTTATATCACACTTTCTAAAACATTCACGTGACATGATGACATATGACCCAACTCCATGTTACTTATAACAATAGTATGTAGGCACAAAGCAAACAAATAGAATAAAGCATAAAAGAGACGACAATAACATTTGTATAGATAAGGACGGAATCATAAATTTATAATTGTTACTAGGTCACCATATTGAAAGTTTACTTCTATAACAATTTCAGAGTTGTTTGTAACGGGCGCTAATATTGTAGTTTTTTAATAATTACAAGCTATAATTTAGGTTACCGATGGAGGAAAGACATCTTGATGCATATTGTCATTTCGTGTTCTGTACTTGTCCACTTGACCACCTAAAGTTGATTGTATCAGAAGACTAATAAGTAACAATGTATCAGGAGACTATAAGCAACAATGTATCGGTAATATCTAAATACGGTTAGAATGACTCACCATATTGTAGGATTACACGTCCTCCAATTACTCTTGTTGTTGCTTTTGTATTTATTGAATTGGTCAAGAGTGCTGAAATTTTGACATCAATAACACAATAGGCGATTCATTTTCTATTATGGGGCTCTCACCATCTGGACCATCTGCTTCTGTAGCTCAGGCGTCTTTAGCTTTTCTTTTGCAAATATTCTTTTGCTTGCTGATTCTGGAGTTCTGGTTGCTATCACCTTTTGCCTTTATTGCTCATTTAGTTTTCTTTGGATTTGATAGCTTTGCAATTTCTTTCCGCATCTTAGGAATTCTATTCTCGCCTTCCTCTTCCAATTTTTCATTTATCGTAGAGTGCAATCCTTGTTGAGGGACAACATGCCATTTCCTGAAACATGTGAAGTGTATTGACCAATTATGTTACATGTGGATGAGTCCTAGTTTCACACATAAATAGCAGATAACAAATCCTATGTTACCTGCAGAGAAGTTCTTGTAAAATCTGCTTATATGGAAGAATGTGATAGTACTCAACTACATATGTTATTTTAAAAAAAAAGATCTTTTATAAATATTGGACCGGTCATACTATCAAAGATGAAAAAGTGAAAAATGTCACTATTGTTGAGATATAGCAAAACCTAAGAATCATACAACATTGAGCAAACCATCCTCATTTTCGCGGGAAATGGAATGTGTTACCACCATAAAAATAAAAAGGGAAAAGTTATAGAAAAGCAACTTGTGCTAACATATCCAAAAATGTGTAATTGAGCAAGCCACATATTTTAGAGGGTGTCACTTTGAATCAAGTTGTACCATACGTACAATGGTATTATTGAATAAACTGAGGAGTGGTTGATAAAAAGGGCTCTAAAGTACAATCATAGAACTCTCTAGTAGGTAAAATTAAACCTGCAAATCAACTCTTATAGACATTTCCACAAGTCTCTACTTCATGGTTTTCTTATATCCCAAAATGAACAACTTTTGGTAGTCATCCTTTCATTACCCAATAAGTATGACAAATCTTCGTCGAGAAGAAGATTAAGAAAATAAGTTTACCACACTGAGCAACAAACGATGCATAGGTGGCTTAAAAATAAAATGCACAAATTATTAATAAAATCAAGTTCATATATCATACTTTTACACGATCATATTTATAAAAGCATATAAATAGTGGTCCCTAGCAAACAACAAGCTGATGTTTGTTCATGCACAAGGGAATTAACCATTATAGTGTCTAAGGTATTTTCAGTCTGCTAGTTGATAAAATAAGATCAAGTTTCATCATTAGAAGCTTATACACAACAAAAACAAAAAGGAGAATAGTGCCATGGGAAATAATTATACAATTTTCTTTGCCGATGTAATTGTTTTGCGTGTGAGTAAATGATTTTACATGAATCAAAATCAAGTGAGAGGTACATTTTTCGTGTACATTCTGGGACCATACACTTGTCTTGTTTTCTATATAGCAAGTTTCTGGTAACTCATTTATTGGGTTCACTAGCAGTTCCAAATTAGTACAATTCAGTAACTCAATTAAACCTTTATTTACAAAAATGACACAAACTTTGATCTAGACTCTTCTTCTTGTTCTGGTAGGTTCAGACGGTTGATTAAATATGGACTGTGTGGGTCCTCTCTTTATATTGACATAAATAGCCCCTAACAACCAGATTAATCTTAACACATTGATATTTTTCAAACAATAAGGATATCCTTAATAGTAAGATGCTCCTAAGTTATGGGATATTATTCCTAATATGGTAGGTTGGACAGGGCCAACTTCTTCTCCTCACCCTGATACCTAACAAACAAAGTGTGAACTATCACACTTTCCAAAACATTCACGTGGAAACATGGAATATGCCCCAACTCCATGTTACTTATAATAATAGTGTGTAGGAAAACACAAATCAATAGAATAAAGCATAAAAGACATGACAATAACATTTGTACGGATAAGGACGGAACCATAAAATTTATAATTATTACTAGGTCACCATATTTGAAAGTTTACTACTATACCCATTTCAGAATTTTTTGGAATAGGCGCTATTATTGTAGTTTTTCAATAATTACAAGCTGTAATTTAGCTTACCTTTGGAGGAGAGACATCTTGGGTACTTGTCCACTTGACCACGTAAAGTTCATTGTATCTGAAGACTAATAAGGAACAATGCATCAGAAGACTAATACAGAACAATGTATCAGTAGTATCTAAATATGGTTAGAATGACTCGCCAGATTGTAGGATTATGGGTCCTCTAATTACTCGTGTTGTTACTTTTCTATTTATTGACTTAGTCATGTGCCCTGAAATTTTGACATCAGTAACAATAAGCGATCATTTTCTATTTTTGGTCTCTCACCTTCTGCTTCTGTAGCCCTAGAGGCTTAAGATTTTCTTTTGCAACTTTTCTTATACTTGCTGATTTTGGAGTTCCGGTTACTATGACTAGTTGTTTTTATTGCTCGTGTTTCTTCTTTCTATTTTACACTTTAATTTGTTCCCTCATCTTTGATATTGTATTCTCATCTTGCTCTTCCAATTTTTCATCTATCATAGAGTGCAATCCATGTTGGGGGACAACATGCCATTTCCTGAAATATGTGAAGTGTTATCACCAATAGTAGAGAACAAATCTATGTTAGCTGCAGAGGAATTCTTGTAAAATCTTCTTATATGGAAGAATGTGATAGTACTCGACTAAAAATGTTGTTTTCCGAAATGGATCATTTACAAATACTGTACCGGTCATACTACCGAAGAGGATAAAGTGAAAAATGTCACTACTGTTGAGATATGGCAAAGCTAACAATCATACAACATTGAGAAAACCATACTCATTTTAGAGGGACATGGAAAATAAACATGATTTACATAATAAGCACGAGGAGTAAAATATCACATATACATGGAATGTGTTACCGAACGAAGAATAAAAAAGGGAAGAGTTATAGAAAAAAAACTTGTGCCAACATAAGCAAAAATATGTGTAATTGAGCAAGCCACACATTTTAAAGGGTGCCACTTTTCATGAAGATGTACCATACAACGGTCTTATTTAATAAACTAATGAGTGGTTGATCAAAAGGGCTCTAACCTACAATCATAGAATTATCCAGTAGATAAAAGCAAACATACAAATCAACTCTTCTAGAGACACTTCCACAATTTTGCACTTCATGATTTTCTTATCCAATGAACAACTTGCTAGTCGTCCTTTATTTATCCAATGAGTATGTTAAGTCTTCGTCAACACCAATAAAGTCTGAGCCATCTGTACGTATTAAGACAATAGGTTTACCATAATGAGCAAGAAATGACGCATAGGTGGATAAAAATTTATAATTATTACTAGGTCATCATATTTGATAGTTTTGCAATTCCTTTCCACATCTTAGGCATTCTATTCTCGTCTTCTGCCTCCAATTTTTCATCTATCATAGAGTATAATCCATGTTGGTAACACCATGCCATTTCCTGCAACATGTCAAGTGTAATGACCAGTTATGTTACTTGTGGATGAGTCCTAGTTTCACACATAAACAACATAGAAGAAATCCTATGTTACCTGTGGAGGAGTTCTTGTAAAATCTGCTTATATGGAAGAATGTGATAGTACTCAAGTACATATGTTGTTTTTCAAAATGGATCATTTACAAATACTGGACTAGTCATACTATCGAAGAGGAAAAAGTGAAAAATGTCACTATTGTTGAGATATAGCAAAAGCTAACAATCATACAACATTAAGCAAAACATCCTCAAATGGAAAATAAACATGATTTACATAATAAGAATGAGCAGAACAATATCACATATAAGTGGAATGTGTTACCGCATGAAGAATAAAAAAGGGAAGAGTTATAGAAAAGCAACTTGTGCCGACATCTGCAAAAACATGTGTAATTGAGCAAGCCACACAGTTTAAAGGGTGCCACTTCCATGAATATGTAACATACAACGGTCTTATTTAATAAACTAAAGAGTGGCTGATCAAAAGGGCTCTAACCTACAATCATAGAATTATCCACTAGGTAAAAGCAAACCTTCAAATCAACTCTTCTAGAGACACTTCCACAAGTTTGCCCTTCGCGGTTTTCTTATATTCCACAATGAAAAACTTGGTTGTCGTCCTTTCTTTATCCAATGAGTATACCAAATCTTCGTCAAGAACAAGCAAGTCTGAGCCATCTATACCTATTAAGACAATAATTTTGCCATAACAAACAACAAACAACGCATAGGTGGATCAAAATTTATAATTATTACACCATATTTGAAAGTTTACTTATATAACCATTTCAGAGTTTTTCGTAATGGGCACTATTATTGTAGTTTTTTAATAATTACAAGCCTTAATTTAGTTTACTATTGAAGGAGAGACAACTTTTCTTTTGCAACTTTTCTGGTTGCTATCACCTGTTGCCGTTATTTCTCATTCGTTTTTCTTTGGATTTGATACTTTTGCAATTCCTTTCCGCATCTTAGACGTTCTATTCTCGTCTTCTGCCTCCATTTTTTTTATATATCATAGAGTATAATCCATGTTGGGGGACACCATGCCATTTGCTGAAATATGTCAAGTGTAGTGACCAATTATGTTACCCATGGATGAGTCCTAGTTCCACACATCAATAGCAGAGAAGAAATCCAATCTTACGTGCAGAGGAGTTCTTGTAAAATCTGCTTATATGGAAGAATGTGATAGTACTACACTACCTATGTTTTTTTTGGAACGGATCATTTACAAATACCGGACTGGCCATACTATCAAAGAGGAAAAAGTGCAAAATGGAACTATTGTTGAGATATAGCAAAAGCTAACAATCATACAACAATAAGCAAAACATCCTCATTTTAGCGGGAAATGGAAACTAAACATGTTTTACACAATAAGAATGAGGAGAAAAATATCACACATAAATGGAATGTGTTACCGCACGAAGAATAAAAAGGGAAGAGTTATAGAAAAGCAACTTGTGGCGACATCTACAAAAATATCTGTAATTGACCAAGTCACATATTTTAAAGGGTGTCACTTTGCATGAAAATGTACCATACAACGATCTTATTTAATAAACTCAAGAGTACTTGATCAAAAGAGCTTGAACCTACAATCATAGAATTATCTAGTAGGTAAAAGCAAACCTGCAAATCAACTCTTCTCGAGACACTTCCGCAAGTTTTCACATAGTGATTTTCTTATATTCCACAGTGAAGAACTTGGTAGTCGTCCTTTCTTTACCCAATGAGTATGCCAAATATTCGTCAAGAACAAGCAAGTCTGAGCCATCTTGTAACATCCTTGTTTTAATAAAACCTAATTAGGGTTGATTGTGCATCATTTGCATCATAATTTTCCTACGAAAATTCCAACAATGAATTGTTTTGAAAACCCTAAGGTTTGTCTAAATCTCTCTCTTTCAATTCCTGTCAATGGTTTCAAACTCAAAATTAAGGTTTTATGGGACTTCTGCAATCTGTTAAGAAGTCCACATGAGTTTTGAAAATGTCAGAAAAGTTTGAATCTTCAAAGGAAATTCAAAACAGCAAACGATTTTGTTTGAAAATAGATATAGAAAAAGAGAGAAGAAACCCTCTTCCCTAGTTTGGGCTGCCAGCCCAGCCTCTCTCTCTCTTCCCTCTCTCCCGCAGCCCAGCAAGCCGGCCCAAGCAGCTCAGCCAACAGCCCAACCAAACCCCAGGGGGTTTTTGGCAAAAATGCCATCTTCCCCGCGGAGCCAAGCAGCTGCCTGGCAGCTCGCCGGCCGCCCGATGGTCGCCGCGTAGTGCGATGTGTGCCCCCGCCCCCGGCGGCTATAAATACCATGCCGGCCGCCGCCAAGCAACCCTAGGTTGCCTAATTCCCCTTTCCCTCGCTCTTTCTGTCTCCTCCCCCGAAACCCTAACCGCACGGCCTCCGACTATCGCCGCTACTACGGCCACCCCAAGCTCCAGCGAGTGGCCCATCAGTACCGCCGGCCTCTCCTCGTTCGCCTCGTCCATGCGCAGGTGCCGGGGAACTCCCAAACGAGCCAATCGAGCTCGTCGGCCCGAGCTCCGGCCACCGCCGAATCCGCCATTACGGGCCTCCTCCACCCTCGCCGACGAGCCCTACGGCTTCGTGGCGAGCCCCTTGTCCCGCCAAGCCTCTTCACCCTCTCCCTCCGCCTCTACTCCGCCCCCTCACCGTGCGCATGCGTCCGCCACCGCTAGTCGTCGTCGCCGGTGTCGTTCCGACGACCAATAGATCGCGGTGTCGCCACCGTCCGGCTTGTCTTGGCCCCGCGCGTCAAACGCGCCGCTCCACGCGTCCAGGGGCGCGCTCTAGCGCCGCCTATGCGTGGTCATCGGCGCGGTCCGCCGGAGTTGACCCCCGGCGTTGACCCCGATGGGACCCGCCCCTGTTTTTCCTTTTATTTTCTTTTATTTTCTGTAAATGAAAATATATTGACAGGTGGGGCCCCTTGTCAGGTTTTTAATGTTTTCGTAAATATTTATAAAAAGAATAAATCTATGACATGTGGGCCCATGTATGTCAGATTTTTAATAATTTCTAGAATTTTCCGAAAATGATTTAAAATGGTTAAAACTTGTAAAATTCATAAGCAAATCATTTTAAATAAGAAAAATATGTATACTATATCAAAATTTTCAGAAAAATGAGATCTACATTTTGGGATCAAAATCATGCATTTTTAAACAACTTGAACCCTAGTTGTTTTAGAGGAACTAAAATCAACACCTCTGTGGTTTTCGGAAGTGCTAACCCAAGTTCGCCGAAACCCAGTTAAAATGATGACGATGTCTTAGGGTTGACCTGAATACCTAATTAACATGTCATATCATCATTCTTGTATGCGCATTGCATCGATGCCATGGGTTGATTGTTCTTTTACCTTTCCGGTGTTTGCTTCTTCGCGATCGATAGAGCAAGTGCCCGGGACTATGAAGATCGACAACGGCGCAGATCAATAATTTTCCAACGACGAACAAGTCAAGCATGGGATCTCCGAAGATCCATATTGGTTTGTCAGGGACAAAGGAAAGCCCTAGCCTGGTTCATATTATGATTTCGAAATGCTTTTACTTCTAGTTCCTACATATTGCATTCGTTTCCAATATATTTTATCGGCAAGTATAGTTATCCTATGTGTGTTCAATTTACCATCCTTGTAGCATAAATACTCCGATCTACTACTCCCATCAAGACTAGGTTTGAGCTCGTGTGCATCGCTAGAGCTGTTGAATCGAATATGCTTAGCCATGCTTAGTTGACGAATTCTGATCCATCCGGTTGATGAATCAGAGCTGTGATTGAACCTAGTATGGCAGGATGACGTGGTAAGATCAGTGATGATAATTAAACATGATTAAAGTCTTGTATGGGCTGCCACATGGGGATGTGGTGATTTGACTCGTTCTCGCCGATACTACGACCTGAGGTTCTTGCCTTTGGAACAAGATTGAGCGTACAGTCGCACGGGGCCCATGGGAACCCCTTGGCCCGAACTTGCCTAGCTTACCCATGAGTCAATTAGATTCGAGTTCCATTTGCCATACGCATGGGGAAAAGGTGGAAAAGTTTTTCAAAGCGCATCATACAGGGCGTGGCCGAGGTGAAGGATGTTGGAGGCATTGAGCTGGATCCCCTGCACACAATGACCGAGACCGCCTCGGAGAATGGCTACCTACGATGATAGAGTTCCCCAGTTAGATTGACTCATGGAATAGGCAAAGCAAGGGAAAGGTTTTGGTCGACCACCCTCTGCCGGCACACCAAGGAAGTGTGCTAATGTACTGGCATTAAGAGTCGGTCGACGCGTGTGGGTAAAGTTGTACACCCCGGCAGGGTTAAATCTTTTCGAAAACCCGTGTCCACAGTTACGGACGACTTGGGGAAGGACGTGTTGATCATAGATAACTTTAACCTAATCGTAAAACTTGGAATCAATGTGTGATAAGGATCCCTTCTCAGGGTGTCGAGGGGGTGATCCTAGTTGATAGGTTCAGGTGATGATGAAGATCTCGGTGGATTCAATATGATGATCAGGAGAGCTAGAGATATCGCTCTCTTATCCCCTTTTGAAAATGATCTGAATAGACGAGCTTGTACTCCCTCTTGTTTTACAAAGGAAAACTGGCTTTATGCAAAATAAGATCTACATAAAGCCTCGCATACCAGGTTTGCTAAAATTTTGTACTAAGTCTTGTTGAGTCCCTATACTCAGCTTTGCATGCTTTGTTTCAGACGAAGTTGCTTTAACAAATGGTGGTTTCTAGGTCGACATCGACGAGTAGCTTGGGATTCCCAGGTGGCAGCTTGGAATCTATGGGCTGGGACGTCGCCATTATGCTCCTGGCATCTTAGCCTTTTGCTATCTTGCTATTTAGAATAGCATAACTTTGCTTCCGTTGATTGATGAAATGTCAGGTCAGTGACCTCTTCTTGTAATACTTCGGTTCTTTTGCTCAGTTTTGAGCTTGTATTACTCTTTGAGTCGTAGAGTCACTGTTGTGTTACCGATTCTCACCCTGTAGGCCCTAGAGATCTAGGTTAGGCTTATGCCAGATGGAGATCTGGGTTTGTCTAGACCCGACCATCCGGGGGACCCAACAGGTTTTGGTATCAGAGCAGGACTGCCTGTAGGAAAACCCTTTCTATTGGTCGATGTTGAGTCTAGTGTTTGTGAAAAATAATTGAAAGCTAAAAGTATTTGTGAAAATCTGATCAGGATTCTTTTTACTCCTTATCTGGTATCGCTCTAATTCAGAGTCACCTTACCTTGTGTTGATTTAAAAGTTTTACTATCTCTTCTAGTCTTTCAAAACTTAGGGGCCTCAAGGGCAGGTTGTTGCTTAACCAGTTGACCTAGTGTTGAGTTCTCTAAACTCTTGTGTGCTCTTTGATCTCTCTATCTTGTGGGTTCCACCTTAATTCTGTTCTAGGCTTCGAGGTTTCCTTTCACCTTGGATGCCTCCTTTCCTTTTTCCTGGATACTTCTGAAGCTAGGTATGGCTTCTTGAAATTTACATTGTTATTACTACCTTGCAGTGTCCTCCGTGTCACTCAGATAGTAGTAGTTACTCCATTCTCCGTGTTTTAACCCTTGGACTTGAACCGAAGGTCCCTGATTGTGCTAGGTTCTTTTGAATTTAGTACATGATGCTGACCTTTAACCCAAGATCCTTTTCGTTGAACTTAGCAAGCCCTCAAGCTTGTGGTTATTGTCGTGATTGAACTGCGTCAACAAAAGATCTTTTCCCCATTAGCTATGGCAGAGATTCTGTCATGGAACCAAAAGGAATCACGACAAGAGTGCTCTTTGTGAGTCTCACATCTATGTTTGTGACTCTGCCACACTTCCCTTTTCCGCATGAATTTAGCAAGAGTGCTATCTTGTGCATCTACATCTCAGGAATTATAATCCTAATCATGTTCCTCCTCCTAGTTCCTTTCTGACCTTTATCTGCTAGTTAGCAGCCAAGTTGTAATTGTGCATTAAAATATTCTACTGCATGTTACCCTTGTGGTCTTTCAAGACATTTCACTTCGAGATCTCAGGAGAAATGAACTCTAGTACCTCGTCCATTTCTAGGACTTGGTCAAAGCGTTGTAATTCGTAGGTTAAAAGGCTTATGTAGCTTCTAGTCTGTTCCACCCTAGAGTGTCACACTCTTTTATATCTATAGGTCGTGCTAAGTCTCATGGCCTTATTGATGAAGTGATGCTCTTACCCATCCTTTACTCACCCTTCCTCCAAGCTGTCCGTGCTTGGGAATATTGGGGTGTATGTATTGAGGTGGTCTTCCGAGATTCTAAGTAATTCTTATTGCTTTGAAATCCAAGGACGTTTGTGTCATTCTTAGCATGATTGTTAACCGACCACTAAGTGAAGTTTGATTGTGCTGACAAGTCCATTTGTTCAGGCACACATCTTCGGTCAAAGAGTTAGGTTCGTGCCAAAGCTCCCAAGACCACATCAGTTGCTTTGTAAAGCAATCTTCCCTCTCGAACTCAGTGATATATCGGTGGTTCGTGATATTCTGGATGTCTTCCTAGAAGTATAGCCATGTTGCCTGATAGGTCTCAAACGTATCCATAATTTCTTATGTTCCATGCTAGTTTTATGACAATACTCACATGTTTTATACACACTTTACATCATTTATATGCATTTTCCGGCACTAACCTAGTAACGAGATGCCGAAGCGCCAGTTCTTGTTTTGTGCTGTTTTTGGTTTCAGAAATCCTACACAGGAAATATTCTCGGAATTGGACGAAATTAACGCCCAGGGTCTTATTTTTCCACGGAGTTTCTAGAAGACCGAAGGAGATACGGAGTGGGGCCACGAGGTGGCCACACCATAGGGCGGCGCGGCCAAGGAGGGGCCCGCGCCGGCCTATGGTGTGGGCCCCTCGAGCGCCCCCCGACTCTGCCCTTCCGCCTACTTAAACTCTCCGTCGCGAAAACCCTATTACCGAGAGCCACGATACGGAAAAAGTTCCAGAGACGCCGCCGCCGCCAATCCCATCTCGGGGGATTCAGGAGATCGCCTCTGGCACCCTGCCGAAGAGGGAAATCATCACCGGAGGGCTCTACATCACCATGATCGCCTCCGGATTGATGTGTGAGTAGTTCATCCCTGGACTATGGGTCCATAGCAGTAGCTAGATGGTTGTCTTCTCCTCATTGTGCTATCATGTTAGATCTTGTGAGCTGCCTATCATGATCAAGATCATCTATTTGTAATGCTACATGTTGTGTTTGTTGGGATCCGATGAATATTGAATACTATGTCAAGTTGATTATCAATCTATCATATATGTGTTGTTTATGTTTTTGCATGCTCTCCATTGCTAGTAGAGGCTCTGGCCAAGTTGATACTTGTGACTCCAAGAGGGAGTATTTATGCTCGATAGTGGGTTCATGCCTCCATTGAATCCGGGACGAAGTGACGTAAAGTTCTAAGGTTGTGGATGTCTGTTGCCACTAGGGATAAAACATCAATGCTTTGTCTAAGGATATTTGTGTTGATTACATTACACACCATACTTAATGCAATTATCTGTTGTTTGCAACTTAATACTGGAAGGGGTACGGATGCTAACCCGAAGGTGGACTTTTTAGGCATAGCTAGATGCATGCTGGATAGCGGTCTATGTAATTTGTCGTAATGCCCTGATTAAATCTCATAGTAATCATCATGATATGTATGTGCATCTTTATTTGTCAATTGCCCAACTGTAATTTGTTCACCCAACATGCTATTTATCTTATGGGAGAGACACCACTAGTGAACTGTGGACCCTGGTCCATTCTTTTACATCTGAAATACAATCTATCGCAATCATCGTTCTCTATTGTTCTTTGCAAACAAACATCATTCTCCACACCATACGTTTAATCCTTTGTTTACAGCAAGCCGGTGAGATTGACAACCTCACTGTTAAGTTGGGGCAAAGTATTTTGATTGTGTTGTGCAGGTTCCACGTTGGCGCCGGAATCCCTAGTGTTGCGCCGCACTACACTCCTCCGCTAACAACCTTCACGTGGCCTTCATCTCCTACTGGTTCGATAACCTTGGTTTCTTACTGAGGGAAAACTTGTTGCTGTACGCATCACACCTTCCTCTTGGGGTTCCCAACGGACGTGTGCTTCATGCGTTATCATTGCCACATGACCATGTTGTCGAGTTCATGAGCAAAGGTTGGTTCTCTGGATTGCTACTTCTCCAAGAAACCATACTGGATATACTGGACTAGTTGATTGAGTTTAAACAACAACTTGGAGAGTTGAAAGACAAGAGCTCTACTGGACTTGATCCTTATTAAAGGGATGTCTAGTTTTGTTTGTGTTGAAGTAAGGAAGTATATCCTTGATGGATATGTTATCTTACCCATATTTGATTTGAGTTTGGGCTATCATCAAATCAACAGTTCCGAGGACTATCTTGATGATGTTTATACTCATGGTGTTTCACCTGAGTACACCTTCATGCCCTTCTGGTCTGACCAATACTTTTGCCTTGTTCATGCAACATGTGAGTCCCCCTTCTTGGAGTATCTTGATAAATTTATTGTTGAGCCCATCGATGACATTCTTATATTCTCCATGACTAAAGAGTTTCATATTGAACATTTGGCACTAATGTTGGAAAATTTTGAGAACCATCTTTGTGTTATCACGAAGTATGTGTTCTCAATGTTAGAAGTGACCTTCTCTGGTTCACATACGTTTACTGAAAGATATCATTGTGGATCTGAGTAGAGTTCCCTTTTCTTTCCCTCGGGAATCATCGCAAGTCGGTCATGCATGTGCGGAATATTCTTGGAATGGTTGGTTGTTACCTCCATTTGCTTGAAATGTTCATCTATGCACACTAAGCCACTGACTGGTTTGTTCAAGAATGAGAAGAAGTTTAATAACTTCATTATCCTCTTTGATTTCCCCACCAGGACTCAATTGTGTTACATTGCAAGTTTATGTGCGCAATTGTCTTCAACAGTCACAACCACATAGTTTATGCAATCTGGCTTAATCTTTTAGAGGTTGACATAGAAGTCTATGTCTTGAGAATCTAGCAGCTTTACCTTGGTGGTAGATGTTGCAATTTCTATTCGTACATTCTGAGTCTGAATATCTTTACACATAACCTAAGCTGAATCTCAAGCGGCAACGATGGTTAGTGTTTCTCAAGGATTCATGACATAGGTGTCTTTGTAAACCCGACAAGATTGATGATGTGGTTAACGCAATTAGCCGAAAGATCTGAGGCCATAATCTCTTGAAACAACAAAAATAACCACTCTCCATGAGGATGTTGTGCGACTTATTCTAGGAGTTGTCCTTATGATGTCTTTTCAATCCTGAAGTCTCGACCTTCACTTGATGATCTATTGAAGGCTAGTTAGAAGCCTGATATTGGTGTCTAGAACATCAAGGAGAACATAAGAAGCAGCGTTGCTAAATGTCTCTTGGACAAATCATTTCTCCGTTGATAACAACTTTGTAAGAAGAAAAATTCACTCACCGGTGATCCTTGCTACGTCGTTCGAAAATGCTTTTCCCCTTCATTTGGATTTTACTTGAAGATCTATTAAATTCACACGTTGTGTGAATTCGTCAGTCATCTAGGCCCCCAGTCTTTTGAAAAGACAACACTCGTTTCATGTGCCCATACCAAAAGAGTGACTATGATTTTGAAATCCAAAGTTGCTCTTGTTGGATAATCATCCGTGCTTATACGAGTCACCCTCTCGAAGAGTGCCTCTTCATGGTATCAAAGGCAGTTTAACTCCTCGCTACCGTGTCCTTCGTATTCTTGTAAAGCGTGGATCAATTGCCTATTAAAATTTGAAACTTCTTCCGTCTCCTCCGTTACCTTGATGTGTTTCATGTTTGTCAGCTCAAGAGGTGTTCTTGAACACTCCTTTCATGAGTTGACCATGAGATACTCAATCTTCATGAAGATCCACTGTAAAGTATCATTCCCTCTTTCCTTTAGGTGCTTTTGAGAAACAACCTCGACGGAAGAAAATGAAGAGCTCTTCATGGTGTTGTGGATCAACTTCTTCATGATGTCGTGGATCAACCTCTTCAAGAAGGAAGATTGTCGTGGTATCGACAAGATCGATGAAGACTGGTGTAGTCTTTGTTACTTTCTCTATTCCTACCTTGGAATCTCGGGATGAGATTCTTTTAAGGGGATATATCTGTAATATCCTTGTTTTAATAAAACCTAATTAGGTTTGATTGTGCATCATTTGCATCATAATTTTCCTAAGAAAATTGCATCAATGAATTGTTTTGAAAACCCTAAGGTTTGTCTAAATCTCTCTCTCTCTTTTCAATTGCTCTCAAAGGTTTCAAACTCAAAACTAAGGTTTTATGGGACTTCTGCAATCTGTTAAGAAGTCCACATGTGTTTTGAAAATGTCAGAAAAGTTTGAATCTTCAAAGGAAATTCAAAACAGCAAAAGATTTTGTTTGAAAAATAGATATAGAAAAAGAGAGAAGAAA
Source organism: Lolium rigidum (assembly GCF_022539505.1). NCBI lineage: Eukaryota > Viridiplantae > Streptophyta > Magnoliopsida > Poales > Poaceae > Lolium > Lolium rigidum. The sequence continues at coordinate 253,120,169 of NC_061512.1, forward strand.
CCCTCTTTCCTAGTTTGGGCTGCCAGCCCAGCCTCTCTCTCTCTTCCCTCTCTCCTGCAGCCCAGCAGGCCGGCCCAAGCAGCCCAGCCAACAGCCCAACCAAACCCCCTGGTTTTGTTTTTGGCAAAAATGCCATCTTCCTCGCGGAGCCAAGCAGCTGCCTGGCAGCTCGCCAGCTGCCCGTTGGTCGCCGCGCGCTGCGATGCGTGCCGCCACCCCCGGAGGCTATAAAGACCCCACCGGCCGCCGCCAAGCAACCCTAGGCCGCCCAATTCCCCTTTCCCTCGCTCTTTCTGTCTCCTCCCTCGAAACCCTAACCGCCCGGCCTCCGACTATCACCGCTGCTACGGTCACCCCAAGCTCCAGCGAGTGGCCCATCAGCACCACCGGCCTCTCCTTGTTCGCCTCGTCCATGCGTAGGTGCCGGGGAACTCCCAAACGAGCCAATCGAGCTCATCGGCCCGAGCTCCGGCCACCGCCGAATCCGCCGCTACGGGCCTCCTCCGCCCTCGCCGACGGGCCCTACGGCTCCGTGGTGAGCCCCTCATCCCGACGAGCCACTTCACCCTCTCCCTCCGCCTCTGCTCCGCCCCCTCTCCATGCGCATGCGTCCTCCGCCGCCAGTCATCGTCGGCGGCATCGTTCCGACGACCAATAGATCACGGTGCCGCCACCGTCCGACTTTTCTTGGCCCCGCGCGTCAAACGCGCTGCTCCGTGCGTCCAGGGGCGGGCTCTAGCACTGCCTCTGCGTGGTCACCGGCGCGGTCCGCCGGAGTTGACCCCCGGTGTTGACCCCGGTGGGACCCGCCCCTATTTTTCCTTTTATTTTCTTTTATTTTATGTGAATGAAAATATAATGACAAGTGGGGCCCCTTGTCAGGTTTTTAATATTTTTGTAAATATTTATGAAAAGAACAAGTCTATGACATGTGGGCCCATGTCTATCAGATTTTTAATAATTTCTGGATTTTTCAGAAAATGATTTAAAATGGTTAAAACTTGCCAAATTCATAAGTAATTCATTTTAAATCAGAAAAATGTCTTAGGGTTAACTTGAATACCTAATCAACATGTCATATCATCATTCTTGTATGCGCATTACATCGATGCCATGGGTTGATTGTTCTTTTACCTTTCCGGTGTTTGCTTCTTCGCGATCGATAGAGCAAGTGCCCGAGACGATGAAGATCGACAATGACGCAGATCAATAATTTTCCATCGATAAACAAATCAAGCATGGGATCTCCGAAGATCCATATTGGTTTGTCAGGGACAAAGGAAAGCCCTAGCCTGGTTCATATTATGATTTTGAAATGCTTTTACCTACCACCAGGACCGCCTCGGAGAATGGCTACCTACGATGACAGAGTTCCCCAGTTAGATTGACTCATGGAATAGGCGAAGCAAGGGAAAGTTTTTGGTCGACCACCCTCTGTCGGCACACCAAGGAAGTGTGCTAATGTACTTGCATTAAGAGTCGGTCGGTGCGTGTGGGTAAAGTTGTACACCCCGGCAGGGTTAAATCTTTTTGAAAAGCCGTGTCCATGGTTACGGATGACTTGCGGAAGGATGTGTTTATCATTGAGAACTTTAACCTAATCTAAAACTTGGAATCAATGTGTGATAAGGATCCCTTCTCAGGGTGTCGAGGGGGTGATCCTAGTTGATAGGTTCAGGTGATGATGAAGATCTCGGTGGATTCAATATGATGATCAGTAGAGCTAGAGATATCGTTCTCTTATCCCCCTTTGAAAATGATCTGAATAGACGAGCTTCTACTCCCTCTTGTTTTACAAAGGAAAACTGGTTTTACGCAAAATAAGATCTACATAAAGCCTCGCATACCTGCTTTGGTAAAAGGTTGTACTAAGTCTTGTTGAGTCCCTGTACTTGCATGCTTTATTTCAGACGAAGTCGCTTCAAAAAATGGTGGTTTCTAGGTCGACATCGACGAGTAGCTTGGGATTCACAGGTGGCAGCCTGGAATCTATGGGCTGGGACGTCACCGTTATATGCCCCTAGCCTCTTAGGCCTTTTGCTATCTTGCTATTTAGAATAACATAACTTTGCTTCCGTTGATTGATCAAATGTCAGGTCAGTGACCTCTTCTTGTAATACTTTGGTTCTTTTGCTTAGTTATGAGCTTGTAGTACTCTTTGAGTCGTAGAGTCACTATTGTGTTAACGATTCTCACCCTGTAGGCCCTAGAGATGTAGGTTAGGCTTATGCCAGATGGAGATATGGGTTTGTCTAGCCCCGACCTCCGGGGTCGCCACACATCTGTACCTATTAAGATAATAAGTTTATCTTAATGAGCAAGAAACGATGCATATGTGGATTAAATATTATAATTATTACTAGGTCACCATATTTTAAAGTTTAATTCTATAACCATTTCGGATTTTTTCTTAATGTGCACTATTATTGTAGTTTTTCAATAATTACAAGCTGTAATTTTGCTTACCGTTGCAGGAGAGACACCTTGGTGCATATTGCGATTTTGTGTTTTATAATTCTCCACTTGCCCACCTAAAGTTGATTGTTTCAGAAGACTAATCAGTATAACAACGTATCAGGAGACTAATAAGAAACACTGTATCGGTAATATCTAAATACGGTTAGAATGACTCACCGGATTGTAGGATTACGCGTCCTCCAATAACTCATGTTTTTTTGCTTTTGTATTTATTGACTTAGTCAAAAGTCCTGAAATTTTGCCATCGGTAAGACAACAAGAGATTCATTTTCTATTATGTGGCTCTCACCATCTGAAGCATCTGCTTCTGTAGCTCTAGCGGCTTCAGCTTTTTCTTTTGCAACTTTTCTTTTGCTTGGTGATTCTGGAGTTCTGGTTTCTATCACCTGTTACCTTTATTGTTCATTTGTTTTTCTTTGGATTTGATACTTTTGCAATTCCTTTCTGCATCTTAGGCATTCTATTCTCGTCTTCTGCCTCTAATTTTTCATCTATCATAGAGTATAATCAATGTTGGGGGACACCATGCCATTTCCTGAAACATGTCAAGTGTAGTGACCAATTATGTTACCCGTGGATTATTCCTAGTTTCACACATAAATAGCAGAGAAGAAATCCTATGTTACATGTAGAGGAGTTCTTGTAAAATCTGCTTATATGAAAGAATGTGATAGTACTCAACTACATATGTTGTTTTTTGAAATGGATCATTTGCAAATACTCGACTGGTCATACTATCAAAGAAGAAAAGGTAACAAATGTCACTATTGTAGGAGAAAATTGCATCTAGCACCAGGCTTTGTGGCATTTGTTGCACCAAACATAGAAACAAAACTTATTTTGCAGCTAGCCCAGTTTGTAACTTAATTTTTTGCACCTGGCACAAATAACCAGCTTAACTGCTAACCGAATACTAGGCCTGCCGGTTTGTTCGTGTGGCATCCAGCGTGGCCATCCACAGGCCCAACGTTCCAACACATAGCCCACACCATCAACAGCTGAACAAACTCAGAATTTCCAGAATTTCAAAATTTTCTGTGCAATTTTGATTTGCCCAAACACCTGACCGAATGGGTTAGCCGTTAGGCATGCTGTTCAGGCCAGCCGGACCGACGCCGAAATTCTGTTCACGGGCCAACCCAAATGGACAGAGACGGATCATTTGAGTCACCGTTTTGGTTCAGCCCGCTGGAGATGCCATAGCGAAGAGAAAAAAGGAGCGAGCAAGCATAACCGTCGCGAGGGAGAGTGATGCGACCTAGCTACACTAGATTTTTTTCGAAATGAGGGAGCCCGAGCCTCTGCATCAAAGTGATGCATATAGTTATTATTTATACTTTACTCAACATGAATCTGTCAAGATCATACATCACAAGACCCGGAAGCACCACTCAACACCTAGAAACCCAACAATGGATGAAGATTATACTTTAAATGGTATGCTGAACATTTTTTGTGTGTCACGTACAACAACCCCACCAAAACAATGATGTTTTGCTCAACAAGAATTTACAAATACTACACGCACCTCCTGTCCTCCATGTTGGATGCCAATTCATGATAAAAACTAGGCTCCACATGTAAGGTATCATGTCAATACTATAAATTAGATTATCTGGGATAGGTGCAACGAATTAAGGCAAAGTCTGTGCTAGATGCAAAAACGAACTTGTTTGAGTGTTTTGTGCAACAAATGCTACAAAGCATGGTGTGATCTGCAATTTTCTCCTATTGTTGAGATATAGCAAAAGCTAACAATCATACAACATTTAGCAAAACACCCTCATTTTAGAAGGAAATGGAAAACAAACATGACTTACATAATAAGAACGAGCGGAACAATATGACATATAAGTGCAATGTGCTACCGCACGAAGAATAAAAAAGGGAGGAGTTATAGAAAAGCAACTTGTGCCGACATCTGCAAAAATATATGTAATTGAGCAAGCCAGAATTTTTTAAAGGTTGTCACTTTGCATGCATGAATATGTACCATACAATGGTCTTATTTAATAAATTAAAGAGTGGTTGATCAAAAGCGTTCTAACCTACAATCATAGAATTATCCAGTAGGTAAAAGAAAACCTGCAAATCAACTCTTCTAGAGACACTTCCACAAGTTTGCACTTCGTGTTTTTCTTATATTCCACAATGAACAACTTGGTATTCGTCCTTTCTTTACCCAATGATTATGCCAAATCTTCGCCTAGAACAAGCAAATCTGAGCCATCTGTACCTATTAAGACAATAAGTTCACCATAATGAGCAATGAACGATGCATATGTGCGTTTTTTTAATTATTACTAGGTCACCATATTTGAAAGTTTACTTCTATAACCATTTCAGAATTTTTCGTAATGGGCACTATTATTGTAGTTTTTCAATAATTACATGATGTAATTTAGCTTACCGTTGCAGGAGAGACACCTTGGTGCATATTGTCATTTTGTGTTTTGTACTTGTCAACTTGGCCACCTAAAGTTGATTGTATCAGAAGACTAATAAGTAAAAATGTATCAGGAGAACAATAAGGAAGAATGTATCGGTAATATCTAAATATATACAATTAGAATGACTCACTAGATTGTAGGATTACACGTCCTCCAATTAATCTTGTTGTTGCTTTTGTATTTATTGACTTGGTCAACAATCCTGAAATTTAGACATCAGTAACACAAGAAGCGATTGATTTTCTATTTGTGGCTCTCGCCATCTAGAGCATCTGCTTATGTAGCTCTAGCGGCTTCAACTTTTCTTTTGCAACTTTTCTTTTGCTTGATGATTCTGGTATTCTGGTTGCTATCACCTGTTTCCTTTATTGCTCATTTGTTTTTGTTTGGATTTGATAGTTTTGCAATTCCTTTCCGCATCTTAGGCATTCTATTCTCGTCTTCTGCTTCCAATTTTTCATCTATCATACAGTATAATCCATGTAGGGGACACCATGCCATTTCCTGAAACGTGTCAAGTGTAATGACCAATTATGTTACCCGTGGATGAGTCATAGTTTCACACACAAATAGCACAGAAGAAATCCTATATTACCTGCAGAGGAGTTCTTATAAAATCTACTTATATGGAAGAATATGATTGTACTCAACTACATATGTTGTTTTTCGAAACAAATCATTTACAAATACTGGACGAGTCATACTATTGAAGAGGAAAAAGTGAAAAATGTCACTATTGTTGAGATATAGCAAAAGCTAACAATCATTCAACATTAAGCAAAACATCCTCATTTCAGCGGTAAATGGAAAATAAACATGATTTACATAATAAGAACGAGCAGAACAATATCACATATAATTGGAATGTGTTACCTCACAAAGAATAAAAAGAGAAGAGTTATAGAAAAGCAACTTGTGCCGACATCTGCAAAAATATGTGTAATTGAGCTAGCCACACATTTTAAAGGATGTGACTTTGCATGAAGATGTACCATACAACGGTCTTATTTAATAAACTAAAGAGTGTTTCACATTAAGGGCTCTAACCTACAATCATAGAATTATCCAGTAGGTAAAAGCAAACCTGCAAATCAACTCTTATAGAGACACTTCCACAAGTTTGCACTTCGCGGTTTTCTTATATTCCACAATGAACAATATGGTTGTTGTCCTTTCTTTAACCAATGAGTAAGCCAAATTTTCATCAAGAACAAGAAAGTCTGAGCCATGTGTACCTATTAAGACAATAATTTTCCCATAATGAGCAACAAATGATGCATAGGTGGATGAAATTTATAATTATTACACCATACTTGAAAGTTTACTTATATAACCATTTCGGAATTTTTTGTAATGGGCACTATTATTGTAGTTTCTTAATAATTACATGATGTAATTAACTTACCGTTGGAGGAGAGACATCTTGGTGCATATTGCCATTTTGTGTTTTGTACTTGCCCACCTAAAGTTGATTGTATCAGAAGATTAATAAGTAACAATGTATTAGGAGACTAATAAGGAACAATGTATAGGTAATATCTAAATACGGTTAGAATGACTCACCAGATTGTAGGAATACACGTCCTCCAATTCCTCATGTTGTTGCTTTTGTATTTATCGACTTAGTCAAGAGTCCTGAAATTTTGACATCAGTAACACAATAAGCGATTCATTTTCGATTATGTGGCTCTCACCATCTGGAGCATCTCCTTCTGTAGCTCTGGTGGCTTCAGCTTTTCTTTTGCAAATTTTCTTTTGCTTGTTGATTCTAGAGTTCTAGTTCCTATCGCATGTTGCCTATATTTCTCATTTGTTTGTCTTTGGATTTGATGGTTTTGCAATTCCTTTCTGCATCTTAGGCATTCTATTCTTGTCTTGTGCCTCCAATTTTTCATCTATCATAAAGTATAATCCATGTTGGGGGACACCAAGCCATTTCCCGAAATGTCAAGTGTAATGACCAATTATGTTACCCGTGGATGAGTCCTAGTTTCACACATAAATAATAGAGAAGAAATCCCATGTTACCTGCAGAGGAGTTCTTGTAAAATCTGCTTATATGGAAGAATGCGATAGTACTCAACTACATATGTTGTTTTTCGAAATGGATCATTTGAAAATACTGGACTAGTCATACTATCGAAGAGGAAAAAGTGAAAAATGTCACTATTGTTGAGATATATCAAAAGCTAACAATCATACAACATTTACCAAAACATTCTTATTTTAGAGGGAAATGAAAAATAAATATGGTTTACATAATAAGAACGAGCAGGATAATATCACATATAAATGGAATGTGTTACCACACGAAGAATAAAAAAAGAGTTGTAGAAAAGCAACTTGTCCTGACATCTGCAAAAATATGTGTAATTGAGAATGTACATTTTTGGGGTACATTCTTGAACCATAAACTTTTATTGTTTTCTATAAAGCAAGTGTATGGTAACTCATTTTTGGGTCATTAGCAGTTCCAATTTAGTACAATTTTGGAACTATAACTCATGTAAACCTTTGATTTCAAAATTAACACTAACTTCGATCCACGCTCTTCTTCTTGTTCTGGCAGGTTCATAGGGATTATTTGGGTCCTCTCTTTATATTGAGATAACTACCCCTAACAGTCGGATTAATCTTAACGGATTTTTTTCAAAAATTAAGGATACCCTTAATAGTAATATGATCCTAATTAATGGGATATTATTCCTTCTTTGGTGGTATTGGATTGGGCTAGCTTCCTCTCCTCACCCTGATCCCTGACAAACGAAGTGTGTTATATTACACTTTCCAAAACATTCACGTGGCAAGATGACATATGACCCAACTCCATGTTACTTATAACAATAGTATGTAGGAAAAAATGAAACAAATAGAATAAAGCATAAAAGAGATGACAATAACATTTGTATAGATAAGGACGAAATCATAAAATTTATAATTATTACTAGGTCACTATATTGAAAGTTTACTTCTATAACAATTTCAGAGTTGTTTGTAATGGGTGCTAATATTGTAGTTTTTCAATAATTACAAGATATAATTTAGCTTACCGATGGAGGAAAGACATCTTGGTGCATATTGTCATTTCGTTTTTTGTAATTGTCCACTTGACCACCTAAAGTTGATTGTATCAGAAGACTAATAAGTAACAATGTATCAGGAGACTAATAAGGATCAATGTATCTGTCGAGGGTGCTCCTCGGCAATGCCCTCCGATAGGGGCTTAGGGTTGATGGAATCCTGCAAGCTGACACGAGACATCGGTACACAGACAAGCGGGGAGAGAGATTTACCCAGGTTCGGGGCCCTCGATGAGGTAAAACCCTTACGTCCTGCCTATCTGTTCTTTGATTATGATGAAAACAGGTTACAATGGGGGGCCGAATAATTCGGCTGTGATCTCGTCGAGATGCTAGTTGCTAGGGTAACCTAGTTCTAAGCTTCTGCTAGCTAGTTTTTCTAAGATTGATTGTCCTCCGATAGCCCCTCTCCTGGCCTTTATATAGGTGGCCAGGTCCCGAGAGGTCTAATCGAGTACGAGTAGGTTTACAATAGATCTATCTCCAATCTTTCCTTGTTCGGCTTCTTCCGTGTCTTGTATTCCAAGTAATCTTCCATCGCACCGCCCTAGTGGCCCATCTTGCCATCGGGTACCTTCATGGGCCTCTAGTTGGACCGTGTAGGGTAGAGCAACATTGGTTACCCGAAGGGTAATGCCCACGTCAGTAGCCCCCGAGTGTCTAGCCGAAAATAGTTCGGGTAGAGACTAGAGCATGCCTTCTTCCGAAGTTCTTCTCCTTGATAATTCTTGCGTTTCTTCTACCTTCTATTTTCTATCGGGTGCGCGTCAGCGCTCCCGATGGGAGTAGCCCCCGAGTCTAGGCACGGATGTTTGCAATCCGTGCGTAGACTCAAGTTGTACTACTCGAACATTTTCGTCTGCCGAAGCTTTTTCCTGCAAGTCTCTGTAGTCCATCCGATACATTTTCTTTATGCAAGGGATAACGAATAACGTGCCCAACTTTTGTTGGTTAACTGCCGATGGCAAAACAACGTTATCCTACACAGAATCAAGTCCCCGGGCATGATCCTGGAGTGCGAAAAAAGTTTTATCGGGTGCGCATTAATTCAGCGCTCCCGATGGGAGTAGCCCCCGAGTCTGGGTACGGGCGTTCACGTTCGGATGCAGACTTGAGTCAAGTTTTTCCTTTGAACCTTTATTCTATCGGGTGCGCGTCAGCGCTCCCGATGGGAGTAGCCCCCGAGCTTAGATGCGGATGCTCGCAATCCGTGCGTAGGCTTAAGTTGATCACTCGATATTTTCTTACCTCTTCGCATGCAATCATTCCTCATGACGTCATCAATGACGTTTTTCTGTCCCCTTGATTTTTGACTGATAAGACGCGACCTGCCAGCCCTGTTTTCGAGCAATTCCTGCTCCTCTTTACACGGGTAGCGAGGCACCTCCTCGATTTCCGCAACCATTAACTAGAGAAAAGGCCCATTAACAATACAAAGCCTTCCTTAAATTCCCCAAGAGATAGAAATCCCTAGCATTCTCCTTCATTCATCCCTTCGCTGTTCTTCTTCTTCTCCTGTTCACAACCGCTCGCGCCGCCACCACTGTCTTCCGATTTCTCCCAAATCTCACAATGGTGAAGAAGAAGAACCCTAGCGCCACCGCCAGTTCCACGAGCGGCGGTGCTGCCGCCAAATCTTCCTCGATTCTTTCGAAGGAAGGTGCCCCCGGCGCTCCTCCCCCAGCTCCGGCGTCGATGGCGCCACCAAGTTCAGCAGCCAGGCCTGGAGATTGGACAGCCTCTACCGTCACCAAGCGTGACGAAAAAAGATCCCGAAGCCTGGGATTGATCTCCTCTGATGAGGGGAACGTGATCTTTCCAGGTGCGATTTCTCGACCTAATCCCCCTGCCGGTTTTACCGTGATGTTCTTATCGTTCTTATATCGAGGTCTTTCGCTTCCCGTCCACGAATTCCTCCTCCATCTCTTGCGAACTTACGAAATTCAATTATGGCAACTCACTCCCAACTCAATCCTCCACGTTGCTGTGTTTATCACCCTCTGCGAAGCATATCTGGGCGTTGAGCCTCATTTTGGGTTGTGGAAAAAGATCTTCTATGTGAAGAGATACAGCAGTAGTAACTGATCTTTTGTCACCGGAGGAGTGGGATTTGTAGCTCGTTCGGATGTCAATTACTTCAATTTCCCAGTGAGAGAGTCCGTGCAAGGGTGGAGGTTGAAGTGGTTCTATATCAAGGATTCCTTGTCACCCGAATCTCAGCTTCCCTGCTTTGTTGATGCTCTTGAAGCCAAGCCTAAGAATTCCTGGAAGAATGTTCTCTCTCCCGACGAAAAAGTAGCAGCCGACGAACTATTTGCTAGATTTCTTCGGATTAAAGAAGCTGATGGCCAAACCATGGTTGGTACTGAGGTAGCGGCAGTGTTTCTGAAACGTCGAGTCCAACCAGTTATGGCTAGAATTCGTCCAATGTGGTTGTATTCGGGTCCAAAGGACGAGACCAGAGTTAACGCTGCCGAACTGTCGGAAAAAGAACTGCTTGATGAAGTCCGTCGCCTCACTTTCTTCAGCCAAGATGACTCGATCCCATTGTTGTCTCCGTATACTCCTTTTGACGCCGATCATCCACCACCAGAGGTAATTTCCCTCCTCAGATTCTTGTTATGCTGCTATTTACTTAATCGAGATGATGGCTGTTATTCTCATTCGTCTTTTCTTCTACAGATCCCCATAGCTTCCGGGAACTTTCATAACTCGCCAAATGATACTTCCGAAGGAAGAGGCTCTTCAGAACCCGTTGACTCTCGTACTGTTGAGCATACAAACCCAACAATCGATCACGATGACCCGATAGATTCTGAAACTGCTTACACCAATCTCCCCCCGTCAGCCGATGACACTTGCGCCACAGAGGGATCAGTGCGTGATGATGACGCTGATCACGATGCCTTTGTTAATGCAGCTGCGGAGGAGACCAGGGCTTCTCCTATGAAGAGGTCAATCAGCGGCTTTGCCGACGAAGATGATCTCCTTGATATGTAAATGTTTTTTTTTATTTTCAGCTCCTTGGTCTTTTCGCATTTTTCTCATAACTTAGTCGATCAAACCTTTCTTGCAGTGATGATGATTTCATTGAGCCTCCGCCTAAGAGGGTCCGGTCTGATGCTGTCTCGCCAGCCGCCGCAGCTTCCGAAGCTTCGGCTCCTAAGGCGGCTCCCGCGGCGCAAGCATCGACTGCCTCCTCCCTTTCCAAAGAGAAAGATGCTCCTACTGCTGCCACAGCCCCTCCTTCTGTAAGTCTTTGTAGAATTTAACAAGAATCTTTTGGAATGTGTCTTTGCCTAATGATTTTTGTAAAACATTCCCTCTCTTCAAGGATCTACGAGGTGTGATATCCTCTTTAGAGGCCTTCGCCTCTCAATTCACCTCTCTGGAGGCGGACAAAATTCGGCTACAAGAGGAGGCTAAGTCTTCCTCTTCAAAGCTGGATGGCGCCATCAAAAAGGCCGCCATAGCTCGCCAGGAGGTTGACTCCCTGAAAGAAGAGCTGAACAAGCTGAAGGAGAAGCTGAAGGAGGAGGAAACTCGGGCGGCAGAAAAGGATGAACTTCTCCGTCAGTCTGCCTTGGCCCTGCTTGGTAAGTTTTTACATCTCTTGCAGATTACCACTTTCTATAGATCTGTTTCTTCGTCAATAATTTCCTTTAATCTCTTTGCAGAAGCCGCCAGTATCCCTGCTACTGCTTTGGACAAAGTTCCAAGCAACTCCCCGGCAAATGGTGTGTCAATGGTTCTCGCCACCCACCAGCTTACCCGGGAGCTGCTTGACAAGGGAAAGGGTGCTCTGGCGCGGATGCATTCAATGATATTCCCCAAGGCCAAGCAAGAGAAGAATCTGGGGCAGCTGATTGATGCCTTCGCAGTCGACACCAAGGAGGTCATCGAGGTATTCAAGCGCACCTCACGTACCTATGGTGCCCTTCTTGCCTTCCAACTTATGATGGGTTACGGCTTTAAGGCTGACATTGAAGAAATGACTAAGGAGCTGCCGAAAGAGAAAGATGGGCGACTTGTTAACTTAAGCGCCTTTACGAGCATCCGCCCGTACTTGTGCTCACCAGCTCCTTGATTTAGTTTCGTCGGGAAAGGCATCGGCTGGCCCCGACTGTCGACTCGTACTCGGGCTCCTTGATTGTTGTAACAATTTTATCCTTGGGCTAGTATGAAACATTATTCTGTTGCGAGAACTCAAGTTTGTAATGAACATTGTGCTGGCAATGTTGCCAACATACTTTTGTCATAATGCCTTCACTTGTACTTCTCCTGATAGGAATTTCTTGTACCTCTCCCGATGGGAGTTACGTTGGATGCTTGATTTGTCCATAACCATCATCCTTTTGACGCTGTTGCCTGCAGGTTTTCCCGGTGCCCTCGTTTGTTGATGACTCTTCGGGCGTTCTTCCCGAAGGTGATCGGGTCCAACGAATGAAGGATCGGATCACGCAGATGGAGAAGGACCTGCGCAGCACTTACGCCTTGGCTGCGATTGTCAACAAGAAGAGCGAGATTGCAGCCGACGTAGAGCGGTATGCTCTTACTGAGCTATATAAGGCTACCGAGAGCTTGAACTGTGAGTCCTTTGATCTCTCGCGCCCTTTGATTGATAGAATCTTATCCGATCCCGTGCTTACTTACGTACTCGACCATAGCTCTGAACCGTGCGAGAGGAGAACAAACGGATTCACGAACGTGTGAATGCATTGACCCAGCTATCCTCATCCGAAGAGATTTTCCGGCGGGAGCACTCGAAGGCTTCGAGCTGCCGCGCGATTTCAGGATCGGGTTCAGCAGGTCCATACCTTTTTTGACAAGTGCTATAAGGCTATGAGGGTGGTTTGGAAGACAATGTTCCCATTGAACGCAGTTCCTCCAACTCTCCTTCCCTTGATGTCTGAATTTGGTAACGCCAAGAAGGTCCGAGAGTTGGTACGTGCGCAAGTTTTTGCAGGGGCCAGGTTTACACTTTCCCTTGTACTTGCCCGTTATCCTTCGGCAGGTTTGCTGTCGATTGCCAGCGCTACTGGAGACTTGGAGGCGCTGTACCCGAAGGTATTGTTGCCTACCAACATAGTTGTAGACAGACTCGAGGAAGACTCAAGGGTACCTGAAGAAAGAGGAACTCCACGAGGGTGATGTCCGTTTTGTAAATAGAGAATTTGGCTACTTTATCCAAGTGTCTGGATTATGTAATGATACCCTCTCGTTCGGTAGATACATGCATATGTACTTTTACCATGTTATTGCCGTTGGCAAGTTTTGAGCGAATCTTAGTTGCTCGTTTGAGATGTATGTATATTGGTTGGCTAGCAAATCATGTGAGTGATCAGCTCGTGTTGCAGGTCTTGCTAAACCTGTTGTATGCGCAACTTTGCTTTCAACCGTTTTAAATTTCGACAGGCACTCCCGAATATTTCGGGTGTAGTGATTCTGCCGATGAGCCCGTTGTTCTTTGATATTTCCATAAGTAAAATATCGAACATGGGTTGTTGTTTATGTGTATTTCCAAACTCTTGCTATTTACGGCACTCGTAGAGGCATCTATAGCAGAGGGAAAGGTCAACGTCGTTTTAGCACTCGTAGAGGCTTTTTTGGAGCACGATCTTCTGCCTCGTACTATTTTTACATAGTGATGAGGCTTTAGAAGTTTTGTAGTTACTGCAATGCTTAGCAAAGAATCAAAGCTTGAGTTTTTATTAATAATGTAAGCATGATTCTAGAGGGCGAAAAGAGGAAGGCCCTGTTTATAATAAAGGAAAAAAGAAGTAAAGGCTAGTAAACTGCTTAGTCAAGGAAGGGGTTCTTCTCTTCTTCTGGCTTTTTCTCCGCGTTAGTGATTGCTGCAGCGTTGCTGGTTTCATCAGGGGTTTGAGCGGTAGTTGCCATCATCTTGCTTTCTCCTAAGCCTTCTGTGCCATCAACTGCCGAACCCTTTGCTGCCGAGGCTTCTGCTGCCGAAGCTTTAAGGGCAAGAGCGGTTGGCTTTTTCTTGATTTCCCTGCCATCTTTTTCTTTCTTGATCTCTCGTAAAGACAGCTTGGGCGGAGGGTCGATGATTTCTTGCTGTAGCCCGAACTTTGCAGCGATCCTCTGAAAGTCGCGATCACAATTGGCCGAGCGCGAAAAACTTCCATAGACTGTGATGTTTGTCCCATTGTTCCCAGGCATTTTCAGCTTGAGGTATGCATAATGTGGCACAGCCATGAACTTGGCATACGCTGGTCTCCCGAGTATAGCGTGATACTGTGACTCCCAGTTCACCACTTCAAACTCGATTTTTTCCTTCCTGAAATTTTCGGCTCTACCGAAGATAACATTCAGGTAGACTTTGCCAAGGGAATGGCCCGGTGCGGTTGGAAGGATCCCGTGGAAGCAGGTGTCTGTTTCTTCCAGCATGCTCATGGTGATCCCCATGCTTCTGATTGTGTCGACGAATATCAGGTTTAGTCCGCTTCCGCCATCCATGAAGACTTTGCTCATCTTGAACCCCCCAATTTGTGCTTCGACTACCAAGGCGGCATGTCCTGGTTTTGGTATGGTCATCGGGTGATCTGCTCGACTGAATGTAATGTTCTGAGAAGACCAGTCGACGTACTCAGGGATATTTGCCATGATGCTTTCTGCCAGGTTTATCTCTCGGGTGAGCTTCTTCATATCCCTTTTCGAAACACCTATCCTGTAGATCATGCTCATCTGCCCACGTGGTGGTGGAAACGCTTCGTTGGGTTGATGGGGTTGAGCCTGCTGGACTTGATGCTGCGGTGGAGGTGGGGGTGGTGGTGGTAGCTGTTGCTCGGCTCCGACCGCTGGATGAGTTTGTGCATGTCAAGGAACTGCCGACAGTCCCTGAGCAGGTGACTTGACTTCGTTTTGCCGTCCTTGGAATCGACATACGAATGTAGGTGATACGTCTCCAACGTATCGATAATTTCTTATGTTCCATGCCACATTATTGATGTTATCTACATGTTTTATGCACACTTTATGTCATATTCGTGCATTTTCTGGAACTAACCTATTAACAAGATGCCGAAGTGCCGCTTGTCGTTCTCGCTGTTTTTGGTTTCGTAAATCCTAGTAACGAAATATTCTCGGAATTGGACGAAATCAACGCCCAGTGGTCCTATTTTGCCACGAAGCTTCCGAAGTCCGAAGGAGAGACGAAGAGGGGCCACGAGGGGGCCACACCCTAGGGCGGCGTGGCCCCCCTTGGCCGCGCGGCCCCGTGGTGTGGGGCCCTCGTGCCGCCTCTTGACCTGCCCTTCCGCCTACAAATAGCCTCCGTCGCGAAACCCCCGCACCGAGAGCCACGATACGGAAAACCTTCCGCAGACGCCGCCGCCGCCTATCCCATCTCGGGGGATCCAGGAGATCGCCTCCGCACCCCGCGCGAGAGGGGAATCATCTCCCGGAGGACTCTACGCCGCCATGGTCGCCTCCGGTGTGATGTGTGAGTAGTCTACCCCCGGACTATGGGTCCATAGCAGTAGCTAGATGGTTGTCTTCTCCCCATTGTGCTATCATTGTCGGATCTTGTGAGCTGCCTAACATGATCAAGATCATCTATCTGTAATTCTATATGTTGCGTTTGTTGGGATCCGATGAATAGAGAATACTTGTTATGTTGAATATCAAAGTTATATCTATGTGTTGTTTATGATCTTGCATGCTCTCCGTTACTAGCAGATGCTCTGGCCAAGTAGATGCTTGTAACTCCAAGAGGGAGTATTTATGCTCGATAGTGGGTTCATGCCTGCATTGACACTCGGGACAAGTGACGTAAAGTTCTAAGGTTGTGTTGTGCCGTTGCCACTAGGGATAAAACATTGATGCTATGTCTAAGGATGTAGTTGTTGATTACATTACGCACCATACTTAATGCAATTGTCTCGTTGCTTTGCAACTTAATACCGGAGGGGGTTCGGATGATAACCTCGAAGGTGGACTTTTTAGGCATAGATGCGCTTGGATGGCGGTCTATGTACTTTGTCGTAATGCCCAATTAAATCTCACTATACTCACCATGATATGTATGTGCATGGTCATGCCCTCTTTATTTGTCAATTGCCCAACCGTAATTTGTTCACCCAACATGCTGTTTATCTTATGGGAGAGACACCTCTAGTGAACCGTGGACCCCGGTCCAATTCTCTTTACCGAAATACAATCTACCGCAATACTTGTTCTACTCGTTTTCTCGCAAACAATCATCTTCCACACAATACGGTTAATCCTTTGTTACAGCAAGCCGGTGAGATTGACAACCTCACTGTTTCGTTGGGGCAAAGTATTTTGGTTGTGTTGTGCAGGTTCCACGTTGGCGCCGGAATCTCTGGTGTTGCGCCGCACTACATCTCGCCGCCATCAACCTTCAACGTGCTTCTTGGCTCCTCCTGGTTCGATAAACCTTGGTTTCTTTCTGAGGGAAAACTTGCTGCTGTGCGCATCATACCTTCCTCTTGGGGTTCCCAACGAACGTGTGAGTTACACGCCATCAAGCTCTTTTTCCGGCGCCGTTGCTCGGGAGATCAAGACACGCTGCAAGGGGAGTCTCCACTTCTCAATCTCTTTACTTTGTTTTTGTCTTGCTTAGTTTTATTTACCACTTTGTTTGCTGCACTAAATCAAAATACAAAAAAATTAGTTGCTAGTTTTACTTTATTTATTATCTTGTTTGCTATATCAAAAACACAAAAAAATTAGTTACTTGCAATTACTTTACTTATTTCATCATGTTTCCTTTTAATTTTACCACAAAAGACATACCGGTAGGACGTGGGTCTATAGTTGGGAGAAATAATATAGAAGAATTCTTCAATCATGTTAGTACCATTGAATATCGGTCACTACCATGATCATGATCTATCTCTGAAATTGGCGCATCCGCTAGATCTTGCAAAGTATAATGATAAAAATTGTGAGACCGTACTAGTACTTATGTTCAAGTCCGAGTGCAACATCAAATCATCATCACGTTGAAAATTTGTTACCATGATCATGATCTATCTCTGAAATTGGCGCATCCGCTAAATCTTGCAAAGTATAATGATAAAAAATTGTGAGAGCTTACTAGTACTTCTGTTCAAGTCCGAGTGCAACATAAAATCATCATCACGTTAAAAATTTATTACCATGATCATGATCTATCTCTCAAATTGGCGCATCTGCTAACTCTTGAAAAGTATAATGATAAAAAAATTGTGAGACCGTACTAGTACTTCTGTTCAAGGTCGAGTGCAACATCAAATCATCATCACGTTGAAAATTTGTTACCATGATCATGATCTATTTCTGAAATTGGCACATCCGCTAAATCATGCAAAGTATAATGATAAAAAACTGTGATACCATACTAGTACTTGTGTTCAAGTCGTGCAACATCAAATCATCATCACGTTGAAAATTTGTTACCATGATCATGATCTATCTCTGAAATTGGCACATCCGCTAGATCTTTCAAAGTAGATAAAAAATTGTGAGACCGTACTAGTACTTATGTTCAAGGCCAAGTGCAACATCAAATCATCATCACGTTGAAAATTTGTTACCATGATCATGATCTATCTCTGAATTGGCGCATCCATTAAATCTTGCAAAGTATAATGATAAAAATTGTGAGACCGTACTAGTACTTATGTTCAAGTCCGAGTGCAACATCAAATCATCATCACGTTGAAAATTTGTTACCATGATCATGATCTATCTCTGAAATTGGTGCATCCGCTAGATCTTGCAATGTATAATGATAAAAAATTGAGAGACCGTACTGGTACTTATGTTCAAGCCTGAGTGCAACATCAAATCATCATCACGTTGAAAATTTGTTACCATGATCATGATCTATCTCTAGATTTGGCGCATCCGCTAAATGTTGCAAAGTATAATGATAAAAAAATTGTTAGACTGTACTAGTACTTATGTTCAAGGTCGAGTGCAACATCAAATCATCATCATGTTGAAAATTAGTGTTACCATGATCATGATCCATCTCTGAATTTGGAGCATCCGCTAAATCTTGCAAAGTATAATGATAAAAAATTATGAGACCGTACTAGTACTTTTGTTCAAGGCCGAGTGCAAGATCAAATCATCATCACGTTATAAATTTGTTACAATGATTGCAAAATATAACAATAATAGGAAAAAAGCTCAAATATTACAATAACAGGAAAAATTCTCAAATATTACAACAAGTCGAAATAACTCAAATAATACAAGCCATACAAATGGCATCATCAGCAAAACTGCATTTCTGTTAGGTAGACTTCATCAGAGTGCAAGTAACAGCTGGCTTTCCATTAGATCTACAGAGTAGATTATTAAGGATCTGCTCAATCCAAGCTTGCCTATGTTTCAATTCATGTATCTCATTGAGCGTTATGATGATTTTTGAATTTATTTCATCTCTTTGCTGCACAATTATATCAATTGATTCGTGTGCAAAGGCAGCAATTGTTTGCGCTGGAATGGCTGGGACAGTAGATATCATGTGACTATCATATGAATTGTCATTGTCACGACTGTGCTATGGAAAGACCTGGACACTTGATGTAGATGCCCTGCCATCTGCCTTCCTTGCTCTATTCAGGGGCTGAAAACAAGACACACTACAAGAAATCTGCCATAAGTTGACAAAATAGAGGTGTCACTGAAACGTCACTAATGGCTACTTGTGACGTTACGGTGACGCTTTTCAAAACATCAAAACCTGGGAGTCAGCAGTGACTGCTTAAGATGTTCCACTTGAAAATGTCGTAGCGCTTTGTGATGTTTTAAAATGTCACTGACGGCATGACGTTCCCAACACGTCATGGGCACCTGCCCCTGAGTCCAGCGTGGCAATCCGACGTGGCAAAATTGTGACGAATTAGAAACGTCGTTATCTGAATTCAGCCCGGTCCATTCAGCTCCTTATGTGGGTTGAGCCCCTTAGTTCTGATTATTTTTTTCGGCTTTGTTGGGCCTTGGCCCGTAACTGGCCCAATTACCTCGCCCTTTTTAGCTTATTTTTTTTTCAACGGCCTTTTTAGCTGCTGTACTTACTGGGCCTGGGCCAATTTTCATTGGGTTGTGGCCTTTTTAGGACCCATTACAGTTTTGGGCCGTGGCCTTTTTAGGACCTCGGTACCATCCTTGGAGAAATAGCAAAGAATTCAATGGTGCTTCTGAAAGCCGTGAGAAGCCAGCGGAATTCACTCCAGAAGAGCTGAAGCAACAACTTGATAGGGTTAGAGATGTGATACCAGGCAAGCTTCAGAAGAAAAGGAAACGTGAGGACGGTCAGTGTTGGAGCCGTAGGTCATGTTTGTGGGACTTTCCATACTGGGAAGATCTAAAGCTGAGGCATAATATCGATGTAATGCACATCGAGAAAAACATCTGTGACAATTTGATTGGTACTTTCATGAACATACAAGGCAAGACAAAAGACACTGTGAATTCAAGGCTTGATTTGGAAGACATGGGCATAAGACGTGACTTGCATTTGCAGCCTGTTTCAGCTGACTCTTTTGAGATGCCACGAGCGTGGTATACAATGAGTAAACAAGAAAAAATTGCATTTTGTGAATTCATAAAAGCTGTGAGGTTTCCGGATGGGTACGCGTCTAACATATCCAAGTGTGTTGCTGTCGATAAGTGCAAGCTTCAAGGGATGAAGACCCATGACTGTCATATATTGCTTCAAAGGATCTTACTGAGCTGGCCTGCGAGGAACAATCCATGAAGACATATATGAAGTGGTTGCTCGAGCTTGGAAATTTCTTCGGAGAGCCGTGTCTGCAAAACATCGAAGAGAGACGTTCGGACAGGACTTGAAAAGGAAATCGTAGGTATTCTTTGCAAACTTGAGAAGATCTTCCCCCCATCTTTCTTCGACGTGATGGTGCATTTGGCCATCCATTTACCAAAAGAGGCAAGGCTTAGTGGCCCAGTGCATTACGGTTGGATGTACCCAGTCGAAAGAAGGTTGCTAACATTCAAGCGTTATGTCCGGAACAATGCCAGGCCGGAGGGATCGATTGCCGATGCATATATTGTTGATGAGTGCCTGACATTTTGCTCGAGATAGTTCGACGATGTTGAAACAAGATTCAACCGTCCAAGCAGAAATCCGGAGCAGGATGATTCACATATTGGTGATGTGTCTGTTTTCAAACACGGTGTGAAATTTATTGGAGCCTCTCAATATGTGTATGCAGGTAAGGACTATGACAACATGGTGTGGTATGTGCTCCGAAGTTGCCCTGAGGTTGATCCATACATCGAGTACGTTTCTCTTCATCCCCATATATAGATAGGTTATTGCAGCCTGTCCAAATAATAATTAGGATCTATTTTCTCATTGCCATTCCAGCCTATGCAAACAAGAGTTGAACCAACGAGGTGGTCAGATCAATGTTGATAGATGGCTTGCCAAGAACTTTGCTAGATGGTTTCAGACTCATGTGAGATCTTTAGCTGGTTTATTTCTGAAGATTGGAAAAGTTCATGATATAAGTTTTCTGTGTGTGTTACTCACCCCCTGGTTGATTTTTTGCAGATTGGAAAAATGCGAAATGATGTCCGTCCCGATCTCTATGCTTTGGCGTGCAAACCAGATTTTAGAGTGAGACTATATTCGGCATGTGTTGTTGACAGTGTTCGGTACCATACCGTTGACCGCGAGAAGAACAGAAAGACACAAAATAGTGGAATCGTTTCTGAGGGAGATCATGATGGCAACAACATTGACTTCTTTGGTCAGCTCAAATCCATCATCAGATTGCAATACAACTCCAGTGGTGGCGTCCATCGGTCAGTTGTCCTCTTCCGGTTTGACTGGTTTGACCTTGGTGGTAGGAAACCCGGATTCGACGATGATGGACACTTCAAAAGTGTTAACACAGAAAAGTTTTGGTACAAGAATGATCCTTTCATTCTGACATCACAAGCAACCAAGGTCTTTTATGTGCCAGACACTAAGTTGAAAGGAAAATGGCAAGTTGTGCAGAAATTTAACCATAGACATCTATGGAGTGTAAAAGAAAATGAACAGGGACCCGGTGTTGCTGGACTATCATATCAAGATGAAGATTCCAGTCAAGTTCCTGTGCAAGAAAAAAAGGCACTTCACGGAGTAGGACGAGAAGTGACCAGGAACGTGTGCTACTTGAAAAAGTCATTGTGGACAAACTGAAGAAATGGAGCAAGGAGGTTGTGCCTGAAGAAATCGAGGAGGTTGATCAGACAATGTACCAGTATTGCAGTGATGATGGTGATGATGGAGGAAATAGGACTAGGAATCGTCCAGTTTCCGAAGAAGATGAATAGCAGTTTGAATCTCGTAGTTTGTGTAATGGATGAATAGCAGTTTGAATCCGTAGTTTGTGTAATGTCGGTTTATTTCAGATTATGTGTCGGGTTGTTTGACCCGGAATTTATGTTGAACATGCCAGCTTGTTTTTCCCAGAATTTATGTTGAATATGTCAGCTTTTTGTTCCCGAATTTGTGCCCAATTTTTTGGGGAATCCATGCCCAATTTTTAGGGGAATCCATGCCCAATTTTTTCAATACATGGCTGACGCCGGCGACCATATATGGGCGGCGCCGCCGTGCATGGCTGACGCCGACGACCATATATGGGCGGCACCGCCGTGCACAAGGAGTTGCTACACATTTTCAACAGAACTCATTTTCAACATAACACATTTTCAACTGAACAAAATTGCACACATACATAGAAATGGTTCAAATTCAGGAACTAAACATTGTGGCACGAACAGACAAATGTTTGGAATTACAACACAATAACTCTAGCATATACTCTAGCTTCTTCTCCTCCTGACCAACGAGATCACCGAATTCACCCTAATTTCAGTTCCTACACATCACCCGGAGTACAACGGATGACAAAAGCTACGGATAACACCCAAACCATGAAGCCTCTCATTTTCTTTGGTTCGGGGTTGCTCTGTTTCCTTGCAGCAAGCAGAAACTTTTCTTCCTGGAGCCTCTCAATTTCTACCTGCAGCCTCTCAATTTCTTCATCTCGATCCCAAACAGCATCACGCAGATCACGAACTAACTCTTTGTGACGTGCATCCAGCGGATCATCAATCCACTTAAACACTCTACACCCTATTCCACCAGCCATCTAACAGATGAAGAACAAAAGAGGATAAATAAGCCACAGTAGAAAAGAAAATTCAGAAGACGGCGGGCTCCAGGAAATTCAGAATGGGGGGGCGTGCTCGAAGACTAACCGAGCGAATTTTGCAGTTCCAGTATCTTCTCCCAGGGTTTGGATCACTCCAAGAAATCCATTGCGGCATCTTCTCGCCACAGTCACAGACATCGGTGGGCTCATAATCGAATGGCCGCTGCCGATACGGGATGGGCGTGCCCGGCCGCCGGCGGCGACGCGACGACGCTCCTGACCTAGAAGAACTGCTCGAGCAGGCTGGGAACCCTAGATGCGCCGCCATGCGAGCTGTCGGAGGAGGAACCCTAGATGCACCTGGTCGGAGGGATTTTGGTCGAGGTGGAGCGGTTTTGAAGACAACTGATTAGTCTATCATGTCTATATACATGGACAACCATACTTGTGTCAACAACACTATTGTAGCAAAGCGGTAGGTAGTGGTAGTGCGGTAGCGCCTGCAGGTCGAGGGTTCGAGTCCCCGCAAGCGCAATTTTTTGCCAGTTATTTCCATCGGGAGCGCAATTTTTGGCAGTTATTTAGGGACAAAATAGTCAATTATAATAAATTTACAGATACGGAGAATCAGAGACAAAAAACTTAAAACATCGCTGAATACTGAGAAGAAAGAAACAGAGAGACCCTCTTCCTTTATCTGGGCTTGGGACCGGCTACCGAGAATATGGTAGGCGGAGTTACCCCCCCCCCCCCCAAAACCCAAATCAAAAAAATATCAGAAATATAGTCTGCATAATAGATATTGCGACATATATAGTCAAACAAGCGGCCAGGGTAGCAAAAATAACATAAACACATAATGGACACACACAAATTGTAGACTAAAACAATTATATCATATGATAAAGATTATATCATATGATATCAACTGAAACTTCAATACCACCACGGCCGCCCTGGTTGAAAAGAAGGAGAACAACATTCCCAGATTCAAAGTTATACTCCTTAGCAAACTCCGACCAGCAGGAATCGAACTTCAGCCTTCCATCAGTAGTAGTGTAGTATGCACCCTTAGGGCGGTAG
Organism: Lolium rigidum; assembly: GCF_022539505.1. Lineage (NCBI taxonomy): Eukaryota > Viridiplantae > Streptophyta > Magnoliopsida > Poales > Poaceae > Lolium > Lolium rigidum. The sequence continues at coordinate 253,143,413 of NC_061512.1, forward strand.
CCATAGTCATCAACAAAAAAACATGCCTCGCCGCTTTCAGAGATATTCAAGGACCTAACAACTTCCATCGGTATACGCTGAATAATAAAAATTAAATTATATATGGAAAGGATATATATAAAGGATAACTAAGATCACATAAAGAAAAGCAGAATTATACCGATCCATTGCCCTTCAAATCGGTATTCGTCAAGGTGTGCACAAAAACAACACCAAGACCAAGACCACGCTCACGGAGAAGTTGTTCCTTCTTCAATGTTTGAGCAAGATAGTAAGCATAACACCTTTAGTGTGGACAACTGCAGTTGGAATTTTTGCATACAAATTTAAAATTAATAAAAGAATCAAAAAAAGAGGAGATATAACATCAGTTGTATTACAAAAATGGGCAACACATGGTAAAGGAGAAAACAGAATTACCATCGACACGATGCTTTTCAGTGCCATCAAGACCTTACGCAAAAATCCCAAACGAGTTCAGGAGCATTATCAAACCCAAACATGATACAGTCGCCAACTTTCAGGTCGTAGTCACGAAGAAATTTTTGGTATCCACTTCCAAAAACACGTGTCTTCGAACTGCCTTTCTTAACATGAAACTTGTACTTCACTTCATCCGATGTAGCAACAAAAAAGATATTACCAACAAGGTTGTTGAACTGCCTCCTCACAAAACAAGGCACAGTCTGAACAAAAATGCCGAAAATAAGGATATAGTCTATAATTTGTCAACAAAAAAGATAAAGACTAAAAAAGGATATATACCATGAACTCATCAAATCTGCTTCCAAGATAACAACGAAATGAACTGAGAGTCTCCCGCCTCTCCTGACAATGGTTACCCATCGAACCACAAACAACACAGTTCATCCTGCGTATATTTAGCAATTACCAAAGCTAGAAAAAAATACAGGTAGGTAGGGCATATTCATAGAAATCTATCCATAGATCTGAAACCATACACATATATCCATAGATCTGAATAAACAAGATTATTCAGAAGACAAAAAAGATTTTGAACAAACAGAGAAAAAGGAGATGAAGTAGTGACATGTAAAAACATATTTTCCTACCTCTTAAAATAAACAAGAATCTTCAGAGAGAAAAGAGTTTTTCAGCACAAAAGAGAGAGAAAGAAGATGAAGGAGACTTGTTTCACCGGAGGGCAGAAGGCAAAACCAACCAGGGGCATTATAAATACAATAAGTACTAGTAGCTCGCCTACAACCTATTTAATGAGGCTGTGGGTAGGTGGTGGTTGCTATCCTGTAAGTTCAAAATTCAAACACAAAGTATCTCATGCAAAAATGGAGCCCACTACTATTATGTAATCTCTGTCAAGAAGTTCACACTGAATGGGCTAGAAAAATGAATTTCCCATCCACTTTACATGGCTGACGCTGGCGACCATATATGGGCGGCGCCGCCGTGCATGGCTGACGCCGGTGACCATATATGGGCGGCGTCGCCGTGCAAAAGGAGTTGCTACACATTGTTCTATCATGTCTATATTGTCAACAACACTATTGTAGCAAAGCGGTAAGGAGTGGTAGTGCGGCAGCGCCAGGTCGAGGGTTCGAGTCCCCGTAAGCGCAATTTTTGCTAGTTATTTCCAACCCCGGATGGGCCGTCGGGCCAGCAATTCAACCACCGGATGGGCCGTCGTGCCAGCAATTCAACCACCATATACATTAGGGTAGGCCAGCAGCCAGCAGCCTAGTAGAGGACAGCCCAAAAGAGGATGATATCACCAGCAGCTCATTAAAATGGTGGACGGCACAAAGAAAAAAATAACAAGACGCCTTGGTCCCACAAGTATCAGTTGGTCCTACATGTCAGTTAGTTCAAGCCAGTTGCTTCTAGTGACACGTGTGAGGCGCGTGGGACCCGAAAAGGGACACATAGGCAAAATGGATGACATGGCAGCCAAACACATACCATTGTATTGAGCCAAATGCCAATGACGTTATTGATTTGTCGCAATCGGCAGTGGAAAAACGTCGTAGGCCACTTAATTTTGCTAATGAAGTTTTGACCTAAATTGCCAATGACGTTTTTGCCCAATAACGTCACGATTTTCTAGGGTTTTGCCCCCCCCCCGAGTGGCCAAGGACGGTCAAAGCTAGGAACGTCATAAAGCTATGACATTTTGATTTCCAGTCATAAAAAAAACGTCATATTATGGCAGATTTCTTGTAGTGACAGTGCAAGTTACAGAAGCATACAATTAGAGAAAACAACCATATTAGTTGTCACAGATTTTCGCAAATCATCAAAACAAATGGCAGGTTTTCACAAAGCATAAGGCATAATATAACAAAGCAAGCTATCCACCCCAATGCAACAGGCATAGCAACCAGATGGCAAACATGAATAAAATAAATCAAGTAACTTGGATGAGGGTATGATCCACAATCCCTAACCCTAGGTGTTGTGATTTGTATATGCTATTTTTCTTGGTGAAGATGTTGTCTAGTTGCTCCAAAACTCGTGTAGAGTACTACATTTGCATGCTATGAGGCCGATATGGTACTAGACATCTGATTGCTCAAGTTTTCTGCAGATTCGCAGGGCCGGATTATCCGACCCCGCGCTGGCCGGATTATCCGGCCTGATCGGATTATCCACCCCTTGGGGACCCCGGATTATCCAGCCTGGAGTGTGGTTGCTGCTGCAGTTTCTTTCGATCAGCCGTGTCTAAATCATTACCGACTCCTAGCATGCATATATAGTACACTACTGTATCAGTTACATGACTTATGAGCTTTCTCCTCTCCATGCTATCCATCTTTGTCTATCACAGGTAGTGGTTCTCAGAGGCGCTCTCGGGCTCAAAGGTCAAGTGATGAATTGGGTCAGAACGCTCCAAGGAAGTCCGCAACTCTAAAGCGGAAATGCAAGGCAACAAGGGAGAATTACAAGAACATGGATAGTATCTCTTATGCTGCACTCAGATAGAAGAACTGGTATGAGGATGTCGAGCGGGAAATTGACATTGAGGATCCTTGTTTCTGGTGCTTGGAACAGCTCTTTATTTACAAGGACATCTATGAACCCATGAAGAAAGTGCGGCCTATGCAAGCCATTGATGTGGAGCCCCTCTCACAGAATGATCACTTTGAGGATGCTATTTGGGTTACTGAGAGGATGGGATTGCACAAGCTAATGAAGGTCCAGTGTGACTGCAGTATTCCTTTGATCAAGCAATTCTATGCTACTATGGCATTCAAGAAGGACGAGGAGCACACCATGCAATGGATGTCTGACACTTCTCCTTGTGAGGCCTCCTTCCACAGGTTTGCGGAGATTCTTGGGTATCCCTTTGAAGGTGGTCACCATCTCCATGGCCCTCAGAAAATAGATAAGGATGTGCTCTATGATCTCTATGACTGGACCGGGGCAGTTGGCACTATCACTGAACTTCTACCTATCTATGGTCAGCTGCTTCGTTTCTTCAGAGCCACCATTGGTCCAAGTGGTGGGAACAATGATGCTCTCCGAGGTGCTCAGGATGGTGATGAGACCTCAGACTTCACACTTGATGTCATGGACTATATCATTCATGAGATTAATGATGCCATGGTTTCCCGCACGACTATGCCTTATGCTCCATACATACAGCTTCTCATCAACAGCACTGCGGTGGCAGAAGATATGAGTCAGTTTCCCTTTGAGGAGCACAAGTTCAAGAAGGCATATGTCAAGAAGAAGACAGCTGCCCCTACTACACCAGCTTCTGGCTCATTTATGGGAGATGCCCGCTCTAGTGGCTTTGCACCCGATCGTCCTATTGCTACCCCCCTTATTCAGAAGCAAGTGAAGAAGCTCAACTGGTTTCAGCGCAATGTTCTGTGTATGAACATTGAGATTCATAAGGAGAACTTTTAGGCCAGCCGCCAGCGCGCAGAGATATAGCATACTCAGGCGGTCATTCTTCACAAGCTCAGTGGTGAGTAAGGGCCTCCTCCTCTACCTCCCGTTCACCCCGCCTACAGTGGGTGGCACGCTTCTCAGGTTCAGAGGTCTTTCCTCGAGCAGAGTCTTCAGAGGAGCAACATCACTCGCGACTCTCCACCAGCTGCTGACAGTGCTAACGAGTATGACTCCGAGTTGGGCTCCGACTGATCTCCATGGGACGAGTAGCATCGCGCTTTTCCCCTTTTTGGTGTTTCGATGCCAAAGGGGGAGAAGTGTTCTATTTAGATCTCCTACGAGATTTGCATGGGTAGGGCACAAGCATATGCATTTACCATTCCTTTATTGCTTGTGTCCTTTTTTATATCATTTGTTTGAACTATTTGGCTTGGTTTGGTCGTTCAAAACTATGTTCTATGTGTGGTTATGAGACATTGTGTTAAGGATTTCGGAATTCTATATGTTGAGACCAAGGTTTATGATATGGTGTGTTATTTAAATTATCCGGCATTATATATGTCCATATGGGTATGACCTCTATCACCTTGTCTCAACTATATATTGACTATGTCTCTTGTTTAAGCTCATGTTGTATATCTCTTGTGTTGAGGCACCTCGCACCTATATGATTGTGCATTTGTATTTAAATGCAAATTACTTATATGCACACATGTAGGGGGGAGTGCCTCTATCTTTTACCAACATGTCGGTTCATTCTAGTAATTATATTGCAAATCTGTATATTGTCATCAAACACCAAAAAGGGGGAGATTGAAAGAACATCTCTTGGTTTTAGTTTTGTATGTTTGATGACAATATATGTGATACAGTAATGTATGTTGAGATGGTGCAGATAATATATATGTGTGTGGTTGTTTTGTGTGGAGAAACATAAGAAAAGGAAGAAGAACATTTTCAATAGGCCGGATAAGGACTTTCTGGCGAGCTCCCAAAATTTGGCTAAGGACTTTCTGGCGAGCTCCCCAGTAACCCCCTGCATCCAGGCCAGATTTTTGGCCGGACTTTTTCGGAAGGCCGGATTTTCCGGGGGGGGGGTTGGCGTATAATCCGGCCCTTACTTAGACTGGATTATCTGCCCCAATTTTCCCCCAACGGCTGGATTTTGGAGGGGGGGTATATATACCCCCTTCTTCCTCTTCCCCAAGCTACTCATTCATCCCAAGTTCATCCACCATTAGAGGCACCTCAAGAAACACAAGAATCACAAGATCTCCTCCTCCAACCAACCAAAGCTCTTGATCTTTGGAGATTCAAAGGAGAAGACCCCGATCTACATCTTCACCGAAGCGATTTGCATTTCCCCCTCATATGCTTGAGGACCCATTTGCTAGTGTTCGTCTTTTGGAAACCCTAGCTATTTGTGGTTGATTTGTTCTTCTTCTTGTTGTTGTTGTATTGTTAAGAATATTGGGAGCCTCCAATTTGGTTGTGGATGTGTGTTGACGTCAAAACCCACCGGCGGGCAGCGACGGGCAACACCGTAGAGCCGGGAACAACCTAGGGCTGCGGCTGGCCGAGGTCCCTCCGAGCGACGGCCCGCAAAGCCTTCTGGTCACACATCCGATGCTGATTGCAAGGGCGTGCCACCTGACCTATACCTGGTCGGGAAGGTGATGGAGATGCCTCGCTTAGTTTCCTGCATGGCATACACGTAAACATTAAATACGAGCCTCGATCGGCTCTCGGGTTATCTCGTGAATCGGCTCAAGGAGCCAATCCACCCATGATTCGTACGAGGTGCACGAATATATGGTGGTCCTGCTTGATCAAGATAAAGCTAATGAGATCTACGACGATTTAGGGTTTTCACCGCATAATCGGATCATCCTACTCATGATTGGGCCTCGCGGCCACGCACGGTGATCGTAAGCCGATCCTAGATAGGGCCTAAAAACCAACACGAGGTTGATCCCCGGAACATCCTGTCTAGGACTAGCGAACGCCACCCTACGTGCCGCTGGATCCTCCAACCCTTTGTAAGGCCTAACTATTGCAGATATTAAACTAATCCTTGATGAACAAGGAGCAACCGTAACGGATCAGATCTACTAAATAATGATCAAGCGGGGTGCCGCCCCTACACCTAAGATAGGTGTAAGGGCGGCTAGATATGCTAGGGTTGCACTACGACAGCATGTTTAAACGAAGAACAATGCTAACCCTAACACATCTATGATAACTACGTTGCTCGCCATCAAAAAGGCTTCAAGACGAGCAACGCATGAACAACATGAAAGCTAGTGCTGCCTAGATCGCAAGATGCGATCTAGGCAGCATGTTGCTTACCGGTAGAAACCCTCGAGACGAAGGAGTTGGCGATGCGCCGAGATTGATTTGTTGGTTGAACGTTGGTTGTTGTTTATTCCATAAACCCTAGATACATATTTATAGTCCAGGGGACTTTCTAACGTGGGAAATCCCCACCGTGCACGATACAAACTCTAACCTCTAGTCTAAGATGCGATCTACTATATTACAGATACAAGGGCAAACTAGCCCAACTTTGCATAACAGGCCGATTCTCGTTCTTTTTCTCATGTATATCTTCAAATCCTATCTTGATCGCGGCCCACCTCTGACTCGGTCAAATTCTGGTGATAACACATGCCCCCCTGGTTTTGGAATTGGTAATTCCAAAATCACTCTGCGTTTCCTTCGTTGGGTCATGTCGTGGCAGAACCGTTGCAGTATCCGTCATCATGATGCCTTGCCTTCTCAACTTCTCCGCGTGACCTGGCAGTTTTTTTTTTCTTTTAGGCACCACTTCCTCGAAACTGCTCGTGGCATTGAATTTCCACTATATCCCCTTTTATTTAACCGCTCCGCACGCTTATTTCCGCATCTTCTTCGCATTAGCACCCCAAAAGCCCTCCCGCGCCACCATGTCTTCTTCCTCCTCTCGCTTCATCGGATCTTTCCACCCGGCTCCTCTTCCTCCCGCGAGCCGACGCCGGAGCCAAACCCGGCGGAGGTCCACGCAGCCAACACCCGCCGCGCCATTGAGGCCGGGGAGGAGTCTAGCCATGACTTCTCCATCTGGTCGGAGGACGACAAGTCCCTGACCGACGGGGAAAGCGACCTCTGCTTCCTCGCCGACGGGGAAACGGAGGAGGAGAGCGACGACGATCGCTTCTCCTGCGACTTCACCTCTCCCGAGGAGGAGGAAGAGGAAGAGGAGGAGGAGGAGGATGACACCTCCTCCGACGAGCCGCCGGCCAAGCGGTTCTGCCCCTGGCCGGGAAACCTAAGCGACTTCGACAGCGACGATGACGCTGACGAAGAGGACGAGGACAATGAGGGCCTAGTCGGCGGCCATTGGAGCGACGACGAGCCCGCCGGGAGCAGCGCCGACAGCGGCGGTGATGGCGACGACGAGGGCAGTGACGGCCCGTAGATAGGACCTCTAGTATAGGGCCAGTAGCAGTAGACGGGGCAATGTATCCCCTAGTACTTCCATTTGAGAGCAATCAGCTCTTTATGTAAGAAATCTCGCCTATCAATGAAGAACTTTTCCCAATTTGATTTTGCCGATTTCCTTTGAGCTTAATTTAGCCGATTCCCTCTCATACTGATCTTGCCGATTTGTCCCCTTTGCCAATGCGTAATGAGCCGATAGCAACGCATCGGTCCTTTAAAATTCACCTTTCCATTCTTCAACTGATGATTTTGAAATCTGGTGGATAATGTAGAATCTTCAGGGAAGCCTTTGAATTCTTCCAACCAAACCTAATGGTCTTCTTTAGCACTCATCAACTATGAAGAAGGTTGTGACGAAAGATCAGCCGATGGTACCCCAATCGGCTCCTGAACAGAGCATCTACCAGGCCTGCTGCCCCCCGAGCCTTACTCGAGGCGAGGATGTCAAAGAGGATGCGCCAAAGCCGATCACCTTTCTTCCTTAGAAAGCCGATACACCCCTTCTGTCAACACGGCTGAACTCGACAAGAAGGTTCAGGAACCTGGATCGGCTCGAAGCAGCTAAAGAAGTTCTCATTGTTTTACTCCCGCGAAGAAGCAGAAAGCCCCACAACTGAACTGGACTTGGTGGAGATCCGGTAAACCTCGTATGATTGTACTAGAGTCGATGGCTGCGCATCGGCTTCGTCTCTTAGTTCTAAAGTCGATGCCCTTGCATCGGCTGTAAAATTTTTTTTTTTACTGGCCGATTTTCTCCTATCGGCCCCAATATTTTACTGCACACATGTTCTCCTGCACCTGTTCCATGTTCATCGTGTTTAGGTGCCCCCCGAGCCGAATCTGTCAGGAAATGGCAGATATCGGCTCTGTAATTCGTACGTCGGCTCCGGTAGGATCAAAGACGAACACAAGCAGAACACGTGGTGATGATAATTTTGGCCGATTGCTGGGATCGGCCTCCATATTGATTGAAGCGCTGACTGAAGGTTCTGTAATGTCCCTTCATAGATTTTTGGGGCCGATCACAAGGATCAGCCTCGCCACGTTTGCTCATTGCTTTGCTTCAGTTACATGGTCAGGCCAGTGGATAAAACCAGCTTAACCCTTCCCTTCGTCACGTCGATGCGCTCATAGTCGTCAAAATTGATACCTGAGAGGGGTTCTTGGCCTGCTGCTTCCCATGCGTTCATGCCAGCCGTTGAAATTTCGGCTGAGTCATCGGCCTGGACGACCTCTACCTCATCCCCATCCCACTGTATTATGCATTGGTGCATCGTGGAGGGAATGCAGCAGTTTGGCGTGGATCCAATCTCTTCCTAGCGTAACAGCATAAGTGCTCGTGCTATCGACGATGAAGAACGTTGTAGGGATAGTTTTCCTTCCTACGGTCGGATCCACGTTCGTAACACCTTGTGCGTCGATGCTTGGCCGTTGAAATCGCTCAACGTCACGTTGGTCTTGATTAGATCCGAGCTAGAGCGTCCCAGCCGACGTAGCATAGAGTATGGCATGATGTTGATCGCCGCTCCGGTGTCCACCAAGCATCTTATTGACAGTGCCTCCCATCGATATAACCTCGCAAGTACAGGGCCTTCAGATGTCTGTAGCTTCTTTCTCGTGGCTTCTCAAAGATAACCGGCCGTGGACCGCAGTCAAGTTGTGCCACAGGTGCCTCGTCTAATCCTGGAGCACTGAACTCCGAAGGGAGGATGAACACCATGTTTGTGCCAGCCGATGTTTCATCATCGGCTTTCCTTTGCTTGGGGCGCCACTCCATTTTCCGTGGATGACCCTCTTCGTCCATGGTTCGCCGAACTTTCGCAGCCTGCATCAGGTCGTGCCTTCCTTAGCGTATGCAAGTATAACCTTTCGGCTTCCTCCGGCCGCGCAATCGCTGAACCCCGCGCTTTTGGGAACGGCTGAGTCCGTCGTGGCACCACCTTGGCCGGTGGTACTCGTCTTCTTCTTCTTCTCCCTCGTCTTCTGAATCCTCGAGATCTGCCCAACGAGGTGACTCAGCGCGTTTGCTTTGTGGCGGGAGAGGCCCTAGGCGCTTGAACACAGACACGTTGGCTGCCTCCTTCTTCTTCTGGTTGCATTCTGGGCAATTGCCGATTGTGGGCAATCGGCTCATTCCTGAATCCCAGCAGTGTCTGAAGAAGGGGCAGTCCCAGTGCCTATCGTTGTCGTCTTGCTCCCTTGATTTTTCTTCGGCACGGCGCTCGTGCTCCTCCTCATCGCGATCGTGCCGACGATGTCTTCTGGCTTCTCTAGCCAGACGATCTCTTTCATCATCATTGCTTGATCGTCGGCGTTGGTCATACTGACTCACATACTTGTTGAGGAGGTGATCAGAGAGGGGTCGCTGATATCTTATGTTCGTCACTTCTCCCTCTGTGACGTAGCGCTTGCCATCATGACGGAGCCGATCGCGTGGAGCGGCCTCCTCTCGTGTCCTTGCTACGAGAGCAGCTGCCCTCGTCTCCATCTTTGCCGCAGTGGTGCCCGTGATCCTACCATGTTGATGCCGAACGAGGACCCCGGCCGGCAACCTTCGTGGTAAGTGCATTACACCATGTTAACGGCGGGGAAGGGTTGGGTGTCGACCTTCATGGCGTATCGGTTGAAAATTAGACGCCCTTTTTCTATCGCCGCTTGGATGTGCCGACGCCACACCCCGCAGCCGTTGGTGGCATGGGAGAGCGAGTTATGCCATTTGCGTGATGGCTTTCCGTTCAGCTCCTGTACCGTGGGGAATTTGAGACCTTCGGGTATCTTCAACCGCTTTTCCTTGAGTAGGAGGTCGAAGATTTGTTCAGTCTTGGTCACGTCAAAATCAAACCCCCGGGCGGGCCTCGGTGGCTTTACCCATTTGCAGGACACGGGGTTGCCCCTCGAGTCCATTCAGCCACCGCTACCTCTTGATCTCCCGCAGAAACTTCGTCTTCCTCTCGCCTCAACCAGGACTATCGCACGCTTGAATTTGTCCCGGTACAGTCCGGGTGGCGCCGTTCATATGCCGACAGCTTCGAACCATATGCGCCGCTGAGGGGTAGTCTCGCTTGGGAGGCCATGTCCTTGAGCGGTGTTGCAAGGCCCGCCACCGCCAACTCGATCGCTCCTTTTCAGTCACACGAACCGAATAACATCGGTTCCTAAGATTCCTGAAGCGCTGGATGTATTCTGTCACAGTTTCTCCACGCTTCTGACGTAGTTGTGCTAGATCGGCAATGCCAGACTCGGAAGCCTCTGAGTGATACTGCATATGGAACTGTTCTTCCAACTGTTTCCAAGTCCGGATGGAGTCTGGTGGCAACGAGGTGTACCACCCGAAAGCCGATCCCGTGAGGGACTGTGAGAAGAACCTCACGCGTAGTTGATCCGACACTGAAGCCGGTCCTAGCTGTGCCAAATATCGGCCTATGTGCTCGATGGAGCCGGAACCATCCGATCCACCGAATTTGGAGAAATCAGGGAGCCGATATTTAGGTGGTAGCGGGATCAATTCGTACTCGCCGGGGTACGGCTTGGAATAGCCGATTGCCCTCCTTTTCGGCACCATGCCGAACCGGTCTCTCGCATGGTACCGATCCGATCCGCCGTGCCGGCTGCAGGAGTTGAACTCCGAAGATTCGCCGGGGTGGCGTACTTAGCCAGCCATGTTTGCTTTTCCAGCTCCGAGCCAACCGCAGGAGCTGAGCTCCGGAGGTTCGTCGGGGTGGCGTACTTAGTTAGCCACGTCTCGCTTCTCAAGATCCGTCGCCGACGTCCCTCCCGTTTTCCCGTAAGTCCCTGATGTTGTGGCCTGGTTTGTGAGCGCCCAGTTACCGCAATCTGGCACATACGTGCACGTGTACCCGTGAGGGATCTCCTTAGGCGCCTCAAGCAAGAACTGGTAGTCACTAGGGTCACCACCGATCTTGTAGACGACGAATGCCGGTGAATTCGGCACTTCTGGCGCTGCCCATGCAAATGGCAGCGGTGGACGGGACTGGAGTGGCAACTCTCCTTGATGCGTCCCGAGAGCTGGTCCTGACGGCGAATACTGGTGCCTCATGATCTCCTGGATCACGCGAAGAGCGACACGCTCCAACGTGTTTACCAGTGTTCTCGTAGTGGCGGTGTAGCGAGTGAGCCACCAAGAAGTTGATCTCCCGCCGCAGTGGACCTCGGTGCGTTCTTCCCGACGGCGCGAGAGGTCTATCCCATCGAGTGCACCTTCAGGTGAGAACCCTTTCCATCCGACGCCATGGGAACGGGTTCGTGAAAAGAGCCGATGAGGTCGGCTTCGAGGATGACTTTGATCTCGTCATACTTCTTCTTGAGCTCGTCCGTCGATCCTCGTACGTGATCGGCGTGCCGTCCGCCATCTCGGATGTAGATGGCGATGTGGTTGATGATGAAGCTTGTCCCACCGGGCGTGCCAGAATGTGTTGACGTCAAAACCCACCGGCGGGCAGCGACGGGCAACACCGTAGAGCCGGGAACAACCTAGGGCTGCGGCTGGCCGAGGTCCCTCCGAGCGACGGCCCGCAAAGCCTTCTGGTCACACGTCCGATGCTGATTGCAAGGGCGTGCCACCTGACCTATACCTGGTCGGGAAGGTGATGGAGATGCCTCGCTTAGTTTCCTGCATGGCATACACGTAAACATTAAATACGAGCCTCGATCGGCTCTCGAGTTATCCCGTGAATCGGCTCAAGGAGCCGATCCACCCATGATTCGTACGAGGTGCACGAATATATGGTGGTCCTGCTTGATCAAGATAAAGCTAATGAGATCTACGACGATTTAGGGTTTTCACCGCATAATCGGATCATCCTACTCACGATTGGGCCTCGCGGCCACGCACGGTGATCGTAAGCCGATCCTAGATAGGGCCTAAAAACCAACACGAGGTTGATCCCCGGAACATCCTGTCTAGGACTAGCGAACGCCACCCTACGTGCCGCTGGATCCTCCAACCCTTTGTAAGGCCTAACTATTGCAGATATTAAACTAATCCTTGATGAACAAGGAGCAACCGTAACGGATCAGATCTACTAAATAATGATCAAGCGGGGTGCCGCCCCTACACCTAAGATAGGTGTAAGGGCGGCTAGATATGCTAGGGTTGCACTACGACAGCATGTTTAAACGAAGAACAATGCTAACCCTAACACATCTATGATAACTACGTTGCTCGCCATCAAAAAGGCTTCAGTACGAGCAACGCATGAACAACATGAAGCTTGTGCTGCCTAGATCGCAAGATGCGATCTAGGCAGCATGTTGCTTACCGGTAGAAACCCTCGAGACGAAGGAGTTGGCGATGCGCCGAGATTGATTTGTTGGTTGAACGTTGGTTGTTGTTTATTCCATAAACCCTAGATACATATTTATAGTCCAGGGGACTTTCTAACGTGGGAAATCCCCACCGTGCACGATACAAACTCTAACCTCTAGTCTAAGATGCGATCTACTATATTACAGATACAAGGGCAAACTAGCCCAACTTTGCATAACAGGCCGATTCTCGTTCTTTTTCTCATGTATATCTTCAAATCCTATCTTGATCGCGGCCCACCTCTGACTCGGTCAAATTCTGGTGATAACAATGTGTGCCCCAAGAACCTTGTAAAGGCCCGGTTTCCGCCTCGAGGAAATCCCTTAGTGGAAGTGGGCTAGGCCTTCGTGGCGTTGCTCACAGGAGACCTGAGTGAAGCCTTCGTGGCGTTGGTCTGGCTTTCGTAGCGACCACACTCCTACAAACGTAGACGTACCTTCTTGCAAAGGAAGGGAACTACGGGAATCATCTCTGTGTCTCCGCGTGCTCCACTCTCGGTTACCTCTATCCTTATTATCTCCCCTATATATTGTCTAGCTTTATATTGCTTAGTTGTTGGCCTTGTCATATAGGTAAATTCACATAGTTGCATATCTAGAGAATTTACCTTTGTGTCAAGCCTAAATTGAAAAAGAACTAAAAATTGGTTAGCACCTATTCACCCCCCCTCTAGGTGCGGCATACGATCCTTTCACAAGTGCACATGCAGATGTTGCATCATTCGAGCGGAAAAGTGAAGATAATGGGACATGCCTAATAGAAACGGCTGATTCGGGCGCTCATCTGGATGCAGGCAAAACACTGATTTAAGAATCGTGCGATGCAACAACACGGGTGAGCCCAGAAAACCAAACGGGCCAAAAACGGCACCCCCATGCGAGCCAAGAGGCCTCCAAGCTACGAAACACGCCCCTAGCATTTTCTTTCTTCGGCTGCCAAAACGGCCAAGCCCATTCAATAGTAGTACCCGCACAGTACTAAATGATAGGTTTGTATTTCTCAAAAAATCGATAGGTTTGTATCTATAAAAAATTAATCGATAGGTTCTAATGAGCCAGGGGCAGGGCGGAGTCTAGCGACCAATTCGTTTCTTTCTGGATCGCCTATGCCCTCCTCGTAGCCATCACGCTTGCAATAAGATTGTGTGGCCCCTGAAAATATATTTACATATATTTTTAGTACATTCACGCACGCGTCCCTGATAGGTAAGCTTCGGAAGCTAGTTGATACAACGGTGAGGAGAGGTGTTGATATCCTTTGCGTCTAGGAGACCAAGTGGAGGGGGCAGAAGACGAAGGAAGTAGAGGATACCGGCTTCAAGCTGTGGTATACGTGAACGGCTTCAAGTTGTGGTATACGGGAACTCCTCCAAACAGAAATGGAGTAGGCATCTTGATCAACAAGAGCCTCAAATATGGAGTGGTAGACGTCAAGAGATGTGGGGACCGGATTATCCTAGTCAAGCTAGTAGTTGGGGACTTAGTTCTCAATGTTATTAGCGCTTATGCCCCGCAAATAGGCCACAATGAGAACACCAAGAGGGAGTTCCGGGAAGGCCTAAAGGACTTGGTTAGGTGTGTACCCAGTGGCGAAAAGCTCTTCATTGGAGGAGACCTTAATGGCCACGTGGGTACATCTAACATAGGTTTTGAAGGGGTGCATGGGGGATTTGGCTATGGTATCAGGAATCAAGAAGGGGAAGATGTCTTAAGCTTTGCTTTAGCGTACGACATGATCGTAGCTAACACCCTATTTAAAAAGAGGGGATCACATCTAGTGACTTTTAGTAGTGGCCACCACAGTAGCCAGATTGACTTCATCCTCTCAAGGAGAGAAGACATGAGTGTGTGCCTAGATTGTAAGGTGATACCTGGAGAGAGTGTTGTCCATCAACATAAGCTTGTGGTCGCTGACTTCCGCTTTTGACTTTGTGTCCAGCGGGATAAGCGTGCGAAAGTCGCTAGAACGAAGTGGTGGAAGCTCAGACGTTCAAGGAGAGGGTCATTAAGGAGGGCCCTTGGGAGGAAGGAGGTGATGCAGATAACATGTGGATGAAGATGGCGACCTATATTCGTAAGGTGGCCTTGGAGGAGTTTGGAGTGTCCACGGGAAGTAGACGCGAAGTTAGGGATACCTGGTGGTGGAACACTAATGTCCAAAAGGCTATTAAGGAGAAGAAAGATTGTTTCGGACGCCTGTACGTGGATAGGAGTGCAGACAACATGGAGAAGTACAAGATGGCAAAGAGGCCCGCAAAGCGAGTTGTGAGTGAAGCAAGGGGGCAGGCGTATGAGGACCTCTACCAGCGGTTAGGCACGAAGGAAGGCGAAAAGGACATCTATAGGATGGCCAAGTTCCGAGAGAGGAAGACGAGGGATGTTGACCAAGTCAAATGCATTAAGGACGGAGCAGACTAGCTCCTGGTGAAGGACAAGGAGATTAAGCATAGATGGCGGGAGTACTTCGACGGTCTGTTCGATCACTGGGGAGATTGAGAGCTCTACATCGAACTGGACAACTCCTTTGATGATACTAGTAGGCGTTTTGTGCGGCGAATCCAGGAGTCTGAGGTCAAGGAGGCGTTGAGAAGGATGAAGGGAGGCAAGGCAATGGGCCCTGATTGTATCCCCATTGAGGTGTGGAGAGGCCTCGGAGACATATCGATAGTATGGCTAACTAAGCTCTTCAACTCCATTTTTCGGGCAAACAAGATGCCAGAAGAATGGAGACGCGGTATATTAGTACCAATGTTTAAGAACAAAGGGGATGTTCAGAGTTGTACTAACTACCGTGGAATTAAGCTTATGAGCCATACAATGAAGCTATGGGAGGGAGTCATTGAGCACCGTTTAAGACGAATGACAAGCGTGACCTAAAATCAGTTTGGTTTCATGCCTGGGAGGTCGACCATGGAAGCCATCTTCTTGGTACGACAACTCATGGAGAGATACAAGGAGCAAAAGAAGGACCTGCATATGGTGTTCATAGACTTGGAGAAGGCCTACGATAAGATACCGCGACACGTCATGTGGTGGGCCTTGGACAAACACAAAGTCCCAGCAAAGTACATTACCCTCATCAAGGACATGTATGATAATGTTGTGACAAGTGCTCGAATAAGAGATTGCGATACCGATGACTTCCCGATTAAAATATGACTACACCAAGGGTCAGCTTTGAGCCCTTATCTATTTGATTTGGTGATGGATGAGGTCACAAGGGATATACAAGGAGATATCCCATGGTTTATGCTCTTTGCGGATGATGTGGTGCTAATCGATGATAGTCGAACGGGGGTCAATAGGAAGTTAGAACTATGGAGACAAACCTTGAAATCGAAAGGTTTTAGACTTGGTAGAACTAAAATTGAATACATGATGTGCAGTTTTAGTACTATTAGGCACGAGGAGGAGGTTAGCCTGGATGGCAGGTGGTGCCTCAGAAGGAAACTTTTCGATACTTGGGGTCAATCCTGCGCAAGGATGGAGATATTGATGAAGATGTGAACCATCGGATCAAAGTCGGATGGATGAAGTGGCTCCAAGCTTCTGGTATTCTTTGTGATAAGAGAGTGCCACAAAAGCTAAAAGGCAAGTTCTATAGGACGACGGTTCGACCCGCAATGTTGTATGGCGCTGACTGTTGGCCGACTAAAAGGCGGCATGTTCAACAGTTAGGTGTGGCGGAGATGCGCATGCTGAGATGGATGTGTGGCCACACGAGGAAGGATCGAGTCTGGAATGATAATATACGAGATAGAGTTGGGGTAGCACCAATTGTAGAGAAGCTTGTCCAACATCGTCTAAGATGGTGTGCGCATATTCAGCGCAAGCCTCCAGAAGCTCCGGTGCATAGTGGATGGCTAAAGCGTGTTGATAATGTCAAGAGAGAACGGGGTATACCAAACTTGACATGGGAGGAGTCTGTAAAGAGAGATCTGAAGGACTGGAGTATCACCAAAGAACTAGCCATGGAAAGAGCCGTGTGGAAGCTTGCTATCCATGTGCCAGAAGCATGAGTTGGTTACGAGATCTTATGGGTTTCACCTCTAGCCTACCCAACTTGTTTGGGAATAAAGGCTTTCGTGATCGATCCTCTAGAAAAGCTGACTCGTACACAGTGCCACTACATTCATTTTATGCTTTTCAGCATAAACTGTAGCTGGTACTGCGCCATCATGGAGGTACCGGCCTGCACTCGGCCTCGCCGCAGCCGCATGCTTCCACCATCCCGCGGCACCCAGACCACGTCTTCATCCTCCGGGTGAGCGTCCCTGCTCCTCCGCTGCTGTCGTGCATGCCTCATCGGAGCACTCCGCCGCACACATGCGCCTGGTCACCAGGCCTCGCTTTTGACCAGAAGAAAGCTACGGGCTGCTTTCCCGGTGTGGCAAACACGTCTAAGGTTTAAATTAGACCGGGATCGATAAGTTTGGAGTGCCAATTTCGAACATTAGGAGTTGGAGGTTTGATTTATCTTTTGCCTACAAATTTAAGGTTTGTTTTGGACTTTTTCCATTGCAAAACTAACTTTGAACCTGGTAACAGCATACACATTCATTGGCTCTATCAAGCCCAGGAGCTCAGTACGCCATGGCTGCACAGCGCACACAGCACGCAGAGAAAGGAGTGGCACCACAAACTTACCAAAAACCCACCCATGGCTGCACCATCCAGTCATTTATGCCCTCCATAGGGCGAGGACCCCCTTTCAAGTTTCAACGACAATCCATCGTTCGTTCAGCCTAAAACATTTCAGTTGTGGGCAGGCTTTGCCAACTGACCAGCACACATGGCCATACACTGAGCACAATGTAATATCCAGCTCTTCCAGCTGGGGAAAGCCTTTCATTAGATACTTTATCACAGGCTCTTCAATACAAATTATATGCATTGAGAAATGGTATGTTTTTAAACAAGCCAAACAGTTAAGCTATGCCGAATCCCAACATGATTTCTAAGCTCGCAATAAGAAACAAAAGTAACTGATTGAAATATACATGTGAAAGTAGAACATTCTATGCTGTTACATTGACAATAATCTCCAAAATAAATACCATGTGACTTGATACTGTGTCTGAACTCAAGCCATGAGAAGAAAAGGACAACAAACCATGCTTCTGGCAGAAATGAGACTTGGTATTTCTAGGAAATTTAAACTATAAGAGTGGGATCAGTTTATTTCAACGCATTAAAATATCAACACAGAACAAAAAGAAATTATCAACTCTGAGCAGCACTTTTTTTACCAAGCAAACAGATGATCACAAGAATATAAAGCTATGAACAACTTACAGATTTTACTTCAGAGAGGGAACATAACAGTTGCAATAGAATAACTGAAAGTAGCTGCTGACAGGTACATATTTTCTTTTCACCACATCGGTAGATATTTAGTACTACTCCTACATGATACAGATTAACTCTAGAGGGCTTGAAATGCGCATTCAGTTAGGCCCTTCAATTTCTTTATGAAGGAAATGCTATAGATGAGGCCCCGACAGTACAACAAATATGAACCCAAATTGTTGGCCCACCAACTGGGTACGAGTCCTCATGTACTCAACATTAAGACATTCATCCTTAAGTACATTAGTTATTTTGGAAAGATTCAGATGTACTTAAGAAACTTTTAACAATGTGACAGTTCCCAAGGTTGCAAGTTTCTGGATAATATCAATGCAAGAGCGAAATGTGGTAGATGAGAAAGGTAGAAGATGCATATGCACCAGAAATTGTTACTGGAAGATTAACAGAGAAATCTGCAGCTACCAAAGGCAGGAATTGGCTGAAATGCCAAATTCCATCATGCATCAATCAGAGATCTGTATGAGTCAGTGGTACGTAGATGACAAGCAGCAGAAAGGAGCGCATAGAAGTTCCTCAATTAAAGCACAGCAGCAAAGAGTCAACCTACACCTTTATTCTGAAGTGCTCCTTTTACACACCAGTCAATACAGAAAGAAAGACGCGTACCATATCACCCCTATGACTTTATCAACCACTCAAGAACTTTCAATAACATGGTTAGTAAAGAATGCAGCTCAGACCGTCAAAGTGATTATTTTGTTTTCTATGGTTCAAGAATAAAAGGATTTGAGTGTGCTAGCTATATTTTACCTTCAAGATTTCATCTGTTGCTTTGGCTGAAGACTTGAAATCACTCACGTGTAGAGCTGTTGCAGACTCGAACTAGATAATTGAGTACCTGAAAGAATGGAGCCTCCATGTCCGAAGAGAGCAGCAGCTGTTCTGGCTTCACAATATTTGCTACCAGCAAATATCTACTGACCCTTTAGATAAAATATTAAAACTTAGGCAATGAAAAGACCAGCTGAATACTACACAAACACTATCAGCGACTAGAAAAAGCGTATGTACTTGTTGATAATCTGTGTTCATCACCATCATAAAATTGACACCGCAGCTGCTGCGTCATGAAATCAAAAACAACATTCTGCATTTATCACGACCTTAATAAAAAAACGCACAAACAACGACAGGAGGATTCAACTTCTGGAAGGTAAATAGCAATCGTTTCTCATTGAGTTTGGTTCATAGTTGTAATGACTACTATGGGTTCTAGCCGCCTGCTCTCCCAACTAGGCAGCTTAACATCAGGTATCATGCTTTGCCTTCTTGTGAAGCTCCACCATCATATTCACAGCTGCTGAGCACCTTGCCTCACGTGGGGTCAGAGAAGGATCGCCAGCGATGCTCATGTCAAAATCAGGGCATGTAAGATGTACACTGGCGCAGAACATTCCTGGAAAAATAGGAAAATGAAGTAAAAAAGTGTTTGAAACAATGTGTGAGAGCTCTGAAAGAGAGACATGATAGTCAATCAAATGGAAGTTACTGGTTCTTGCTAGGTGGAGACCTAATCAGTTCTTCACAAGTGATTGCAATTCTATGGCTAGAGGTGATCTTATAATAAAGCCTACAAGGTGTATACATGTCTTTAGTAACCATTGACTTAACCCTGATGTTAAACAAACCTACCGTGGTAAACAAAGATGTGGTGTATTGATCTGACACATTGAAAACTCTTTTGGCTCAAACATGGTTAGTGTTATACACTACTTATGTTGTCATTTCAATGCACAAAACTTACAGGGAACTGTAGGGACCGAACTCAATAAACAATAATCAGAAAGTGCGTGGCACAAGACCTACTTGTATGATATTCTTAATTCTTATGCTTATATGGTCCAAGGACCCAATGCTTGTTCATGCAAAATAATAATGAGATAAAGTAAATATTTATATATACCATCTGCCACTGAAGGATGTATTGTGTATCTTGGGAGTACCCACTCGCACACATTGCAGATCTCGTCAAGCTCCTGCATTGACAAGTGTCAAAATTACACCTGGCATATAAAAATTATAATACTCCCTCCATCTAAAAAAAAAGCTGCTCAAGTTTGTCTACATACGGTTGTATCTAGACATGTTTTTAGTGTGTAGATACATCCGTATCTAGAAAAATTTGAGCAGATTTTTTTGAGACAGAGTGAGTACAGCAGTTCTGCTCGAGTTTCTCACCTGGCATTTATTGCGTATGTGGAGAGCCTCCTTCAGTGTCTTCCTCTTTGTACTCATGGTTAGACCGCCATCTCCAGAGCCAGATGAATTGGCAGCATCCATCATATTTGAGCAAGTTCCCTTATATTTGTCTCCTGTTGAGAGCACTTTTGGTGTCATCTTCCCTTCTGCATAAGGTTTGAACATGATGAGAGTACTGGAAATGTGGAACTGATATAGAAACACCTTCTTGCCAAATTTTGCAACACTTCCGCTGGACGATTTGTTCGTCGCCAAGATTAGTGGATAATTTGTCCACAATGAAAAGTGTGCCACACCACAACTTAGCACAGAAATTTCGGAAATGTATGGCTCCTAGCCAAATAATACCATTCAAGATTGTCTGAATGTCCATATCACATTGAATACTGCGTTCTTGAAGTATGCATTCCTTGTGAAGCTGGAACAAATAGAGAACAGGATGACTTCACATCAGCTTCTCAACTAGACAAAAATTATAGGGAATATGCGTATCATTTTGTCAAAAATAAGAGAGATATAACATACAATTTCATCCCGTATTTTCCGAATTAATCGTAATAAATCATACATCTGATCATTATTGTTCTCTGTGATGCAACCTTCAATAAAATTGGGAACACATAGGTTAAGAACTTAGATGACCAATAATAAGAAAAACAAGTTGTCTTGGGTGGTTTATCGCAACCTGAATTTTCTGTCATTTCCATATTTTGGGGTTCCAAAGCACTGTTCTCGATTACAGGATCAGCACATGGTACCTGATACAACAGTTAATTATTTAATTTAAAGCAGACTAAATGAATCAAACTAAAACTTAGCACACTCATCGTACACAACAAGCCAAGACTTGCCAAACTTACGGCAGATATTTGGTCGCTAGATCATAGCATAAATGAGTCAGATGACACAAGGCTTGAGATAGAAACTAACCTATGAAAAGGATAAATACTTATTTCGTTGACTAAACATGGACAGTGTGGCTCCTCTCTTTATATTGAGATGACTAGCCCCTAACAGTAGGATTAATCAAAACACATTGATCTTTTCCTTATATTAAGGATATCCTTAACTAGTAAGATGATCTTAAGTAATGGGATATTATTGTTTATTTGGTAGGATTGGATTGGGTCAGCTTCCTTCCCTCACCCTAATCCCTAACAAACATTCACGTCGCAACATGACAGATGCCCCAACTCCATGTTACTTATAACTAGTTGAATGCCCGTGCGTTGCTACGGTTTCTTTTAAAGAGAATGCACGTGAGTGTTCCTATAATTTGCAAGATATGCGAAAAGATATATTTGAAACATCCATAAGATCATGCAAGACTACATGTTATATTATTATTGTCCTCTTTTTCTCTACATAAGGAAACATCTCTCTATCATTAAAGATAGAATACAAAATAGATTACTTCTTTGCCAGACTATGCAAATGCCAATATAACAACTCCTATCCATGACCAACAGGAAAACGGAGATAGCCAATAATGCTGCAATCACAAGATTTAGTTTCCCCATTTGCCACAGTGTTTCCTGGTTTAAACTATACTTTTGAATATGTATCACATAACTTTATTTGTAGCAGAAGATACAATGTATGGTGTGTACCTTAATGAGATCAAAACATTGCTATTAGTCTATACCGCTATACTGCAAGTCACAGAATAGTGACCACGAAACTGAATAAACCCATTTAGCAATTGCTTACACACAAAAATCTGTAGCTAATCATTTGCATAGTAAGATAGGAGACATCATAATGTTGTAAAAATATCGGTTGGAGACCCGCATGCATACAAATATTCGAGCTGAACACTTAATTGGTCCAAGCTATCATTAGACCAAATATACACTTAGTTTACAAATATGTACTATTTTGATTCACATCCATTACAAATATTCTAACTGAATACTTATAGATATTACAAATATTCCAACCGAATCCGGAAGTTCAGGTTATATGAAAGTGAAGTCCAGTCTACCAAGAACCATCCACATGTCGACGTATTAACTTTGCAGATATGTCACGTAACATAAGATGCAACATGGGACAAACCAATAAAGTGGGAATTGTATGTATACGGAAAAAAATGATTGGGTCTCTAACCACTTAGAAATTCTGTCACCTGAAGCTTGGTATTTTTTCTAACAATAAATGGGTAATTTTCACAATCACCTAGTAGACCTATAACATGCAAACATCAAGTTGCTGTCAACAAATTGTATGCAAGGTATAAATTAATCCCAAACCTAAAAAAACGAATGCTCTTTTATTATCCATCATCTCCATCCACAAAAAAAAACATGTATGCAACTAATAGCAAATACCCTTCTAGTTATATTTCTAAATCTTGTGTCTAATTTGAGAAGGCCGAGTTGATGATAAATTGTTTCTGAAGAGAGGTACACTGATATTGCGTCAGATCAGGTAAAAAGTGCCACAAACTTGATCCAACCTCATGCACGTAAAAGTACCACAAAGGCACAAACTTGATCCAACCTGATGTACATAAAAAGTACCACAAACTTGATCCAACCTGATGTACTTAAAAAGTACCACAAAATTGATCCAACCTGATGTACCCGAGTTCACCGAATCTTTTCAGACAACAACATCTATGTGAAATTGCAAAACATTTCTCCAAATTCACCAAACAAAAAAGAGCAAAAACATATTGTCCGGCCACTTCCTGCTTGCAATTCGAATAGTTTTCATTTTTCTATCATTATTATAGAGACACAAGAAGAGAACACAAAAAAGTTCTACTTCATTGGTGAAAAATAGATTATAGACAATTTGTTGTTCCTAAGATACATATCTTAATCAAAAAATTATACTGAGAGTGGATTATAGACAACAATTTGTTAGTAGTTTATTTACTGAGAGTGGATTTTGTACACACACGCATGGGTGTGGGTGTGTTCTTGACCACGATTTATTACTCGAGATTCCCGATCGCCTTGGTAGATGGAAATATTCGTTTCTCTCTCCTCCTTTTATCCGAATCTCAAAGCAAAACAGACAATGACAGAATCACCCACACCCATATCTGTAAGTAAAAAAGTATTTCCCTTATTTAGAAAGACATACAAACTAATCAGGTGTATTCCCATAAGAAAAAATAGAAGCAAATTTTATTCTTTGTACCTTATAATTCAGCCATGGAAGGGACCAAAATAGGAAAGCAGCACACAATATTTTTTTTTTAGAAACAACACACCATATTCTAGCTTGAGTTGGTTATGATATACATCATTATCATACTATCTCCTACACCATGGCATCTCAGACAAGGCAATATGTGGTGATCTCCTACACCCTGGCGTCATGTACAAGAAATGTTATTAAGACTGAAATAAGCTACCTCTATTACTTCACTGAGAACATCACGTCCAAATTCCTAGGAACAAATCTCACTCCAATGCACTCGATCTTATGTGGACCTGCACAGGTGGGATAACAATCGTGTAAGGCAAAGACTATATGATTGAAAAGATCAAAGGAAGTTTGACAGAAAGCATACCAGGTTTACTGCCAGAGAACCTAGAAAACAAGAAAACTGTATCAGGAACATATATGTGGCACACATAACAGAGAAGGTTAGTATGGGCGGAATTTGAAGAAACATTGATATTAGGATATTTCCTTGAGGAAACGACCAACACCAGATATTGTCCCACCTGTCCAGATTCCACCAATGAATATGTCTACCATCCATTTCGAATCCCCCCAGATTTCTACCTGAGCGAAAATTGGGCAAAACAGGCTAGACACAACTTGAGTGCCTCAACACATGCAGTAGCATGTCCTTGTTATGGTTGGGTTAACAGGGTTGTTAAACTGCTCGAGCATGCCAGACTTAAGCGTCTTGTTCGGAAGTTCTGCATCTGTAAGGACGAGTTTGACGCCGAAAGCTTTGGGCAGAAATCTTTTCTCCATGTTCATGGGCGTTGGCATTGTCAGTATCAACTTGTATCCCCTGGAGGTGGCGATGAAAGAGAGACTGATGCCTGTGTTTCCGCTCGCCGCTTGCACCAAAATTTTCAGAGAAGGGAGCACAAATTAATAGTGTTACAGTATATGCTCCCCCTCTTAATAATTATATATACAGTGTACTCTGAACACTCTGAGCATATGATTGTTTATGTAGACTAACAAAGAGAAGATGCGGTAAATCACCTTTCTGAGTGTTATCAAGCCCTTCTCTTCGGTGTAAAATATCATGCGGATTCCTATCCTGAAACAAAGACATCTAGGGCACACGTTAGTTGGTCGGCAGGTACGTCAATGGAAGGAAATGAAATTATTGGAAAAAGAGGAGGAAGACTCTGGTTGGTGCAACCTATCCTTGACTCTGCAGCAGGGCTCCACTGTCTCGAGCTTGGCGGCAATGTTAGCAACACAACCCTTGATAACCTTGCGGAGATACACCATGGGAGTCTTGCCAATGAGCTGTCTGTCAAGATTCACCAATATGATTCGAAAGCTCTGTCGACATATTTGGCTGCAGTGTAAAATGTTATTTCGTTCGGAGAAAATATCCAAGAAATTGACAGTTAAGAAAGCCTTCAGTCAGTGCTTCCTTGATATTTTTCTAATGATTTTTGCTAAACTGCAGTCTTTCTCGTAAAGGTGAATAACATTTCCATGTTTGACATCAAATACATTCACAGATTGAAGTAGTGCCACATTAAACAACGGAGGAACTATGCAGATTGAGAGAAGCATTGTTGAAGGACTGATATCACAATGTTACCTGGACTTCTATGTGCCTTGATTGAGTAATATACTTCTCAATCAAGAGTGTGTTTGTGCCAAATGATGATGCTGCTGCTTCACCTTGAGCAGTCAGTTCAGGCCCTTGAACTATTCACATCCTCCTGAATACAAAGATCAAAGATCAATAGAAAAGCATATATGACAGAAGATTTGATTAGTGCAGCGCCGTTTAGTAAGCTATACTTAGTGTACTGCACAACCATACTAAAAATATTCAGCATAATTTGTACCAAATCTTCAAAAAATCTCACATATCAGCAAAAATCTCTATAGAAGTTTGAAGAGCACACCAGGATGGATGGACATGTAGTGCTGTAGCATGGACTGGACGACAATAGACCTCAACCACAGCGACCACAGACCTGGAGAAAGGTAGTCCGACAGCAAATGGCCCAATCTGTGCGTGAGGACCATCCCTGGGCAGTAGGTCAGGCCGACGGGGCCGTGCGGATTATTATCCGGAGTAGCCATGTCGGGGCAGCGCTCGGAGGAGATCCCCGTGGAGGTTGTAGTCACGAGCATGGACGGACGTGGAGGCGCGTGGGGATGTCCGGGGGAAACCGGGCGGTACGCGAGAACGGTTGTACGAGATAGGGATCTCGGGCAGGGGGCGGCGCGCGATTTAGTCGTGCTTGGGGAAGGACGATTTGGCCGCAGATGCTCCTCCCCTCGTCAAAGATCCACCCCGCCATCTACATGGCCGGTAGGGGCGGCGTGTGAAGAACTCAACCCGCTCGACATGTCCCTGCTTGACGACATATCCCTTCTCAGCGTGATTTCCAGGCGGGCGGGAGGCACGGGTGGTGCAGTGGCAGTGTCTCGGGGACGGCGCTGGGTACGGAGGCGGCGGCGATTCATTTTCAGCAGGAAACCTAGGCGAGCTAACGAGAGAATACCTGCGACGCTGAGAGATAGGAGGAAAAAAACTATTTTGGTGGTGAGCTGCGGCGGCAATTCAGCTATGATTATGGTTCGTGGGATTTGCTCGTAGATCGGACGGTGAAGTTTGGCCGAGAGATATTAGAGGGTCCGGATTGTTTTAATGACGACCATCAAAGTGCGTTGAGTGTCAAACGACCAACTCCCATTTAATAGTAAAGATAATAGAGTGTGTAGGAAAACAGAAACAAACAGAATAAAGCACAAAAAACACCACAACAACATTTGTATGGACAAGGATGGAACCATAAATTTATAATTATTACCAGGTCACCATATTTGAAAATTTACTTCTATAACCATTTCAGAGTTGTTCGTAATGGGTGCTATTATTGTAGTTTTTTCAATACTTACAAGCTGTAATTTAGCTTACCATTGGAGGAGAGACATCTTGGTGCATGTTGTCATTCTGAGTTTTGTTCTTGTCCACTTGACCACCTGAAGTTGATTGTATTAGAAGACTAATAATGAACAATGTATCAGTAATATCTAAATATGGTTAGAATACTCACCGGACTGTAGGAATACAGGTCCTCCACTTACTACTGTTGTTGCTTTTGTATTTATTGACTTAGTCACGAATCCTGAAGTTTTGACATCAGGAACAATAAGTGATTCATTTTCTGTTATGGGGCTCTCACCATCTGGACCCTCTGCTGCTGTAGCCCTGGAGGCTTCAGCTTTTCTTTTGCAACTTTTCTTTTGGTTGCTGATGCTGGAGTTCTGGTTGCTATTGGCACCAGTTGCTTTTATTGCTCGTTTGTTTTGCTTTGGAGTTGACACTTTTGCAGTCTGTTTTTTCATCTTCGACATGCTATTCTCGCCTTGCTCTTCCAATTTTTCATCAATCACAGAGTTCAATCCATGTTGGGGGATAACAGTCCATTTCCTGAAACATGTCAAGTGTTACGAAGAATTGTGTTACCTGTGGAGGAGTCCTAGTTTCACACATAAATAGCTGAGAACAAATCTTATGTTACCTCTGGAGGAGTCCTTGTAAAATCTCCTTATATGGAAGAATGTGATAGTACTCAACTACAGATGTTGTTTTCGGGAACGGATCATTTACAAATACTGGACCAGTCATACTGCCGAAGAGGGAAAGGTGAAAAATCTCGGTATTGTCAAGATATAGCAAAAGCTAACAATCAAACAACATTGAGCAAACAATCCTCATTGTAGAGGAAAATGGAAAATAAACATGATTTACATGATAAACATGAGCAGAACAATATCACATATACATGGAATGTGTTACCGGCAGAAGAAAAAAAAACGGTTTTGCTATGTCTCAGTCAGTCTAAGTCACTTACAAAAAAGTGCTTGAGTTGCACTTTTCTGTTAAAAAAGTGCAATTGCACTTTTCTGCCAGAAATGTGCAACTGGACCGAGTTGCACTTTTCTTTGAACTGCACTTGCATTTTTCTGAGACTTAAGAAAATCTCAGTCAACTGGGACATAGACACACCCAAAAAAAAAGGAACAATTATAGCAAACCAACTTGTACCGACATATGCAATAAATGTGTTACTAAGCAAGCCACGCATTTTAAAGGGTGCCAGTTTGAATCAAGCTCTACCCTACAATGGTCTGATTTAATAAACTAAGGAATGGTTGATCAAAAGGGCTCTAACCTACAATCATGAACTATCAAGTAGGTAAAACAAACCTGCGAATCAACTCTTCTAGAGATATTTCCACAAATTTTCCCTTCGTGGTTTTCTTATATTCCACAATGAACAACTTGGTAGCCGTCCTTTCTTTACTCAATGAGTATGTCAAATCTTCGTTGAGAACAAGCAAGTCCGAGCCATCCATACCTATTAAGACAATAAGTTTACCATAATGAGCAACAAACGATGCATAGGTGGATTAAACAGAAAATGCACAAAATATAAACAAAACCAAGTTCATATACCATACTTTTACACGATCATATTTATACAAATATATAAATAGCGGTCTCTAGCAAGCAACGAGCTACTGTTTGTTCATGTACAAGGGAATTAACCATTATAGTGTCCCAAGTTATTTCAGTCTGCTAGTTGATAAAATCAAATCAAGTTTCATTATTAGCAGCTTGTACACAACCAATACAAATAAGGAGAATAGTGCCACGAGAAATAATTAACCAATTTTCTTTGCTGATGTTATTATTTTGACTGAGACTAAATGGTTTTACATGAATCAAAAGCAAGTGAGAGGTACATTTTTGGGATACATTCTCGGACCATACACTTGTTCTTGTTTTCTGTAAAGCAAATGCACATCAACTACAGTTCCAATTTAGTACAATTTGGAACATAACCCATGTAAACCTTTATTTACAATATTAACAGAAACTTTGATCCACGCTCTTCTCCTTGTTCTAGCAAGTATGTTTCATGACATGAAAAGTATTTTTGGCAATACTACTAATAACCTTGATCAAAGCGAGGAAACCTCACCAACTCAAAAAAGAAAATGGCAAATATGATATATAAATTAAAGGCTGTAGTGATAAAACTGACCTGCTCTACGCTGCACCTCTGATATTGCCAGTTGTTGAAGCATAAATGGACCATCCAAAGTACCAAAGATTGTTGTATTTGTCGATTCCTGGCCTGCTGGCTGGTTGGTACTGTGTGAAATACCAGCTGCTGCATCATATTCCTTTTCTATGATTGACCAGACACCCTTGGTGTCAGCACCATACTCAATCAAACATCTTTTCTTCGTCTGGTCCAGAAGAAGCACAGCAACTTTCCCTATTGGCCACAATTCCATGTCTGGATAATCTTTAGTCGTATCGAGTTGTTCAGCAATCTCACAAGCTTGTATTCCTTTTCTATCAGTAACAGATAAGCCGACATCGTGTCCACAATCGTTCTCACGCGCATGGAGTATACACAAGTATGGGAACAGATCTTCTCCAACAGAAAGAGAAGCGCAAATGAAAAACCGCTTGGCATCAGCGAAAGCAAGCCTGGGACACATCTTCCTGTGGTAGTAGTTGTACAGAATGACAGCCGTGTGAACCTGCAACAACCATACGGCCGTGTGATGTGTTAGCAGCTGTGGAACACCATCTTAATTGTATTTAAGCAGGAGCAGAATTAAAAAAACACAGTACACAGCACATAAACAAAAGGCGATGAGTATTTCCTGGCTACACTGAGGGATGTTGCCATGGATAGCAAAGGAAAATAAACTAATGGAACTACAATGGTCAGTTGGCAGGAAAAATAAGCTAACTGTAAGCATGCCCTTCCTGGCAAGTGCTGCAACCCAAACAGACCAGGTAATTAGCAGGGACAAACCAAACGTATATTTAGCAATCTCATGCAATCCCAATCCGAATTCATAGAGAAATTTGGTGGGCAGATAATTTCCTTGGAACCAACAATCTACTAGCAACAACTGTACTATGCGAACAATAAATTGACAGAGCTGGCTCCTCCAATTTTGCAAGTAGACAAACAAGCAGAGCAGAACTGTCAATTTTCACTGAGAATGGTGAGAAGAGAAGTACAGAAACTACTAAGAGGCGCTCGCGGCTTGCCTGTGCTGCCGCCCATCGCTCCCGTAATGCCGCCCATCGCTCTGCCTCCAACCATACCTATACACGACGCGCTCACGCCACCGCCGACCGGGCAATGAGACCACGCCGCGCCTGCCGCTGGCCGCCGCCGCCGCCGCCGCCGCCGCCATCTCCATCGCTTACTCAACAGTGTGCTCTGCATCGCACGGACGCCATGGTTATCAGTTGGGCTTATCATATTGGGCCTCCAACGTGTGCGTACTTAGCCCACTACCGGACCAGTAAGGCAACCCACCCCTATCAACCACCACCAACATCATCCCAAAAAAAAAAAAACCACCACCAACATCATTAAGGCCCACCACTTCGCCTTCTTGCTCCTCCGCCCGACGGCTCCCATTCCCCGCAACTCCTCCGGCGAGGTGCCTATCCGTCTCCGGGAAGGAAGTCATTCCGCCCAACTGCCCCTCCGGGGCGAGCGATACCCACACTACTATCTAGCAACGGCGGCCGGTACGTACGCCCGCCACCAACGAGGACACAATACAGTACAACAAACGAGCAAGATGACGAGGAAACTAAGCTTTTGCCGCGAGCATTTTCGCCCCATCCCTCCCATACCAGCGCGAACCTCGTTCAGAACCGTGAGGAATTCTATCACCATAGATTGAATAAAAGCGCCCGTTCTAGTTAGCCGCCACCGGCTACAGCATTGTCCGGTGCTCACCTGCTGCGCAACGGCGCGCTGCTTCTCCAGCGTCATATGGCGCTCGTCCTTGCCGGCGCGTCTCGGCAGGACCGGCCGCACCAGGTGATCCACCAGCAGCTTCACCGCGTCCTCCATGTGCACCAGCTCCTCCTCGACCACGGCCCCATCTCCTCCTCCTCCGCCGGCGCTAGACATGCCACACTGAGACACAGTTTTCCGCACAAACGAGTCAGCGCAGCTCAATTTCTAGGGTTTGGGATTCTGTGCAGCGGCGGCGGTGGCTGGATGACCCTGCGGCGGTGGCTGGTTTTTCCCTTTTTTGTAGCGAGGAGAGTGGTGGGTGGAGAGAGCTAGAAGTGGAAGGAAACACGCGATGGGGCGTGAGGCCAAAGTGGAAAGGGCGTGAGGGGGCGATCCGCCGTTCGTTGCCAGTGCCTTCCGCCGTCCATCGCCTTGGCCAGAATGGGCAAGTGTTCAAGAGAGGGACAGGACAAAGACATGTGCTTTGCTTTCTCCAAGCTGGATCACCCATACGATGGCTTGACGGTACAGAATAAGAAAGACATGATTCAGTTTCTTAGCTAAGACCTACAATTGTTGAAAATAAGAGGTCGTTTGGTATCCATCATTTGAGCCTGGAATCCTGGAATTCATTTTAAAATTTCATAGGTGGGCTGTTTGGTTGCCACAGAATTGGGCCATCATTTCATTTAGGAAATCCAGCAAAATGATGCCATGTGTAATCACAATTCCAAACTGAAAGCTGTCATTCACAATTCCTGTGGCAACCAAACAAATTCAATATTGAATTCTGCTGTCATTTACAATTCCTGTGGCAACCAAACAAGTGCCCATTTCTGGAATTACAATGTAAATGAAATGAATACATGTATTCATTTCAAAATGCTACAAATGAAATGAAAACCTGGCTTCCAAACGACTTCTAAGGGAATTTGAGAACAATTCCATGCGCATATATAAGACAATAATAATAAGAGTGTGATTAGTTCTCGGCCGACTTCGATCTCAGTCAAATGATGTCATCAAATCATGTTACAACTGACAACTAGCACGAATCACGAAGCAAATCTAACAGTGTAGAACTTGACTGAGCACGAAGCTGAGAACTAGCAAATCCCTAATAATAAGGAAAAACTTGCGCACCTGCACATTTTTTGACATTTTCTATTTATATCTCTTAAATTATGTAATATTTTGATTTGATTTTTTTCAAGTCACTCAATAATAACAAATAGAATGGGGGGAAATAGTTTGGAATTTTTTTACAATTTCAAATTTCAAATTATTTAAAAAATCAAAATAAACTCTTGAAAAACATATACTTAATGACAAAAAAATCTGAAATATTATTCCCACATGATAGTTGCTATGTTTAAGTGATCTGCAAAATTTCAAGTTTAAATATTGTGTGGTGTGAGAGGTATAAAAATGAGAAGTTTGTTTAAGAGAAAAAAATCTTAGCACGGATCTTGATGCAGTATAGACGGTCTAGATACGGGTGCGCACTGAGCGCCTGCTCTGAAAGTCCTCTCTCAATAACTAATAATAAACGGCGTAGCATAATCGAACACAAAAATAGTAGTAGTGGTGCAAATGGTTTGGCTAAGTTACCGAAGCAAAAGACGATGGTGTTAAGCCTACAAGGCTGAAGTATGTTGCCAATTGACAAGAATCTGGTGGCTTGTCATCACAACCTCCATCTTCTTCGACTATCACTCCTTTCGTCGGTTCAATCACGGATTCATGTTTATCACTTTGAGGAGTAAGTTGAGACCCTTCCCGAGCCAGCGACGTGTCAGCACAATCTATATTTTCTTCCACGGCCAGTTTCACCAGCTTTTCATTTTC
This sequence comes from Lolium rigidum, assembly GCF_022539505.1. Classification (NCBI taxonomy): domain Eukaryota; kingdom Viridiplantae; phylum Streptophyta; class Magnoliopsida; order Poales; family Poaceae; genus Lolium; species Lolium rigidum. Next base: position 253,175,479 of record NC_061512.1, read on the forward strand.
TATTGAGGTGTAAGTTGAGTGCCTCCACGAACGGCCGACTTATCACCACAACCTATATCTTCTTTCATTGCCACTTCTTTCATGTGTCCAATTTTACCAAGTCTTTAAGTTGAGCATATTCCAGAATATCACCAATTTTAAATTCTCCTTTGGATGCTAAACACCGGTTTTGATCAGAGCAACTATGAAAGTGAATGGTAGTTTTGAACCAATTCTGGTGGAGTGGTATTCAGGTCCACCTATAGATTAAGCCCTTCATTCAACTCCACGTAGAACCCAAAGACACTTTTCAAACAAAATCCTGACATCTTACAAGATTGACAATGAGCTTAATTTATGCATAATATTTTACTTGTTGTATTTGTCGATAGTTACAAGAGTGCTAAGAAACATAATGCTTGGAGCTGCAGCTTTATTTGGTTCTAAAGAAGTCATAACATTTAAGCTCGATCTTGGACCACGAGTTTTAATTGAAACATCAAGAGTAACTACAATGTGGTAAGATTTCTTGCCACGAGCTATCCTGGAGGAGCTTTTCTTCCGAGTGTCGTGAGATGTCCGAGTGTTGCATGTTTGTTCTTTGTATTGTTGAAACAATATGACTCCCTGATTCCATAGGAGAACAGAAGGACAAACTAGGAATATTAAATGTTTCTTTAGTGCACTACTCATTCCGTTATTCAAATGAATACTAAAATATTATCTTATATCTCAATTAAAAAAGGGCCTACATGAACTTTACAATCTATTTGGACCTCTTTGTAGAATTCATAAACATACCAAATAAAAAAAATTGTGTATTAAAATAACATCCTTATTATAGATGAACCAAAACACATTAAAGAAATATTACATCGTACTACCCGATGATCTATTTCTAAAGTTAAGGTGTGCCAAATGGTCATTGTATGATTTTACAAATTTTTGCTAACAATAAACCCACCAAATACTATAAGATGGAATCACCACTGGTCTTCTTGCAATTAAGTGCAATTAAGCGCATAATGGGTTGCACTTGCATATGTTTATGTGAAATAATTATCAATGTAAAAATCATATGGCCAACTGAGAGACACCACCTTGTACGATATGTAAGCTGTGGAAAATATACACATCGGATGACAAGCACTTTGTTCAAGTCTTCACAACAACTTTAAGAAGTAAATCATTTTTTATTTTACCATTGGGCTCCAACAAATGAAAATAACTAATGCCCGACAGAAATAATTGGAAGGACCATAAAAACAACAAATGTTACCACTAAGTCCCCAACTAACATTCGAACTACTAAATCAAAGAGTACAACTCACAATAAGAAACACAATAATGGCAAGACTTAACAACGTAAATTCAAGATCGGAAACAAATATTGTGTGAACTACCCCTGGAGAGTTCAACGGAAATCGAGAACAGCATGCCATACCTTCGAATATAGTTATTATTTTGCATAGCTCTGCTTTTGGTCGTCATAGAGGAGACACCAATGACGGGTATGATGGTGATGGCCTGATAATACCAGGTTGATTGGTGGTAGGTATGATTTCTAGGAATCAGAAAACTAACATGATAATCCATGAGTACAACTCAAAAGAGTAATAGAATAATGAAGATGATAAACACTGGAAATTTGGATTTGATTATGTATGACCTTTTTATGTTAATCACATCATTTAGAATTCACTTCTGAATTGGGAACATGACACCCTACCTTGAAATCTTGCTTTGGTTCCTAGCAACATCTATCATCGAGATCGGTGTGGAGGAGAGGGACCAGTAATGAGAGGTCTCCTATAGATTGACGATGACTATGGTTGCTAATTCCTAGAAATTAGAAACCTAGCACGACGAGTTCGCGTATCAAAGGGTATGTGTTATATATGCTCTAAGGTACATAGTATGGGGTGAGCAAGAGTATTATTCGGGTATTCATGGCAGTGGAGGGGGCATGGGAGGATCAACGGAGGAGAAGAAATAAAGCACGGTAAGAGGTGGCGTGCGTGGGTGGGTGGAGGCGGAGAGGTTGAGGGTTAACTTGGTGGTGGGCAGTGATTTTTATAGGGAAGATGCCAATGGTAAAGAGTGCCTCCTATTTTTGGATTCCATTTCCTTCTATTTTTACACCATAAAATTAAATGAAGCAATCTTGTATTAAGAAAAACTTGGAATATACACAACGAAGAATGGTGGAAGGGATTACATGACACACACATCCCCTAATACTATTGGATAGAAAGCATGTGTTATCATAGCCCGAGCTCTGGTACTTCTTGAACAACCTCTAAGTTGGTGTGTGCAGGAATACACATGTAGGTGACACGCGTGAGGAGATTTTGGACACCTAATCCAAAAATGTAGGTGTTTTAGGCATGAATATTTCCTGCACGGGTGTCCATACGATTCTATGTGGAAGATTGACAAATTTAATCTAGAACAATCCAAGTCCATGTATGACACTTGTCATGGTCAAAAAATTAAGATTTAAAATAGAAAGCCGATGAGAAGGCCCAAGAAGAATCAAACCCATCATTGGAAAGGGATGAGAAGGCTTGGTCCACCATAGACCATAGTTTTCTCCCCTAGTCCACCATGGACCTTGTAGAGCAACATCGAACTTACTCCCCCCCCCCTCATGTCTATCCCCATCAAAGGTAGCTCTAGTATTTTTTCAAGACCCCTAGCCTATAAAAGACCCTCCCATGGGCATGTAACCCTCACTCTCACTTACAATACAGTTAGGCCTTGTTTGGCACTTGTGGGTATTAGTGGGAATAATACTCTAGAGTATTGGGTGAAATCTCTGTCGTCACCCAACCCCCACAAAAATCTATCCCCAATCCACTAGGTAGGGATAGAGTATTGGGGATTGATAAAAATACACTAAAATTTAGGGGGAAAATGGGGATAAGCGGAGATTAAACTCGCTCATACGACTATAGCACCAAACATGCATTTAGAATAAGTGGTGGTTTGAAATTTGGTGGGGATTATTTCCACTAATCCCCACTAAAACTCTAGTGCCAAACAAGGGCTTAGAGGGGAGAGGCTCTCAAGGGACCCACGAGAAGGGCTTTTGAGGAAGGGTACGATGAGGTGGACCTCTACAAGGCTCGGATCCACCACAAAGGAAGGGGAGTTTCATGGTATCGCCTTTGGCCTTAAATACTATTTGATACACTTCTCTCACGGCATATCCCAACATAGGATTAATCCTTCCTCCCACGAGGTGGCAAAATAAACCTATTAAAAAATCACCACTTGTGTTAACTCACAATTATACGACAATATTTTTCATAAGGTCGTTGTATACGCTGCTAATCATATGGCACATGCTAGCCGTCGGCTGACTGTTCCGGGACCAAAAATCAGTCGTAGCTGCGCCGTCGGATGGGCCTCATCCGTCCGTAGAATCTCGCAAAGAGGAAAACGTCGTTCTCCCATGCACGCGTGGACCCGCTGCAGTCTTCCCTCTTGGCAGGAATCTTTGCGGTGAGTGCTTGCGAGTTAGCTGGCGTGACTCCACACTACACATGTACAATATCTCATGGCATAGGTACTGATGGCTCAATGCTCACATGGGTGGATCCCACCAATATGCATGCTCTTAAATCCACACCTGACGTACACGGCCATCACTTCATTATTAAAAAAACGTTACCGGCGGATGAGTGATCCCTCCCTTGGCTACTAATTGTTAGATGAAGTATGAGACCGCTCCTTTCTTTTTCAGCACGAATAGCACCCCTAAGGGCTCGTTTGGCTGTTGGGACCAAAATTTCCGGAGAAAATATTCCCGACCGGAAATAGACTGAAACAGGAGCAAAACTCCGGGATTATATTCCCGACGTCCGGACTAGGGGAAAAATCTCCCCGGGAAAAGGCCGGGAACCTGCCGGGATTCGAGTAACCAAACAAGCCCTAAGGAGTCCGTGTTTTGTTCAGGATTTGAACTCAGGATAGGCGGATTAAGCACCTTGAACTCAGTTCTTGCAATCACTCAGTTTTCACCATCACTTCATTATTGCAGCAAGCTTGCGATTTTGCTGGCACAGAGGTTACAGTGCGATTCAACACACGATGGGAGCAGACACTAAGAAATCAACACAGCAGGTATGTCATATTTATTTCATTTACAATAATAGGATTCTACGACATGACACAAGTGCATCACAAATTAGAACTGCAGAAAGAAAGTGATAGTCGAACAAGTCAGTCTCACACATTAGTTTCTTGTAAGAATGACAGTAAAGAAGACAAACATAAATGAATCTCCTGCAACAAAGTGCTCAAACCTAACTTGCGAGAATTCCAACGCATGTAAACACCACATCATTTGAGCTCAGAGTTCACGTCGTCTAGTTGAAAACCCAGCCCTGGTCGCAACTCCTTCAGACATCAAATAAATCATCATACATGGCAGAATCTGAGCCCGCATCATCAAAATCATCCATATCATCAAACTCTGCATCATCATCATCCGTAACCACATCCAACAGATCGTCGTACATATCAACCTCAAAGTCAGATCCATAGTCACCCCCTGTGCTGGCAATGTAACCTCGGTACTTGAAATCAGTGATGGGATCATGAGGAAGCTTAAGATTGGTGATTCTAGCGCACCTTGATTTCATAGCATCATCCATTCGAAGGTTGAAGCACTGGCGTATGTCAAGGGATTGAAGGTGGGGGCAATGGACAAGGATCGCCATCAGTCCATCATTTGTCAGGTTGCTGCCGATCAACTGAAGGTCTTGGAGACGAGGCATACTGTTAGCAATCCCCAATGCTTGGGTGTCATCATCCATGCCCTCCTCATAGGCTGCAAACCCCCTTTCAACGATATTCCATCGTTCATTCAGCCTAAAGCATTTCAGTTGTGGGCAGGCTTTGCCAACTGACTCGCACACGTTGCCATACACTGAGCAGAATGTAAGATCCAGCTCTTCGAGCTGAGGGAAGCCCTTAATTGCCTCTGCCAACCCTTCATTAGATACATTATCACACAAGATGAGTTGAAGGCTCTTCAGTGCCAATGCTCTGACAATAAGAAATACCAAAACATGATTTCTAAGCTCGCAACAAGAAATATCACTTGAATAAGAGCAACTGACTGAAATAACCATGTGAAAGCAAACCATTTTGTGTTACATTAGAGATAATCTCCAAAAAAGTCTATAACAGCAGTCAGATGCAAATGAACTTCAACATGCAATTCTAAGGGGAATACCACATGACTTGGTACTGTGTCTGAACTCTACATATCACACATCTGGTAAAACCATGAGAAGAGGAAAACAACCATGCTTCTGGCAGAAATCAAACTCGGTATTTCCAGCAAATTCAAACAATAAGAGCGGTATCACTTTATTTCAATGCATCGAAACATCAACACACAACGAAAAGAACATATCAATTCTGCAGCACTTTTTCTTACCAAGTGAACAGATTATCACGAGAATATAAAGTTATGAACAACTTACAGGTTTACTTACAGAGAGGAAACATAATACTACTCCGATCCATATTAGTTGCCACTAATATAGATGTATCTAGATATATTTTAGTTCTAAGTACATCCATACTAGTGGCAACTAATATGAATCGGAGGGAGTAGTTGCAATAGACTAACAAAAATTAGCTACTGAAGGGTACATATTTATCTATTCACCGCATCGTTACTGATTCATATTTAGTACTACATGATGCAGATTAACACAGGAGGGCGTCAAATGCGCATCAAGTCAGCCCCTTGCAATTTTTTACGAAGGAAATGTTATAAAGGAGGCCCCAACAGTATAATAAATATGAACCCAAATTCAAATCCATGAGGACTTGAATCCTGGTGGGCCAATCCAGAATTTAATTATCTTTACAACTGTGTAGGCATATTAAGACATCCATCCTTAAGTACATCAGTTATTTTGGAAAGATTCTGATGGACTGAAGACACTGGATAATAATGTGACAGTGCCCAAGGTTCCAAGTTTCTGGGTAATCAAAATGCAGGAGATAAATGTGGAAGATGAGAAAGGTACTGGAAGATGCATGAACCAGAAATAGTTAACGGAAGATTCACAGAGAAGTCTGCAGCTACGAAAGACATGAATTGGCTGAAATTCCAAGTTCCATCATGCATCAATCGAAGATCTGTATGAGTCAATCCTGTGGTGAAACTGCCTACCTTATGGAGATAACAAGCAGACAAGAGCACATATTACAATGACACCACAGCAGCAAAGAGTCAACCTACACCTTTATTTTGAGGTGTTCCTTTTACACACCAGTTAATACAGAAGGAAGGGCGCATGCAATATGACCCCTATGACTTTATAAACTACTCAAGAACTTTTGATAACATATACAGTTAGTTAACAATGCAACTCAGACTGTCAAAGTGATTGTTTTGTTTTATATAATTCAAGGATACGACTTTACCTTACAGCGAAGATAAATTTGCTGGAAACAAATCGATTTTTATTTTCAAGGCCCTGTAAAGTAAAGTCTCCATGTTAACACTCACAGATCCTTATATATTTGGGACCGGTCCCGATATTCTATCCAAATAGCACACTGATACCCCCAGCTTCATAAATCCTTATCTTGGCTGAGATAATTGTGAACTGGCCGATTCCCTCAGGGGTGACAAACCTTCACTATGCTACTCTATACACATGTTATGTGTTGCTTCACTGTCTGTCCCAAGCTACCGGCTAGACAGAATTTTGCAAGGAATACTGAGTCACACAAAAGTGCAGCACTAGAGATATGCACTACATTCCAAGCATCATACTGCTGAGTCCCGTTTTGCTCCATCCAAGTTTATTAGGTTACTAAGAAGTTTTTTTGGTACTAAAACTAGATTATCAGAAAAATGGCTCTTCACACATTGCATACTGGTCTGGGGCCGATTCGGTTACTCTCAGGCTGTCAGCATGCTATTCGATAGCCAACCCCTAATCTTCCATACGAAATTATACAGTTTAAAAAGTTCTATTATAACAGTTCATTTTCATGGATGAATCCCCATAACCGTCCATATGCCAGCCCTTCTTGTCGACAAATCAATGGTTCACATCAAAAGGCACTATAAGGTAAAATTTGAGGTTCAAACAGATAGCATGACCAAAGAAAGAAGTGCAAAATGGTTGTCAAATCTAACCGCAGATAGGTCAATTTTCAAAGCAAGAATAAGCCTACATCGCAAGCTGATTCTGAATTAAGAATACAGAGGTGCATTCTAAGTATGATAAAAAAATTCTGCCCTCTCGGTCTACAAAACTGAAATTAACGAAAGTAGCTGCCATCATATGGACGAGATTTGACATGTATTATTAGGAAAGCGAAAGCTGTTTTGACCTTTCGGAGATGTAGCGGAGGAGGCCGTCGGTGACGAAGGTGTCGGCCCAGAAGGCTTCCAGGGTGCCCGCGGCGCGGTCGACGGCGGCGCGCGCCATGGCCTCGGCCTCCTCGGTCTCCAGGAGGTCTCCGTGGTGGGTCATGTCCACGCGGCGCCACAGCGTGGTGTCGTTGTCGACGAGCCGGCGCCACGCGCGGCACACGAGCACGGCTCTGGTGAGGAGCTCGGCCACGTCGAGCTTCCCGAGCACTGCCGAGAGCGCATCTGACGGCATCTCGGCCCAATCGCGGCTCTCCGGCTCTTCCTCCTCCATGGGTGCGGCGATGAGGTAGAGCTAGGGTTTGCCAGAAAGGGGGAGAAGAAGCGGGTGGGGTGGGGTGGTAGGTGGGCAGGAGATGCAGCACGAACAGTTCGCGCTAGGCGCAGACGGTTCAGGGAAGTGCTGGGCGTCCCCCGGGATTTTGCAGCAAAATATATTTTCACCTAAATCTCAGTTTTGCTTCCATAAAAGCACGGATGTAGCGAAATCAACCCGATTGCAGCAAAAAAAAAATGATTCACCCATAAAAGTGATAAAACACACATGCCTCATCGGAAAGGGCGACCCTAGCTAGCGAACGAGCGCTGCCTTCGACCAGAGCGATCGTTTTTGTCGTTTCCGAAAACGGATTTCCGGGCGATTGTGTTGTTTCCATTTCTGGACGCACATGACGCGGAGCAAAATTAAACAGCAGAGAAAAGGAGTCGAACCCACGACCTCCTGGCGAGCCCGGGCGGGGCAAACAGTGGGGACAACCAACTGAGCTATCAGTTGTTTGTGTCATCTACATAGACGTACCTCTATTTATACTAAAATTAATCACGGCTGAGATAACAAAAGAAAACACGGTCTAAACTAAAAAAATCCAGATAGCAAACCATGAAACTAGCATCCATGTTGATATATATTGACAATTTTTTATTAGCATAAAATTTATCAACCCCTTTGCCCGTTATTTATCAACGGTAAATGTGAAAAATTATCGATCCGAAAAAGTAATTTAAATTAGAATATTATGAGGATATTTTTAGCTCACAATTTATCAACCACTATGCTTATTATTTACCAACGGTAAAATGTAAAAAGTTATCAATCCAAAAAACTAATTTCATTTAGAATACTTTTGAGGATATGTTTAGCTCATAATTTATCAACCCCTATGTTTGTTATTTAGCAATGGTAAATGTAAAGAGTTATCAATCCGAAAATCTAAACTCATTTATAATATATTAAAAAACATGTTTAACTCTCAAATTTATCAACCCCTCCGCCCGTTATTCATCAACGCTAAAATGTGAAAAGTTATCGACCCGAAAAGTTAATGTAATTTAGAATATATTGGGAATATTTTTGGCTTACAATTTATCAACCGTTATGCCTATTATTTATCAAAGGTAAATGTGAAAACTTATCGACCCGAAAACCTATTTTTATTTAGAATATTTTTGGGAATATTTTTATCTCATAATTTATCAACCCCTCTATTCGTTATTTAGCAATGGCAAATGTGAAGAGTTATCAACCCGAAAAGTTAATTTTATTTAAAATATTTTAGAAACATTTTAGCTCACAATTTATCAACCCCTCTGCCCATTATTTATCAACGCTAAAACTGAAAAGTTACCTACCCAAAATCTAATTAAGTTGAAAGTGATATTTATTTGAGTTGCAAGTGGTAGTTCATTTGAGTTGCAAGTAGTTCTCCCACCCGTTATTTTTTCCCTCTTAAAAACCACTAGCCCAAAAAAGGGAATTAAAAAATAGTCCAAATAACATGGTTTTTATATACAAAAGTAACAACAATATGAAAAAAAAATGATACTGAATTTTTAAAAGGGAATTGTACAAAGGGAATTGAAAAAAAGCTGCATTGCTAGGTAAAATTTGGAATAAATTTACGGAATCAAAAATACTGATACAAATGAAAAAATCACAAAAAGAAATTCGCGGAAAAAAAGTTCATATTTTTATGTTTATAACATATACAGTCGATAGTACAAAAACAATCTGTTTCTTTTTCTAACAAAAACCATTGGTTGCTCGCGTGGTTAGGCCAGCAGGCGCGTGACAACCAGGAGGTTGTGGGTTCGAAACTTCAGGGCAGTTATCTTTTTCGGGCGCGGGCGCGGGGCTCTCGGATCGAATACGACAAAAACTGCATACGCGTGGGTGGGTTTCGCGGTAGAAACTGTTCGCTCCAACGCTCGATCGCTACAAAGGGAATTCGCATCGGAAACTCGCTACGGACTCGCCGAAGACATCATAACAAAAAAATATACTGTTGTAGCAAAAATTGACATCCTCGAAGACATTGTCGGAGTTTTTTTTGATATAGTAACAAAACAGATTTCACCGAAGACATCGCCGGAGATATCATAGCAAGTAATTTTTGCTAAACACATAACAATTCTAGAAAATCCGATTTCACCGAAGACTCTTGCTACTGACCTAGTAGCAATAATTTTATGTTGTAGTAGCAAAAAGGCACATAGATTGTAGCAAAGAAAATTAAATTATGATATTATTAGCAAACCACATAAGTTAGTAGCATTACAAAAACACTAATATCGAATGAAAACAAAATCATCTATTTGCAGCAATCCAGCAAGTCAGCAACGCCACTCCCTGGCAACGATTGAAGGACGAACCCAGGATGGCGACCTAGACGATAGCGCCTCGGTGCCGCTTCGATGAGCTCTCCAGCCGAAACCTGGAAGGCGACCTGGACGATGGCGCACCGGTGCCCATTTTCTTCCTCTATCCATGCGTCCTCAGACCTGGGCGGCAGCGGGAGAGGTTCCCGAGGGGCACGTGGGTCTTCTCTCAGAGCTGGAGCCACCGGGCTACCTGTGCGACGACGGGATAACTTCCCCGTGCGATTCGTGAGTGGCTCGCGGAGATGGAGCTCCTCGTGATCTCTCTAGCGTAGGAATCGAGGAGAGCCGCGGGTAGTTGGAACTTAGACCCGGAGATGTGCTAGATGTGGGACGAGACAGGAGGGTTAAAGGAGGCGGCATGAGTGAGAGATGGGGCTCGGCGGCGGCAGCGCAGGTTTTCCCCTTGAAGAAATCCTCTTTCTCCCCGGCAACGGCGCCAGAAAAGTAGCTTGATGAGCGCAGATTGCACACCGTTGGGGAACCCCAAAAGGAAGGTATGATGAGCACAGTAGCAAGTTTTCCCTCAGTAAGAAACCAAGGTTTAATCGACCAGTAGGAGAAATGCGTGACTTCTGAAGGTGTTGCTAGCTGACTTGTGGCAGGGCGCACTACCGGCGTCAGCAACAACGTGGAATCTGCACACAACACAACCAAAGTACTTTGCCCCAACTTACAGTGAGGTTGTCAATCTCACCGGTTTTGCTGAACACAAAGGATTAAATGTATAGTGTGGGATGTTTGTTTGCAGTGCAATTAAAGAGAATAGTGTAAAAAAAAGGAGCGAGATCCACAGTTCACTAGAGGTGTCTCTCCATAAAGATAAATAACATGTTGGGTAAACAAATTACAGCTGGGCAATTGACAGAATAAAGATCATACATGACAAGATGATTACTATGAGATTCGTTTGGTCATTACAACATAATATATAGACCGTAATCTAACTGCGTCTATGACTAATAATCCATCTTCCGGTTATCGTCCGAACCCCTTCCAGTATTAAGTTGCAAGTAACAGATTATCGCATTAAAAATGTGTATAAAATAAAAAATAGAATTACCCTTGGATAAAACATTGTTGTTTTCTCCTTAGTAGCAACAACACATCTACAATCTTAGAAGTTATTGTCACTCTTTCAGAAAACTAGAGGCATGAACCTACTATCGAGCATAAATACTCCCTCTTGGAGTCACAAGCATTTATTTGGCCAGAGCAACTACTAGCAACGGAGAGCATGCAAGATCACAAATAATATATGATTAATATGTCTCAAACGTATCTATAATTTTTTATGCTCCATGTTTGTTTTACACCAATTTATATATGTTTTGCTCATGCTTCGTTGCACTTTTATACATTTTCCAGCACTAACCTATTAACAAGATGCTATAGTGCGAGTTTCCTGTTTTCTGTTGTTTTTTGTTTCAGAAAAGTTGTATAGGAAATATTCTCGAAATTGGACGAAACAAAAGCCGAAGATCATATTTTCCCGTAACGAAGACAGAGTCCAGAGGAGAGATGAAGGGGGCCATAGGGTGGCCAGACCATGCCTCCACCGACATCGCCCTTCCACCTATATAAAGCTCCCGACGCAAATACCCAAAATCAATAAGCCTTCGCCCATGAAAAGTTCGGTAGCTCCACCGCCATCGTAGACAAGATCCGGGGGACAGAAGTCTATGTTCTGGCACGCTGCCGGGATGGGGAATTGCCCCCGGAGCCATCTCCATCGACTCCACCGCCATCTTCATCGCCATTGCTGACTCCCATGATGAGGAGTGAGTGGTTCTCCCCCGAGGCTGAGGGCTCTACCAGTAGCTATGTGCTTTATCTCTCTCTCTCCCATGGTGTGATCTTTATGTGATCATGAGCTTTGTAATCTAGATGTCGTTATGCCATTCAAGTGGATTTTACTTATGTGATCTCCGGAGACTCCTTGTCCCACGTGTGTAAAGGTGACAGTGTGTGCACCGTGTGGGTCTCTTAGGCTATATTTCGCAGAATACTTGTTCACTGAATTATGATTTGAGTTGGATGTCTCTATGAAATTGTGGTGTGTTAGTACCTCCTATGAATGCTCAAAGTGACAGCGTGGGGTGTTCATTAGCACTTGGGAATACATCTTTAAGGTTTGCTTTTGCATCCCTAAACGGTGAATTAGTGTTCGTTATCCAACCGGAGAGTAGTTCAGAGTAGCATACTGAAGTGCTTATATTTATATTCCTTTATGATATCATTGTTGAGAGTGACCACTAATGAAAGTATGATCCCTAGGCCTTGTTTCCAAACATCGAATCACCGTTTATTTACTGTTTTACTTCATGTTTACTTGTTGCCATATTTATTTCAGATTGTGATTACCACTCATATTCATCCATATCACTTGCATTTTACTATCTCTTCGCCGAACTAGTGCACCTATACACCTGACAAGTGTATTGGTGTGTTGGAGACACAAGAGACTTCTTGTATCATAATTGCAGGGTTGCTTGAGAGGGATATCGTTGACCTCTACCTCCCTGAGTTCGATAAACCTTGGGTAATCCACTTAAGGGAAACTTGCTGCTGCTCTACAAAGCTCTGCACTGGGAGGCCCAACACTATCTACAAGAATAGAAGCGTGCGTAGACATCAATGATAAATATATAATTGATCTCAACATAGTATTCAATATTCATCGGATCCCGGAAAATAAAACATGTATCATTACATAAAGATGATCTTGATCATGATATGCAGATCAAAAAATCTAAAAATGGGGCACAAATTGGAGAAGACAACCATCTAGCTACTGCTATGGACCCGTAGTTCAGGGATGAACTACTCATGCATCACTTCAGAGGCGGGCATGGCGATGTAGAAGCCTTTGGTGATGATCTCCCCCTCCGACAGGGTGCCGAGAAGAGCTTCAGAACCCTCCCGAGTTAGGGTCTGCGATGGCGGTCGCGATGAAACTTTTCATGGATGGAGGCTCGGGTGTTTAGGTTTTTCCCGAGACCGTGAATAAATTAGCGGAAGGGCGAGGTCGGTGGCCGCCTGGGAGCCCACACCACTCCTTGGCACGGGCCACACCTTGGCCGCACCATGGGGTTTTCTAGCAGCCTTGTGGCGCCTCCTCATCCCCCCTCTGGACTCTGTCTTCGTTACGGTAAAATATTGACTTCGGCTTTTGTTTCGTGCAATTCCGAGAATATTTCCTGTACAACTTTTCTGAAATAGAAAACATCCGAAAATAGGGAACTGGCACTGTGGCATCTTGTTAATAGGTTATTGCCGAAAAATGTATAAAAGTGCAACGAAGTGTAAGCAAAACATATATAAATTGGTGTAAAACAAGCATGGAGCATCAAAAATTATAAATACGTTTATGACGTATCACACAGCGCGCGGCAACGAGCAGAAAATGCTCCGCCACCGGAAGCGCTAAAATGCAGCGCACAGCACCGACGCAAGCAAGTTTCACAACCAACAATGATCAACAAGCTCAAACAAATCAAAATAATAGAACAACAAATGGCTCTAAAATCTCCAAATATCAACCTAGATAGCATAGTTCAAATTCATGATATAATTAATATACGGATAATTCCACACAACCAAGTACAACACAAATTTGACTCAAACACACGCAAACACATGATTTGTCAATATCTTGATAGCTATTGTGTGTTTCATCTTCTTCGGAGTTTTAGACGGACACGAACAGATGAATCTCCCTAGACATCAACATTGGTAGAAGCTGTTGGATCCACCAAGGAGGCCATGAATCCCCCAGGTGGCGCTTCCATGCCACCCGTCCCTCCAACTTGACCCATCGATGCACTCATCCCTCCAACTTGACCCATCGATGCACTCATCCCTCCAAGTCCCATGCCATCCATGCCTCGGAGCCCCATGTCACCATTGCATCCATAGCCTCCATGCGGCGCTCCCATGACTCCATAGGCTCCATGTGGTGCTCTCATGCATGCCTACAAATACACCCGGTGCTGCTCCCATTCCTCCATAGCCACCCATGCCTCCATAGCCACTCATCGGCGCATTCATACCTTCACTTTGGGCCTTCAAGTAGCTTGCCATCATTCTTTTTTTGGCCAACACTTCATCGCGAGCAAGGTTTGTGTACCCCTTTTGACTTTCATCCATGTTGAAAGTGTCAATGCAAAAGAGCTTTCTCTCTTCTTCCACTAGGCGTTGATGCTCCTCATTGGCCACCTTCTTCTCCTCCAATGCCAACTTCCTCTCCTCGGAATTTTCTTGCCCTTCTTGTTTTTCTTCTCCTCATCTTTGAGCAATGTTGATATAAATATTGTGAACATAAGAGAAGAATGAGCCATGGATAACAACAAAAATATGCGCATGAAAACGAGATAGTATCACACTATGAAACAACTTAACCTATCCACTTCACGCGTGCCACTTGTATTGAGTGCATCAAATGCTGCCGGAGCACCCGCCCATTTTTGCCAATCGGCGTTGATGATCCTTCACTAGGACCAAAGAGAACGATCGGTGCACTCATTTCCACTTGTGTTGTGTGCATCAAAGTACTCCTTCATTCTCATCCAGTAGGTATTTCTTTTTTGGTCTGTGCCAACCACCGGGTCCATGCCAATTTGCAACCATATTTGGCAAAGCAACTTTCCACATGCCCGTGACATGTGATGATGCTCCCCGAATATAGTATCCAACATGGACGAGAAGTTTCACTTAAGTACAAGCTTGTGTCAAGATGCCTATTTTAGTTTTAGCAAGTTTGATGAAACTGTTTTAACTATCTCAATTTCTTTAACTCTTTGGCTGTGAGATTTGAAACACCTCGTCCGATCCCTTTCTGTCAAAGTTAAATTATCCATGTTCTTCACTTTCATCAACTGATCCAATTTTTCAGTAGGTTCTCAGTTTGTTAAATGTCTCCCATTCTTGCTGCACCACTCTGCCCAGTAACTCACTCTCGCATCACCTATGATGAGCAGCCGAACATAGCAAGTCAAACTTCACTAATATTTCTCCTTGCTCCCCACAACACTAGTACAATAGCTCTCTCCCCTGGAGTAGTTCACCTCCGTTGTAGTTATAACAAATCCAGTTGCTACTCGCCTCCCCCTATTAGCACTCAAGGGCATCTACAGTGGCGCGACGCAAATGGTCGCTCAGCGACCGTTTTCGTCCGCCGTGACCGGAAATGCGTCTGGACCCTGCTCCAGCGGGGCGACGCAAAGTGACCGGCCCGTCCGCGGAGACGCAAACTTGGCCCAAATATGCGCCAGGTTTGCATCTCCGCGGACGCACCGCGGTCACGCCGAGTGTCCGTCGAAAAAGACGTAGGACCCTGATACGTCTCCAACGTATCGATAATTTCTTGTGTTCCATGCCACATTATTGATGTTATCTACATGTTTTATGCACACTTTATGTCATATTCGTGCATTTTCTGGAACTAACCTATTAACAAGATGCCGAAGTGCCGATTCTGTCGTTTTTTGCTGTTTTTGGTTTCGAAATCCTAGTAAAGAAATATTCTCGGAATTGGACGAAATAAAAGCCCGGAGGCCTATTTTCTCACGAAGCTTCCAGAAGTCCGAAGACGAAAGGAAGTGGGGCCACAGGGGAGCCAAACCCTAGGGCGGCGCGGCCCCCCCCTTGGCCGCGCCGCCTCGTCATCCGGGGCCCCCGTGCCCCCTCTCGACTTGCCCTTCCGCCTACTTAAAGCCTCCGTGACGAAACTTCCGCACCGAGAGCCACGATACGGAAAACATTACCGAGACGCCGTCGCCGCCGATCCCATCTCGGGGGATCCCGGAGATCGCCTCCGGCACCCTGCCGGAGAGGGGAATCATCTCCCGGAGGACTCTACACCGCCATGGTCGCCTCCGGAGTGATGAGTGAGTAGTCTACCCCTGGACTATGGGTCCATAGCAGTAGCTAGATGGTTGTCTTCTCCCCATTGTGCTATCATTGTCGGATCTTGTGAGCTGCCTATCATGATCAAGATCATCTATCCGTAATTCTATATGTTGCGTTTGTTGGGATCCGATGAATAGAGAATACTTGTTATGTTGATTATCAAAGTTATGCTTATGTGTTGTTTATGATCTTGCATGCTCTCCGTTTCTAGTAGAGGCTCTGGCCAAGTTTTTACTTTTAACTCCAAGAGGGAGTACTTATGCTCGATAGTGGGTTCATGCCTGCATTGCCACCTGGGACAGTGACAGAAAGTTCTAAGGTTGTGTTGTGCTGTTGCCACTAGGGATAAAACATTGATGCTATGTCTAAGGATGTAGTTGTTGATTACATTACGCACCATACTTAATGCAATTGTCTGTTGCTTGCAACTTAATACCGGAGGGGTTCGGATGATAACTCTGAAGGTGGACTTTTTAGGCATAGATGCGGTTGGATGGCGGTCTATGTACTTTGTCGTAATGCCCAATTAAATCTCACTATACTCATCATGATATGTATGTGCATTGTCATGCTCTCTTTATTTGTCAATTGCCCAACCGTAATTTGTTCACCCAACATGCTTGTTCGTCTTATGGGAGAGACACCTCTAGTGAACTGTGGACCCCGGTCCAATTCTCTTTACTTGAAATACAATCTATCGCAATACTTGTTTTTACTCGTTTTCTCTGCAAACAATCATCTTCCACACAATACGGTTAATCCTTTGTTACAGCAAGCCGGTGAGATTGACAACCTCACTCTGTTTCGTTGGGGCAAAGTACTTTGGTTGTGTTGTGCAGGTTCCACGTTGGCGCCGGAATCTCCGGTGTTGCGCCGCACTACATCCCGCCGCCATCAACCTTCAACGTGCTTCTTGGCTCCTCCTGGTTCGATAAACCTTGGTTTCTTTCCGAGGGAAAACTTGCTGCTTGTGCTCATCATACCTTCCTCTTGGGGTTGCCCAACGAACGTGTGAAATACACGCCATCAAGCATATTTTCCGGCGCCGTTGCCGGGGAGATCAAGACACGCTGCAAGGGGAGTCTCCACTTCTCAATCTCTTTACTTTGTTTTTGTCTTGCTTTATTTTATTTACTACTTTGTTTGCTGCACTAAATCAAAATACAAAAAAAATAGTTGCTAGTTTTACTTTATTTGCTATCTTGTTTGCTATATCGAAAACACAAAAAAATTAGTTTACTTGCATTTACTTTATCTAATTCGCTTTATTTGCTATTGGTAAAATGAGTAATCCTGAAGTTGAAGTTCATTCATTTAAGCAACAAGGGGGAGAATGTTTAAAAGATGCTTGGTATAGAATTAGTGATGCCCATAATAGATGCACTAAGAAACACTCCACCACTATCCTACTCAGGAATTTTTATGTTGGTATCTCTAGCTGGAATAGATATGTTCTTGATTGTCTCGCGGGAGGTAACTTCCTAGGCGCTCCCGCTTTAGAAGCTAGTTGCATTATTGAGAGTTTATTTGGAACACCACCTGTTAATGAAACTAAAATTGAAACCTCCCTTGAGGATGTTATGAAAAAATTGGAAACCATAGAGAAAAATTGTAGCGTTGAAACTAAATTGGAAATATTACTTGATAATACCGATAAACTTGATAAAATCCTAGGAGGAATTAATGAAAGAATTGCTACTCTAGAAACTTGCGCTATCCATGATAATCAAACCCATAGAATTGGTAAACTTGAAGAAGCTATGGGAAAATTGAGTTCAACTTTTTCTTCTTTTAAATTTAATGAGAAAGCTTATGTGGGTAAGGAGCAAAAATTCATGTATGTCTCTAAGGTGCCTAAACCAAAGAATTACTATAGGCCTAAAATTGATAAAACTCCCAACACCCCTGGTAATAACGTTGATGCTTCATCTCTCGATGTTACTTGATACACACTTTCCGCGCCTAGGCTGAAAGGCGTTAAAGAAAAGCGCTTATGGGAGACAACCCATGTTTTTACCTACAGTACTTTGTTTTTATTTTGTGTCTTGGAAGTTGTTTACTACTGTAGCAACCTCTCCTTATCTTAGTTTTGAGTTTTGTTGTGCCAAGTTAAGCCGTTGATAGAAAAGTAAGTACTAGATTTGGATTACTGCGCAGTTCCAGATTTCTTTGCTGTCACGAATCTGAGCCCACTGCCCTGCAGGAAGCTCAGAAAATTATGCCAATTTACGTGCATGATCCTCAGATATGTACGCAACTTTCATTCAATTTGAGCATTTTCATTTGAGCAAGTCTGGTGCCATTTTAAAATTCGTCAATACGAACTGTTCTGTTTTGACAGATTCTGCCTTTTATTTCGCATTGCCTCTTTCGCTATGTTGGATGAATTTCTTTGATCCACTAATGTCCAGTAGCATTATGCAATGTCCAGAAGTGTTAAGAATGATTGTGTCACCTCTGAATATGTCAATTTATATTGTGCACTAACCCTCTAATGAGTTGTTTCGAGTTTGGTGTGGAGGAAGTTTTCAAGGATCAAGAGAGGAGTATGATGCAACATGATCAAGGAGAGTGAAAGCTCTAAGCTTGGGGATGCACCCGGTGGTTCACCCCTGCATATATCAAGAAGACTCAAGCGTCTAAGCTTGGGGATGCCCAAGGCATCCCCTTCTTCATCGACAAATTATCGGGTTCCTCCCCCGAAACTATATTTTTATTCGGCCACATCTTATGTGCTTTTTCTTGGAGCGTCGGTTTGTTTTTGTTTTTGTTTTGTTTGAATAAAATGGATCCTAGCATTCACTTTATGGGAGAGATACACGCTCCGCTGTAGCATATGGACAAATATGTCCTTGGTTTCTACTCATAGTATTCATGGCGAAGTTTCTCCTTCGTTAAATTGTTATATGGTTGGAATTGGAAAATGATACATGTAGTAATTGCTATAAATGTCTTGGGTAATGTGATACTTGGCAATTGTTGTGCTCATGTTTAAGCTCTTGCATCATATGCTTTGCACCCATTAATGAAGAAATACATAGAGCATGCTAAAATTTGGTTTGCATATTTGGTTTCTCTAAAGTCTAGATAATTTCTAGTATTGAGTTTGAACAACAAGGAAGACGGTGTAGAGTCTTATAATGCTTTCAATATGTCTTTTATGTGAGTTTTGCTGTACCGTTCATCCTTGTGTTTGTTTCAAATAAGCCTTGCTAGCCTAAACCTTGTATCGAGAGGGAATACTTCTCATGCATCCAAAATACTTGAGCCAACCACTATGCCATTTGTGTCCACCATACCTACCTACTACATGGTATTTTCCCGCCATTCCAAAGTAAATTGCTTGAGTGCTACCTTTAAAATTCCATCATTCACCTTTGCAATATATAGCTCATGGGACAAATAGCTTAAAAACTATTGTAGTATTGAATATGTAATTATGCACTTTATCTCTTATTAAGTTGCTTGTTGTGCGATAACCATGTTTATCGGGAACGCCATCAACTCATTGTTGAATTTCATGTGAGTTGCTATGCATGTTCGTCTTGTACTGAAGTAAGGGCGATCTACACTCGAGTTGAATGGTTTGAGCATGCATATTGTGAGAGAAGAACATTGGGCCGCTAACTAAAGCCATGATTCATGGTGGAAGTTTCAGTTTTGGACAAATATCCTCAAATCTCTAATGAGAAAAGAATTAATTGTTGTCAAATGCTTAAAGCATTAAAAGAGGAGTCCATTATCTGTTGTCTATGTTGTCCCGGTATGGATGTCTAAGTTGATAATAATCAAAAGCGAGAAATCCAAATGCGAGCTTTCTCCTTAGACCTTTGTACAGGCGGCATAGAGGTACCCTTTGTGAAACTTGGTTAAAGCATATGTATTGCGGTGATAATCCAGGTAGTCCAAGCTAATTAGGACAAGGTGCGAGCACTATTGGTACACTATGCATGAGGCTTGCAACTTATAAGATATAATTTACATGATGCATATGCTTTATTACTACCGTTGACAAAATTGTTTCATGTTTTCAAAATCAAAGCTCTAGCACAAATATAGCAATCGATGCTTTTCCTCTATGAGGACCATTCTTTTACTTTCAATGTTGAGTCAGTTCACCTATTTCTCTCCACCTCAAGAAGCAAACACTTGTGTGAACTGTGCATTGATTCCTACATACTTGCTTATTGCACTTATTATATTACTCTATGTTGACAATATCCATGAGATATACATGTTACAAGTTGAAAGCAACCGCTGAAACTTAATCTTCTTTTGTGTTGCTTCAATACCTTTACTTTGAATTATTGCTTTATGAGTTAACTCTTATGCAAGACTTATTGATGCTTGTCTTGAAGTGCTATTCATGAAAAGTCTTTGCTTGATGATTCACTTGTTTACTCATGTCATACACATTGTTTTGATCGCTGCATTCTCTACATATGCTTTACAAATAGTATGATCAAGTTTATGATGGCATGTCACTCCGAAATTATCTTTGTTATCGTTTTACTCGCTCGGGACGAGCGAGAACTAAGCTTAGGGATGCTGATACGTCTCCAACGTATCGATAATTTCTTGTGTTCCATGCCACATTATTGATGTTATCTACATGTTTTATGCACACTTTATGTCATATTCGTGCATTTTTTGGAACTAACCTATTAACAAGATGCCGAAGTGCCGACTGTCTGTTTTCTGCTGTTTTTGGTTTCAGAAATCCTAGTAAAGAAATATTCTCGGAATTGGACGAAATAAAAGCCCGGAGGCCTATTTTCTCACGAAGCTTCCGGAAGTCCGAAGACGAAAGGAAGTGGGGCCACGGGGAGCCAAACCCTAGGGCGGCGCGGCCCCCCTTGGCCGCGCCGCCCGTCATCCGGGGCCCCCGTGCCCCCTCTCGACTTGCCCTTCCGCCTACTTAAAGCCTCCGTGACGAAACTTCCCGATACCGAGAGCCACGATACGGAAAACATTACCGAGACGCCGTCGCCGCCGATCCCATCTCGGGGGATCCCGGAGATCGCCTCCGGCACCCTGCCGGAGAGGGGAATCATCTCCCGGAGGACTCTACACCGCCATGGTCGCCTCCGGAGTGATGAGTGAGTAGTCTACCCCTGGACTATGGGTCCATAGCGGTAGCTAGATGGTTGTCTTCTCCCCATTGTGCTATCATTGTCGGATCTTGTGAGCTGCCTATCATGATCAAGATCATCTATCCGTAATTCTATATGTTGCGTTTGTTGGGATCCGATGAATAGAGAATACTTGTTATGTTGATTATCAAAGTTATGCTTATGTGTTGTTTATGATCTTGCATGCTCTCCGTTTCTAGTAGAGGCTCCGGCCAAGTTTTTACTTTTAACTCCAAGAGGGAGTACTTATGCTCGATAGTGGGTTCATGCCCGCATTGCCACCGGGACGATGATGAGAAAGTTCTAAGGTTGTGTTGTGCTTGTTGCCACTAGGGATAAAACATTGATGCTATGTCTAAGGATGTAGTTGTTGATTACATTACGCACCATACTTAATGCAATTGTCCGTTGCTTGCAACTTAATACTCGGAGGGGGTTCGGATGATAACCTCGAAGGTGGACTTTTTAGGCATAGATGCGGTTGGATGGCGGTCTATGTACTTTGTCGTAATGCCCAATTAAATCTCACTATACTCATCATGATATGTATGTGCATTGTCATGCTCTCTTTATTTGTCAATTGCCCAACCGTAATTTGTTCACCCAACATGCTCGTTCGTCTTATGGGAGAGACACCTCTAGTGAACTGTGGACCCCGGTCCAATTCTCTTTACTTGAAATACAATCTACTCGCAATACTTGTTTTTATCGTTTTCTCTGCAAACAATCATCTTCCACACAATACGGTTAATCCTTTGTTACGGCAAGCCGGTGAGATTGACAACCTCACTTGTTTCGTTGGGGCAAAGTACTTTGGTTGTGTTGTGCGGGTTCCACGTTGGCGCCGGAATCTCCGGTGTTGCGCCGCACTACATCCCGCCGCCATCAACCTTCAACGTGCTTCTTGGCTCCTCCTGGTTCGATAAACCTTGGTTTCTTTCTGAGGGAAAACTTGCTGCTGTGCTCATCATACCTTCCTCTTGGGGTTGCCCAACGAACGTGTGAAATACACGCCATCAGACCCTCGCGTCAGTGGCAAGGAGGCCGATATTATTCCCGCCACTGGTCATTCCCCGCACGAAATAGCAAACTAGACCGGCGCGAGCAGTCCAGAAGCGATGGACATCCTCGCCGCCGCAGCCATCGCCATGGATGCGGAGCAAACCCTCGCACCCGCCGCCGCCCCACACTCCCCCGTAGCCACGACCATAGCCACAATGGAGGCTGCAGCTCCGGCGGAAGCAAGCGGGCTGCCACCGGCCGGCGGCCGGGAGGCAAAGCCGAAGGCGGCAAAGAAGGTCCTCTCCCCGGAGGAGAAAATCATCGAGGTCGCGAAGCGTCGCGGCCGGCGCAAGAACCAGAAGATCAAGACTGCCACGACCGCCAACCAGCAGGCCTGGCAGATGCAGATCAAAGTCGGCGCCGCGCAAGTAGCCCTACATCCGACCTTAGCGGAGGGCTACATGCTCGTCAAGAGATAGGGGATCGCCGGCGTCGCTCCTCCGACCTCGTCGGTGAGCTAGGTAAGTTCCCAGATGCGTCCTGGAACTCCCGCTCCCTTGCAGGGCCACCCGGCGTCGCGGTTCGCCTCCAGCCTGCCGCCGGTGAAGTTGACCGGGGCGGTGGAGTAGTTCAACGGGGTGGCGGTTCCCGACCTCAACCGGACGCCTAGAAGCGGTGACTCCTGCCCGGGCGCGACACAGAAGATGCGCCAGGTGCCGGAGGAGAGCATGCCACAGCCCCGCATCCTGTTCGACGAAATGGCGCCGCCTGCCCCGACGATGGACGACCCGGTACGTGAGCTCTGTCAATGTGTGCGACTGTCGTGTATCATGCGTCTGATGTCTGGTCATTCGTAGGACTATTGGAAGGACCGCCATGAGTCAGACATCCAGGCCATTATCTTCGCCGGCGGCTTCGTTCGCGGTGATCGGGCCGGGACAGGCCCGCATGATGACTGGGCCCTAACGCAAGATGCGGAGGACATCGAAACCGCACGGCTCTTCGCCACCCAGCAGACGCAGCCAACAACCGTGTCCGTCGACGACTTCGACGACGCGCCAACACAGCCTGTCCCAACGGACATTGCTACGAAGAAGAAGGGGGAGAGCCGCAGGACACAAGGCTTCATCGACGATGAGGATAAGTGTTTGTGCGAAGCGTGGCTGGCAACGAGCCATGATTGTATTAATGGCGCGCAGCAAAAGGGCAAGGTCTATTGGGCCAAGGTCTTGCAGCAGTACAACGAGACCAGGATGCACCCGCCCTACCATATCACAAGCCCTCGGACGGAAGAGTCCCTCCGAAAAAGATGGAACTACATCAAACAAGAGACAAGCAAGTTTTGCTCGGCGGTCGAACATGCTAGGAACCACCCCGTAAGCGGCACCGGCGTCGTTTCACTGGTAAACACGATACAACCATCGTCATTCTACACTATTTGCATCATTGTATGTACATCATTGGCGGCTATGATTGCAGGTATCCCGTGCCTTGGAGAAGTTCAGGGCGACGCATAAGAAGGGCTTCCATATGGTCCATTGTTGGGACGTGCTCAAGGACGCCAACAAGTGGATGGCAAGCTTTGCGTCCTACAACGAAGCTGTGAGGAATGGGACAGCGATCAACCTCGATGGCCAAGACGACGATCAAGGCCGTCCAGCCCTTCCACCTCGTCCCGAGGCCATAAGGCTACCAAGGCCGATCTAGTCCGGGAGGCGCAGGCCATTACGTTCACCCAGAGCATGGAGAAGATAATGGCCGACAATCTTGCCGCCTTGGCTGCTAGGGACGAGAAGAGGCATCTGGAAAAAGAGGCCGCAGCTGCCATCTACCACAACCTCGCGAAAGAGGTAATTGAGGTCCAAAAGGCAGACGCAGAGGCCAAATTGCTTGACGCCGAGGCTAGGAGGATGGATGCGAAGGCCAAGATCCTTGCAGAGGACACTAGGATCATGCTAGCCAACTTGAGCAGCGTCGACGACGACACCAGGGCCTGGTTCATGAGAGGCGCGCTGAAATCCGCACGTGAGACGCCTGATCGCCGGCGCCATGCGCCCATCACCTTGGCCTCCTTTTGGACATTTTATTGCTGTTCAGGCCTTGTTGTGCCCCTGTTGGACTCCACTTTGCGCCGTACCATCTGCAAAGTCTGATGAACTTGTTTCAACCCTCAATTTGCGGTTGTAAAATTTCGTGCAAAGTTGACGCTAGTTCCTCTTTTTTGAATTCTGTCCTGCGCCGAAAATGCGTCGCCCCGCTGGATCCAGCCCCAGAGGCAAACGGACGCGCGACCATTTCCGTGTCCGCCAGGCGACGCAAACGGATGCCCTAAAGCAAGCTCATCTACTTCCTTTTCTATTCCCACAGTTAGCCAACCCAAATCAAGCCCGGTGGCTGCTACCTCCTCGACTCCTCTTCTCTACCATGAACTACTTCCTGCCTACAAAACCACGACTCCTACTCCCCCATCCACGCTCGCCGCACCACAACGACGCGATGCGTCTCGGCCCTGCACCCGATATTCAGAAGCCACAACTTGTTGCACTCGCACCAGCCATCGTCGTTCCCGCATACCGGTCATGTTGTTGGTCTCCTTGCTGCACACGAACTTCTCCCCTGTAATACACCATGTTGCCACCCTACATTTCCAATCCACTACCAGCAAGATCATGCACCATCGTCTAGACCCTCCATCGCCGCGTACTCGTGCATGCTGCCAGCCCCCTGCTCTACACCACCCCAACACCTCCGCTGGGGCAGCTGCCCTTGCTTAGAGCTCGTCCTTGCCATCACTTACGCCACTGGGCACCCGGAGCTCCACCAAAATTTGTCAATTCACCGTCGGGAAGGACCGACCACTATTTCGGCTCTAATACCATGTCGACTCTGGTGGAATTTTCTGGTATACTCCCACACTATGGGTACAAGTACATATACACTCGTATGGGCCTAGAACAAACACGACCCAACACTATTTGGTCACCCGAGATGCAATGATCCCTGATCATAGGGTAGATGAGACAAGGCTCAAGAGAGAAACTTGCTTATGGAAAGGATAAATACTTCCTTGGTTGATTGAGCAAGGTCAGTGTGGCTCCTCTCTTTATATAGAGATGATTAGGCCCTAAAAGTAGGATTTGGTCTTAACCGATTGGTACTTTCCAATCAATAAGAATACACTTAACTAGTAAGATGTTTTTAATTAATGAGATAGTATACCTTATATTTAGTACTCCCTCGTCCCTAAAAAGTTTCTTAACTTTGTCTAGATACGGAGGGATTTTTTCGAGAAAATGCAAAGGAATCTTTGCATTTGATTTCATTGAAAAGCTAGAGGCTTCTACATGCCTCCTAGGAGGTTAACTTCATTAAAAAAAAGTTAGAACAAGAGTATGTCCCAGGTTGTGGGTACAACATCTCTCAATCCTTCGGCATCGGATCTGCCCATGTTGTTGCTTCTTCTTTGATCTTGTCTACCAGACCTCTCACAGATGGTCATGCTCGTTCAAAGACACAGTCGTTTCGATGTTATCAGATCATCCAGAGTACCAGGAGGGTTGCCGGGGCAAGACCTTTATGCATCGGCTTCAGCGTGTGCTGTCGCGCGGTAAACTACCAGTGAAAGAGGGTGACCTCGTCAGATGGCGCTCTATAGGTCATACACAACCTGGACGAGATTTCATGACAAACCTGCAAGGAGAACGGGCACTGGATGATGAGATGTCACATCGTCTTAGGCATCCGGTATTCGATTACGCAGCGTGGATTGTGCATAAGGCACGCCTTGCAAGTGGCTCTTCGGTCCAGCAAGGGTCAAGGTTCGCAAGCACTACACGATGGACCAAGCATGGAGGCAAACAACTGCCGGGAAAAGTTGACTTACGGAGGCAATTTAACTGCCAGTACAAGCTTACTGCCGGAATAGAAGCAAGGTGGCAGGTGAACTGCCGCCAAAGATTTTGGATCAAGGGCAATTAACTGCCGGCGCAAGTCATGGCGGGGAAACTGCCGGAACAGATGCATTGGAGGCACCTCATCTGCCGGCACAACTAGGCACGTGGGAGCGAAATTATTGGCGCCGCGCGGGAGGGAAATTGTGGCGCGTGAATGAAATTGTGACGCGGCGAGCGACATACCCTAATCCCCAAATCCCCAAATCCCCAATATCTCAGAAAACCGCCCGCCCTCTCCTCCCGCCTGCTGGCCGCCGCCGCCGCGCACACCCGCTCGCGCCTCCACGCGCCGCCCACCCGCTCGCCTCCACGCGCCGCCGACCTGCTTGCGGCCGCGCTCGCAGACCGCCGACCCGCTCGCGGCCGCGCTCGGACACTGCGCCCAACCGCCGTCGCCCACCCGCCGGTCCCGCCGCCGCAGCTGCCCGCCGCCGCAGCTGCCCGCCGCCGCAGCTGCCCGCCGCCGCCACCTCTTCCTCCGCCCTAAGCCGTCTGCGGTACCTCCTTCTTCCTCCCTCTTCCTCCCCGTCCCCTCCTTCTCTGTTGTACGTGTTTGCAAAACGCCCGGTCTAGTAGACAACACTAACTCTTGCGTACAAACTCCGGTTTCTAACCAATTTTATACCTGTTGGTTTCTACACAAAGAAATTACGTTCGAATTTAACTGGCTTCGCCCGTGCTGCGTCAAGGTCGTAGCTTGCCAGTAGAAGTCACAGTGATGTGCCCAAGGTGTCACGCTGACCTGAGCCCGTGTGCTCCTTGCTGGAAAAACGTAAGATCGATGGACATGGCTGATTGGTATGCCAACTATACCAAGTAGCTTAGTACTTATATATGCTTAGTTCCGACCAAAACTATAAACAGAAAATCTGAAAAAAGCTACTCAGGAGCGGCCGTGTGCTAGCTTAACCATTTGGTTTGCTAGTAGTAGATAAGTAGTGAGCTAGTAGTTCTTTGTATTTTTTGTAAAGGCCCGCGCGCGGCCGATCTTTATTGAGAAGGAAGAAAAGTACAGCAAAGCTGCTTCCAGCTCCTGAGTAATTGGAGCATAGCAAGAGTACAGAAAGGGCAGTCGTCCGAGACAGGCCTGGGCACCGCCAAGAGAGCTGCTTGGAAGCAGCAAAGATATACACTCTTGCTACAGAGATAGACCAAAGATGTCTCCACCACTCTTCCAGCTAGACGCCACAATGCGATATCCTCTCTGGTTCCTTCAAAGACTGCTGTCTCGCTATGTTGTTTTACTAGACCGGGCGTTTTGTAAACACCAAGAATTTCTTTTGTGAATACTATGACGAGTGGTGATATTTTTGCTTATGTTATATTTGCGTTGCATTTGTTATAGGTCTATCTTACTGTAACTAATAAAAATGGACAAGATATGGATGGGTGAGGCTAGGCACACAACACCTTATACTGATGGTGTAGCTCGATTTATTCAGTTTGCTTTTACACATTCAGCAAGAGGAAATACAATATTATGCCCTTGTAGGAATTGTTATAATTGTTCTTGGCATGAAGCTGATGTTGTCCGTGAGCATTTGATATGTGATGGGTTTGTTAATGGATATACAAGATGGGAATTTCATGGGGAGGCCACTCTTCCACCTAATGTGGATCATATTGATGTTGGTGAAGAGGAACCAGTAGAGGAGGAGTGGGATGATGATTTCGAAGAATATGATGAGATGGCTGGCATGATTAGAGACATGAGACACGCTGAAGGGGATTTTAGTGATAGATGCGATGATGAGGGTCTTAGTGACAATGGTGATGAGAGTGAAGCTCTTAGACTTTTAGCAGAATACAATAGTGATGAGCTTTATCCAGGGAGCACCGGTTTCTCAAAGTTACGTTTCATGGTTAGATTACTTCACACCAAATCCATGGGTGGTTGGAGTGATAAAAGTTTTGACATGTTGCTAGAACTGCTAAGAGAGGCCTTCCCTAAAGGCTCAAAGCTTCCTAAAAATTTCTATGAAGCTAAAAAAATGGTAAAATGTTTTAGTCTTGAATATGTTAGCATCCATGCATGTGAGCATGATTGTGTTTTATTCCGGAAGAATCTTAAAGATGCTGAGGTTTGTCCTGTATGCAAAACTTCTCGTTGGAAGTCTGTAAAGAAGAAGCCTGATGCAAAACTTCACTTGTTCGCGAGGTCGATGCATTTAAGCGAGTGCCCCTTCCAACCACAAGGAAAAAGGTGGTCTATCCAACTGAAACATTTTCTTTGGAAACATCTATTGATAAATGAATCTGCATTAAGTGAAACATTTCTGTAATTGTAGAGAATATATCAGGAAACCATTCCACAGTCAAGTAGAGTGTTGCGGTCTCATTCTGCTATGCATGATGGTGAGGATAGTGAAGAGATGGCTGATGATCAAGTAGAAGAGGATGAAGGTGTGCTTGATGTTCAAGCATCTTTGATTGCTGATACTTATCATGTGTATTCTTGATTACTGCATGTTAATGTTGATGTTGAACACTAATTATTTCAGATGATGGACAAGAGGGTGAGGAAAAGAAAAGGGTGGGCGGAAGCGCACTAGAATGCACCATGTCTATGATAGACTAAATCAGCCACCCCAGCGAGTGCACTATAATGCTAAAGGACAACCAGATGGCAAGAATGCTTCGGAGTTTTCGAATTTCATTGCAACACTTGTCAAGAGTCATATACCTATTGCACATGATGACTGGAGACAAGTTGCTGTTTCTTGGAAGCTAGAGTTCATGAAAACCTTGAGGGTATGTATGGTCTAGAAGTTCCAGTACATATTCCTATGCTTGCTTGTTATGAAATGATCTTTACATTCATGTTTGTTCCCAGAAATTCTATGTTGTCGATGATGAGCTCAAGGACTGGGTTTGGGGAACTGCCCACAAGAAATGGAGAGATTTCAAGTCAGATTTGAAAGAGAAGCATTTCAAAGAAGAAAAAACCGAGGAAGAACTACTTGCTTGCAGGGATGATAGGGTAACAATTGAGGATTGGCAGTGGCTCGTCACACGCTGGAGAAGCGAAGAGTTTAAGGTTTGATTTGCTTCGCCTAATAATCTAGAAATTCACCACATAAGGTAATGCATACAACTCTAACTACTTTTGTTGTCTTAGAAACGTAGTGACCAAGGAAAAAGGAATCGATCAAGGCAGAAGGTGATGCATACAGCTGGAAGTAAGAGTTATGCCCGTATTGTGTCTGAAATGGTATAAACTATGTCATCAACATTACTTTACCAGAATGTATATATACTGTGTTGGCTAATAGTATACTCAAATCAATATAGCACAAGGAAAATGGATACGCCCCTCGTAGAGATGAATTGTTCGTGAGAACACACTCAAAAAGGAAAGATGGAACCCCTATTGATAAAGACACTGCCAAAATAATTGTAAGTACTTCTGCTCTGCTTGTTTAGTCTCTGATAACTACGCCTTGTATTTTCCCTTGTGAGTTGTGACACATTTTGGCGCGTGATAATTGATTTATTTTAATTCTTATTGTAGTCAGACATAGAGGAAGCAATTGAAACTAATCCAGAACTGCTAGAGAAAACAATTGAGCAAGGTGACGTTTTGGCACATGTATTGGGGAAAGAGAAAAATGGGTATGTTCGGTGCGTAGGAATGGGCCCGAGTCCTGGAAGGCTTGGAATTCCAGGAGGGCAGAAGCTTAAATCTACGAAGCTGCAAATGGCAGAGGAAGAGACCAAGGAGGCATGGCGGGCTAATGATGTTCTAAAGGAGCATGTAGAAGAAATTCGAGAAGAAACCAAATCCAAGATTGATGGCCTTATGGAAGAAATTGACCTACTCAAGTGGATGATGGCGCAGACAATTGCTGCAAACAATAAGACGAAGGTCGGTTGCACAATTCTCTACTTTTGTTCCATTCATTCTACTTTTGCTATTAAACTTGGTTGATCTATTTATGTAAACACTGATGCTTTAATTTATTATTTGCAGAGTATTGAAAGAGAACCTGAAGACCCTGAAGGTAGTGTTGGTGAATCCTATGCTATTGAAGATCACTATGAACTCGATGATGAGGAAGAAAGAGTCCAGCAAGAGATGAGGAAAGCGAAGGAATATTTTGAGAAGAAGCAAGAAGAAGTTCAGCTCTTGCAGAAGAAGAAGAAGAAGGAAGCAGAGCTCTTGCAGAAAAAGAAGGAAGCAGAGCTCCTGCAGAAAAAGAAGAAGGAAGCAGAGGTCTTGCAGATGAAAGGCGTCGCTTTGAACCAAAACAAGGAAGATGCACTTGCTCGGAGAATGAAGGATGCTGAAGGACACCAGAAGAACCAAGAAACCTTGCAGAAGAAGGATGCTGAGACACGCAAAAAGCCACAGAAGGAAGCAGCAGTTACACAAAGAAATCATCAGGTGTTGTTTTGATTTCTTCCTCACTTTTCTTATTTCGTGGTTGTTTATTGAGAAGTACTACTATGCAATATTTATCTCATTTTGTTTCATCATTTTGACCAGCAAGGGAAAGAAGTCATACTGTACAATGTTTTTCGTGACCACACTACCCCTGTGGCAAAAGCCACCATTCTATCAACTGACCGAAAGAAGATGGTAGGGGGCAGGGAACTGGGTGTTGAATGCTGTGAAGTTGTCATCAATTATATAATCAAAAGGGATGCTCTACTACCTCGTCCTATTGGCAATATCACTACCATGGGACAAGCTCAAGGGCGATCTATTGCCTGGCTCTACAAGCATGTAGGTTTCTAT
Source organism: Lolium rigidum (assembly GCF_022539505.1). Taxonomy (NCBI): domain Eukaryota; kingdom Viridiplantae; phylum Streptophyta; class Magnoliopsida; order Poales; family Poaceae; genus Lolium; species Lolium rigidum. The sequence continues at coordinate 253,206,262 of NC_061512.1, forward strand.
TTCTGAAGGAATCCATATCCTGTCATCTTCTTATTGTACTAAATGTGCATATGGAGGTTAAATTTTGTGTATTGCTTCTTGATTTTGTATATGCAGATGGAGGAACATAAGAAGTCCATGGATAAGCCTACCTCAGCTCCCGTTCAAGAACAGGTACACTTGTCTTCTTGCTTCTGAATTTGCTTATGTAGCTCAATTACTTTGTGGTGTTTGGCTGGAACAAAAACTGCAGTTTCAAATACTCTGAAATAGAACAACTAGTTCTGTAACACAATTACTTTGTGGTGTTTGACTTGAACAAAAACTGCATATTCAAATATTCTGAAATAAAACAACTAGTTATGTAGCTCTTCTTGTTATTACAGAACAACACATGCAAGAGAATAAGATGAAAACAGTGAGCTGTACAGGGCTCTGTACAGCAGCAATTCCTTTAGCATTCAGAGCCCTGTACATGGACTGCCATTTGCTTGATGTATATGTGAGTTATTACTGTCTATAGATATTGTTCACACCAACAGCCGTATCCCCTCTAACTTTTGGTGATAATATGTGTGAGCACCGCCAGCAAGGTGCACGCCTCTGTGCAAAACTGATAGTAATTCAGTTTCCCCCAAATCTCTTCACAGCAATACATTATTGCATCTTAAAATTGTCTTTACTTCCTTCACGGCAAAAGTAGACTGTTAAACAATTTGGTGGCATAAATAATTAAATCATTTGTCGTTTACAAATTCAATTTAAGTACCATGAGCAAGGTCAATCGGAGAAGAATTGATCTGGTTTTCAAATGATAAAGAGACGATACAAATCATTTGTCGCTGATGGATTCCTGGACGTGCGTCTCCAGGCCCTCGCCGGAGAGTGAGTAAAGCAACCCAGCTCATGGCTAGTGAGGGCGGGCTTGGGTGTGCCATGGCACACTCACGCCTCTCCACAGCGTTCACCGCGCTCTGGGCTAAGTCTGCATCCGTTTTTCGCTGATGTGCTGCCGCTGGAAGGTACACTGGCGGGCACTGGCGATCTGGCACCGACTCGATTCGATCTGCCTTTTTCCGTGCAGACCGAACTTGATTATCCTCACGCGTAGGTTTCTGGCCGTGAAGGCTTCGACGGCGACATGCACATCGCCGCCGGTGTAGGATCCAGGTTGCGACGGAGAGGTTCAGGGATCCTCCAGGTCTTTAGCTCCTTGAGAACCGCTTGGACGCTATCAAAGCGAGGCCGCAATTCTGATCGAGGGGCGTGTGGGAAGTGATATCTAGAAACTTAACTCTTCTTGTGCTACAGCTACACATGCAAGACTATAAGATGAAAACAGGAGCTTGGACAGTGAGCTTTCTTCAATGTTTCTTTGCTCAATTTTATGTATGTGCAAACAGTGAGCTTGTTGGACGCATCATGACTAGTTGGTAAAATGCATATTCGGCTAACTGTGAGTTTCGGACATGGCAAGTTGTTGATCAGCTGTTGACTGTTTTGTTTATGACATTATGTGAATTACTATGAAAAATTGCAAGTATTTCAGACTAGTCACATTTCATTGATCTTCTCATTTATTTCAGGTCAACAGGAATGCAGACTAGTTCGTTCCAGGCAAGGCTCGCTGTGATGACACTGGTGGTTGGATGAGATCTCTTTTTGTTTTCCAGCTGAAGTGTCTTGAAATATTTATGAATGTTGCACTGCTAGTGGGCTGATGTATTAGTCGCAATATAACTGGCATATGTATGCAATGTCGAGTCAGACTGTACGTATGATCAGACTATGAATCTATCTATGTGATCAGACTATTCCGAATGACCTGATGTTGTTTCTGAATTCATGTGTATGTGAAATGTTTGATGACCTGATGTTGTCTCTGAATTCATGTGTATGTGAAATGTTTGATGACCTGATGTTGTTTCTGAATTCATGTGTATGTGAAATGTTTCTGAATTCATGTGTATGTGAAATGTTTGATGACCTGAAATCTATATCTGTGATTTGTCTGCCGGTAGGCAGTTTCAGGCAATCTAACTGCCGGTAGAGATATTTGTGGCGGAAAAACTGCCAGTAGGATGTTTCAGGCAATCTAACTGCCGGTAGAAATATTTGTGCCACACAAACTGCCGCTATAAATGTACGGGCAGCATAGCTGCCGGCGTAGGGTACGTGCCGGCAAAGAATTATCCTAGGGCAGCTAGCCTCGCCGGTACTGTAATTGTCCGCCGGCATATGTCTTTACCGTCAGCATTATAGAGGGCAGATTTGTCTGCCGGTACAACATTTATGCCGGCAGACTACTCGCCTCCATAAGCTGCTTACGCCGGCAGTTTTATAGCCTCCAAGCTTGGTCCATCGTGTAGTGAAGCCAGTGAAATAATTTGACCTGGTTGGGGGGGGGGGGCAACTCTTCCATATGAGATTCCAAGCCTTGCGGTTTGTTGAGCCGTGGAAGTATTCATATTTGCCAGTATAGTATCCGTCGATGCTCCACTTCTAGATCAGCTTGTCGGCTTCATCGGTTAGCGTCGTCTGCTCAATCAGGAGCCAGAGTAAGAGGTACTGTCCAATTTCATGAATGTCCGGTGTCCACTTGTTCACCGTCAGACCATCAACAATCATCCTTAGCTTACGGCGGCGCTTCAGAATGCATGATATCGCGGACTGATCGCCCCTGTATCCAATCAGTCATCCCAGAATTTCGTTGTTTCCCCGTTGCCAAGTGTCATGGTGGAGGCGAAGAAAAAGCCTCGCTCCTCGGCCATGAACTGGAGATCAAATCCGCTCCAAGCGTGGTTTTCATCAGTTCGGCGGAGCCAAATCCGCCGTAGGCGTAGCGCTAGTCAAATGCGCTCCAGGTCATGTATGCCAAGGCCGTCGAGGGCATTTGGCCGACAAACGTCATTGGTTGTGGCTCTTCCTTCCCATATGAAACCCCTTTCAATTTTCTCCATGAGCTTGAGGGTTTTCTTTGGCGGCGGCTGATGTAAAGGGATGCCTCCCAAGACTAATTTGACCCAGAGCAATCTGTCGGGCTTCTGCATTAGCTGTGACTTCTAGGATGGGAGCTGGCTTGCCATTTTGTCGACGAGGTGCTAGAGTTGTGCAGTTGTGGGTCGCCGTATCATGAGTGGCATCCCCAGGTAGGAGAAGCGCATCTCAATGATGGGGCATCCCAGGCTCCGCACAATTGGTGTGGCCTCCTCTGACCCTCTGCGGATCAAGGTGTCTGAGATCTTTGTGAAATTAACTCGCAGACCTGATGCTCTTTCGAAGATTGTGAGGATTTTTCTTAGCCGCAGGGACATCATCAGCAGTTGGGTCGTAGAACAGGATCACATCATCCGCATAAAGCGAGATTGATGGAATGTTGCATCGATGCTGAAGTTGTTGCATGATGCACATGTCCACATCGCGTTTGATCAGTCTTCCGATGATGTCAACAGCGAGGACAAACAGTTCCGGTGACAACGGTCCCCCTGGCGCAAGCCATGGCGATCAAATTGGCGGCCCAGGTTCACTGTTGAGTAGCACCTTGGTGTTCTCATACAAGAGTTGGATTGCGAGCCAGCCAAGGAATCTACCGCTGAAGCAATATTGCCGCAACACTTCGAAGAGGAATGGCCGTGAGAGCGAATTGAAAACCCTTGCCAAGTCAAGCTTAAGTAGGGCGCGAGGGGCCCAAGTTTGTGCAGCAAACGCACGGACAATCTGACGAGGACGAAGCTGTCGAGTAAGCTGCGCATGGGGATGAACTCATTCTGCACAGGGCTGACGAGGTCAGCGAGCTTCGGAGCGAGTCGGAGTGACAACGTCTTGGCAAAGAGCTTTGCGGAAAGGTGGATGCGGCTTATGGGTTTGTAGTCACTCGGTAGGCTCGCATCTGCGCGTTTTGACAACGGAGTTAGGAGTGCTTCTTGGAGGTATATAGACATGTTTTAGTTATAGATACATACGTATCTAGAAAAAGTTACGTACTTTTTTTTAGATAGAGGGATATTGGATTGGGTCGGCTTCCCCCTCATCCTAATCCCTAACAAAAGTGTGTCTCGCACTTTCCAAAACATTCAAGTGGCAACATGTGATAGCCTACGACAGATGCCACAAGTCCATGTTACTTATAGAAATATAGTGAGTAGGAAAACACAAGCAGACAGAATAAATCACAACAAGCATCACAATAAAATTTGTATAGATAAGGATGAAACAATAATTTTTAGTAATTACTAGGTCATCATATTTGAAAGTTTACCTCTATAATCATTTAAGAGGGCGCATGTGATCCTAATGCGCAGTACTATAGTAGTTTTTCAATACTTACAAGCTGTAATTTAGCTTACCTACGTAGGAAAGACATCTTGGGGCATATTGCCACATATAGACTGCTTCTGGGTTTTGTTCTTAAAAACTTGTCCACCTAGGTCAGTAATATCTGAATACGATTAGAATGACTCGTCAGATTGTAGGACTACAGGTCCTCCGCTTACTGCTGTTGTTGCTTTTGTATTCATTGACTTACTCATAAGTTCAGAAGTTTCTAAATCAGCAACACTAATTGATATGTTTTATATTATGGGGCTCTCACATTCTGGACCCTCTGCTGTTGTAGCCCTAGAGGCTTCAACACTTTTTATTGTTGTTTTTCTTGTGCGGTGCCAGTGTTTTGATTGCTATTGGAACCACTTGTTTCTATTGCTTGTATATTTTGCTTTGGAGTTGGCACTTCTGTAATTCATTCTCACATATTAGACCGTGCTATTCGCGTCTTGCTGTTCCAATTTTTCATCTATCACAAAGTGCAATCCATGTCGTCATGTTTGTTTAGTGAAGAGTTATCAGGCCATTCTTGAAACAAGTCAACTGTTATGACCAATTTTCATCGGACTCGACAAGTTCTATTTCCCTAGTTTCACGCATGAATAGCTGAGAACAAACCTTACGTTACCTTCTATTTCCCTAGTTTCATGCATGAATAGCTGAGAACAAAGCTTATGTTACATGTGGAGAATGTGATAGTACTCAACTACTGTTGACTGCCAAAACCCACCGGCGGGCAGCGGCCTTGTCAACACCGTAGAGCCGGGAAGAGCCTAGAGCTGCGGCTGGCTGAGACCCCTCCGAGCGACGGCCCGCAATGCTCTTCTGGTCACACGCGGCGATGCGAAGTGCAAGGGCGTGCCACCTGACCTATACCTGGCCGGGAAGGTGATGGGGATGCCTCGCTTAGTTTCCTGCGGGGCATACATGTAAACGTTAAATACGAGCCTCGATCGGCTCTCGGGTTATCCCGTGAATCGGCTCAAAGAGCCGATCCACCCATGATTCGTACGGGGTGCACGAATACTTGGTGGTCCTGCTTGATCAAGATAAAGCTAATAAGATCTACGATGATTTAGGGTTTTCACCGCATAATCGGATCATCCTACTCCGGAGTTGGGCCTCGCGGCCACGCACGGTGCTCGTAAGCCGATCCTAAACAAGGCCTAAAAACCAACATGAAGTTGATCCTCGGAACATCCCGTTTAGGACTTGCGAACGCCACCCTACGTGCCACTTGGATCCTCCCCCTTTGTAAGGCCTAACTATTGCGAGATATTAAACTAATCCTTGTAGAACAAGGAGCAATCGTAACGGATCGGATCTACTAAATAATGATCAAGCGGGGTGCCGCCCCACACCGAGACAGGCGTGAGGGCGGCTAGATATGCAAGGGTTGCACTACGTAAGCATGCTTAAACGAAGAACAATGCTAACCCTAACACACCTAATGATAACTACGTTGCTCGCCATCAAAAGCGCTTCGATACGAGCAACGCATGAACAACGTGGGGCTTGTGCTTGCCTAGATCGCAAGATGCGATCTAGGCGACATGTCGCTTACCTGATAGAAACCCTCGAGACGAAGGAGTTGGCGATGCGCCGAGATTGGTTTGTTTGGGGTTGAACGTGAGTTGTTGTTTATTCCATAAACCCTAGGTACATATTTATAGTCCCGCGGACTTTCTAATGTGGGCGTGCACCAAACCGTGCACGAGTAAGATTCTACTTTCTAAACTAAGATACAATCTAATATTTTACAGATACACGGACAATTAAACCCAACTTGGTATAACAGGCCGATTCACGTAATCCTCCATGTATACTTCCTTTAAGCCCATCTCGATCGCGGCCCACCTCTGACTCGGTTAAATTCTGGTGATAACACATGCCCCCCTGGTTTTGGAAATGGTATTTCCAAAATCATTACGCTTTCTTTCGTCGGGTCATGTCGTGGCAGAACCGTCGCAGTATCCGTCACCATGATGACTTGCCTTCTCAACTTCTCCGCGTGACTTGGCAGTCTTTTCTCTTTCTTTCAAACACCACTTCCTCGAAGCTGCTCTGTGGCATTGGATTGTCACCATATCCCCTTTTATTTAACCGCTATGAACAGTTCCGCTCCGCATCCCCCCGCATTAGCGGTCCAAAAGTCCTCCTGCGCCATCATGTCTTCTTCCTCCTCGGCCCTATCGGATCCTTCCGGCCCGGTCCTCCATGTCCCGCGAGCCGACGCCGGAGCACAACCCGGCGGCGGTCCATGCGGCCAACACCCGTCGCGCCATTGCGGCCGGGGAGGAGTCGGACCATGACTTCTCCATCCGGTCCGAGGACGACCAGTCCTCGACGGACGGGGAGAGCGACCTCCGTTTCCTCGCCGACGGGGAATCGGAGGAGGAGAGCGATGACGATCGCTTCTCCTGGGACGACTTCACCTCCTCCGAGGGGGTGGTGGAGGAGGAAGGGGAGGAGGAGGAGGACGACGACTCCCTCGAGGGCTACCCGCCAGCGAAGCGCCTTCGCATGTGGTGGGACGACGACAGCAGCGACGACGAAGACGGGGATGAAGCCCCCGCGGAGGGCTACGGGAGTAGCGACGAGGAGCCCATCGGCGGCGGTGCCGATGAGAGTTCCGAGGATGACGATGAGGGCGGTGACGGCCCGTAGATAGGACCTCTAGCATAGGGTCGGTAGTAGTAGATGGGGCAATGTATCCCCTAGTATTTCCTTTTGAGAGCAATTAGCTCTTTATGTAAGAAATCTCGCCTATCAATGAAGAACTGTTCCCCAATTTAATCTTGCCGATTTCTTCTGAGTCTAATTGAGCCGATTCACCTCTCATACTGACCTCGCCGATTCGTCCCCTTTGCCAATGTGTAACGAGCCGATAACAACGCATCGGTCCTTCGACATTCATCCTTCTATTCTTCAACTCCTTAGCGAGCGTTCATCGTTTTGTGAAGAAGGTTGCAACGAAGATCAGCCGATGGTACTTTAATCGGTCCTTCAATAGAGCATCTACCAGGCCTGTTGCCCCCCGAGTCTCGGCCAAGGCAAAACGAGAGACGAGGATACGCAAATGAGCTGCATAGACCTGGGCTTGATCGTGTGTGGGGAAGTTCCTTATGCGGCGCCGACCGATTTGAACACAAATCGGCTTCTCTAAGCGAAGCCCCCCCCCCCGAGCTTTCCCTTTGGTGGACCTGATGCAATCCATCGTCCGGGCTGCTCTTGGCCTTGTCCTTGAAGAGAGGATCCAAGCTCTTAAGCTACTCCATTAAGGAGTTCTTTCATTAAAATCCTCTTCGTGCTCCATTGATCCTCTGATCGTATCAGTTATCCCCCTTGAGTCGATGGCCATGCATCGGCTGTTTCTTGATTCTGAAGTCGATGCCTGCTGCATCGGCTGTGCTCGAAAATTTTCGAATTTTCAAATATTTTTTTTTTATGTGTGGCCGATTTTTCTTAATCGGCCCCCAATGTTTCCTTGCACGTATGTTCTCACATGTTTATCTGCACATGTTCATCTGATTATATGCCCCCCGAGCCGATACCTGCTGGATGACTGCAGATATCGGCTTGTATGGATAGCCAGGGCACTGCACTTGTACGTTGGCTCCGCAAAAATCCACGCTGACTCTCGTCTGCCGACGTGGCCACTGCCCAGTAGATCGGTGCTGAACGCAAGCAGAACATGTGGTGAAAGTAATTTTGGCCGATTGCTGGAATCGGCCTCCATATTCATTGGAGAGCTGATTGAAGGTCCTGTAATGTTCCTTCATAAACTTTTTGGGGCCGATCACAAGGATCGGCCTCGCACTGGTTTGCTCATTGGTTTAATCTTGCTATTCGGTTAGGCTGGATAAAACCAACCCAACCTCACGACTTGATGCGCTTGCGGTCGTCCACCTTGAGTGCACCGTAGAGTCGTGGAGCACTAAGCTCCGTCGGCAAGACGAGTACCATGTTTGTGCCGGCCGATGTCTCATCATCGGCTTTCCTCTGTTTGGGGCGCCACTCCATTTTCCGTGGACGACCCTCTTCATCCGAGGTTCGCTGAACTTTTGCGGCCGGATCGGGTCGTGCCTTCCTTAGCGTATGTAGGTATAACCTTTCGGCTTCCTCCGGGCCGCGCAATCGCTGAACCCTGCGCTTTTGGGAACGGCTGAGTCCGTCGGGGCACCACCTTGGCCGGTGGTACCTGTCTTCTTCTACTTCTCCCTCGTCTTCCGAATCCTCAAGATCGCCCAACGAGGTGACTCGGCGTGTTTGCTTTGTGGCGGGAGAGGCCCTAGGCGCTCGAACACGGACACGTTGGCTGCCTCCTTCTTCTTCTTGTTGCATTCGGGCAATTGCCGATTGTGGGCAATCGGCTCATTCCTGAATCCCGGCGGTGTACGAAGAAGGGGCGGTCCCGATGTCCGGCATTGTCATCTTGCTCCCTTGATGTTTCCGTGGCACGGCGCTCGTGCTCCTCCTCATCGCAATCCTCGCCGACGATATCTTCGGCTTTTCTAGCCGGACGCTCTCCTCTATCATCATAATTGGACCGTCGGCGTTGGTCATGCCGACTTACATATTTGTTGAGGAGGTGATCGGAGAGGGGTCGCTGATATCTTATATTCTTCACCTCTCCCTACGTGACATAGCGCTTGCCATCATGACGGAGCCGATCGCGTGGAGCGGCCTCCTCTGTATCCTTGCTATGAGAGCGGCTGCCCTCATCTCCGTCTTTGCCGAGTGGTTCCCGGGTCCTACCATGTTGATGCTTGAACGAGGGACTGGCCGGCAACCCTCGGGGTAGGTGACTTCCACCATGTTAACGGCGGGGAAGGGTTGGGTGTCGACCTTCATGGCGTACTTGGTTGAAAATTAGCCGCCCCTTCTCTATCGCCGCTTGGATGTCGCTGACGCCACACCCGGCGGTCGTTGGTGGCATGGGAAAGCGAGTTGTGGAATTTGCGGTACGGCTTTCCGTTTAGCTCCTTCGCCGTGGGGAACTTGAGACCTTCGAGGAATCGTCAAGCTGTTTCTCCTTGAGCGGGAGGTCGAAGATTTGCTCGGTCTTGGTCACGTCGAAATCAAATCCCACAGGCGGCCCTGGTGGCTTTACCCATTTGCGGGACACGGGGGTTCCTCCCCGAGTCCACTCAGCCACTTGCTATTTCTTGGTCTCCCGCGAGGCACTTCATCTTCCTCTGTATCAACCATGACTACTGCACGCTTGAACTTGTCTTGGTACGAGTCCGGGTGGCGCTGTTCATATGCTCGATAATTTCCGAACCATGTGCGCCGGCGAGGATAATCTGCTTGGGAGGCCATGTCCTTGAGCTGTGTTGCAAGGCCGGCTACTGCCAACTCGGCTCGCTTCCTTTTCGGTTATACGAACCGAATAACATCGGTTCCTAAGATTCTGAAGCGCTGGATGTACTCGTCACCGTTTCCCCGCGCTTTGACGTAGTTGTGCTAGATCGGCAATGCCGGACTCGGAAGCTTCGAATGGTATTGCATATGGAACTCGTTCTTCCAATTGCTTCCAAGGCTCGGATGGAGTTTGCTGGCAAAGAGGTGTACCATCCAAAAGCCGATCCCGTGAGGGACTGTGAAAAGAGCCTCACGCGAAGCTGATCCGACAACGAAGCCGGTCCTAGTTGAGCCAAATATCGGCCGACGTGCTCGATGGAGCTGGAGCCATCCGATCCACTGAATTTGGAGAAGTCGGGGAGCCGATATTTAGGTGGCGGCGGGATCATCTCGTAATCGTCGGGGTACGGCTTGGAATAGCCGACTGCCCTTCTTTTCGGCACCATGCCGAACTGGTCTCTCAGTATGGTACCGATCTGATCCGCTGTGCTGGCCGTAGGAGTTGCACTCTGAAGATTCGCCGGGGTGGCGTACTTAGCCAGCCATGTTTGCTTTTCCGGCTACGAGCCAAGCTGCGAGGAGCTGGGCTCGGGAGTTTCGTCGGTGTGGCGTACTTAGTTAGCCACGTCTCGCTTCTCAAGCTCGTCGGCCGACGTTCCCCTCTGTCTTCGCCGGAGTCCCCGATGTTGTGGCCTGGTTTGTGAGTGCCCGGTCACCACAATCCGGCACATACGTGCACGCGTATCCTTGAGGGATCTCCTTAGGCGCCTCCATTAAGAACCGGTAGTCACTAGGGTCACCACCAATCTTGTAGACGAGGAATGCCGGTGTAGTCGGCACTTCAGCGAGTGCTGCCAACGCATATGGCAGCGGTGGACGGGACCGGAATGGCAACTCTCCTTGATGAGTCCCGAGAGCTGGTCCCGACGGCGAGTGCCGGTGGCTCATGATCTCTGGATTACGCGCGAGCGACACGCTCCAACGCGTTGACCAAGTTTTCGAGTGGCGATGTAGCGAGTGAGCCACCAAGTAGTTGATCTCCTGCCGCAGTCCCCTGGTGCGTTCCTCCGACGGGGCGAGAGGTCTATCCCATCGAGAGCACCTTGCGGTGAGAATCCCTTCCATCGATGCCATGGGAACGGGTTCTGCGAAAGAGCCGATGAGGTCGGCTTCGAGGGTGGCCTTGATCTCGTTGTATTGCTTCTTGAGCTCGTCGAGCAGCTCCTCGTAGGTGACCGGCGTGCGCGTCCGCCATCTCGGATGTAGATGGCGATGTGGTTGATGTAGACGATTGTCCCACCGGGCGTGCCGAGAATGTGTTGACTGCCAAAACCCACCGGCGGGCAGCGGCCTTGTCAACACCGTAGAGCCGGGAAGAGCCTAGAGCTGCGGCTGGGCCGAGACCCCTCCGAGCGACGGCCCGCAATGCTCTTCCGGTCACACGCGGTGATGCGAAGTGCAAGGGCGTGCCACCTGACCTATACCTGGCCGGGAAGGTGATGGGGATGCCTCGCTTAGTTTCTGCGGGGCATACATGTAAACGTTAAATACGAGCCTCGATCGGCTCTCGGGTTATCCCGTGAATCGGCTCAAAGAGCCGATCCACCCATGATTCGTACGGGGTGCACGAATACTTGGTGGTCCTGCTTGATCAAGATAAAGCTAATAAGATCTACGACGATTTAGGGTTTTCACCGCATAATCGGATCATCCTACTCCAGGTTGGGCCTCGCGGCCACGCACGGTGCTCGTAAGCCGATCCTAAACAAGGCCTAAAAACCAACATGAAGTTGATCCTCGGAACATCCCGTTTAGGACTTGCGAACGCCACCCTACGTGCCACTTGGATCCTCCCCCTTTGTAAGGCCTAACTATTGCGAGATATTAAACTAATCCTTGTAGAACAAGGAGCAATCGTAACGGATCAGATCTACTAAATAATGATCAAGCGGGGTGCCGCCCCCACACCTGAGACAGGCGTGAGGGCGGCTAGATATGCAAGGGTTGCACTACGTAAGCATGCTTAAACGAAGAACAATGCTAACCCTAACACACCTAATGATAACTACGTTGCTCGCCATCAAAAGCGCTTCGATACGAGCAACGCATGAACAACGTGGGGCTTGTGCTGCCTAGATCGCAAGATGCGATCTAGGCAGCATGTCGCTACCTGATAGAAACCCTCGAGACGAAGGAGTTGGCGATGCGCCGAGATTGGTTTGTTTGGGGTTGAACGTGAGTTGTTGTTTATTCCATAAACCCTAGGTACATATTTATAGTCCCGCGGACTTTCTAATGTGGGCGTGCACCAAACCGTGCACGAGTAAGATTCTACTTTCTAAACTAAGATACGATCTAATATTTTACAGATACACGGGCAATTAAACCCAACTTGGTATAACAGGCCGATTCACGTAATCCTCCATGTATACTTCCTTTAAGCCCATCCTGATCGCGGCCCACCTCTGACTCGGTTAAATTCTGGTGATAACAACTACAGATGTTGTTTTCGGGAACATATCATTTCATACCACAGCAGTCATACTGTCAAAGAGGAAAAACTGAAAAATGTCAGTATCATCAAGAAATAGCAGTAGTGAACAATAATACAACATTTAAGCAAATTATCCTCATTTTAGAGGAAAATGAGCAAAAAAAAACATGATTTACGTAATAATCATGAGCACACCAGCAGCACATATACATGAAATGCAATACCGCCAGAGGACAAATTGATGACATATTACCCAATAAATTGAAGACACGTTACTAAGAAAAAGCCAAACATTTTAAAAGGGCGCCACTTTCCATCAAGATGTACCATACAATGCGGAAATGGTTGATTAAAGGGATGCAAATTACAATCATAGAACTATCTAGTATGTAAGAGCGAACCTGCTAGTCAATTCATATAGAGACATTTCCACAAGGTTGCCATTCATGGTTTGCTTATACTGAATGATAAAACAACTTGGTAGTCGTCATTTCTTTACTCAATGAGTAAGAAAATTTTCGTCGAGAATATGCAAGTCTGAGCGCTCCATATCTCTTAAGATGATAAGTTTACCATAATGAGCAGTAAACGATGCATATGTGGATTAAATAGAAAATTCACGTATTATTTGAAAAATCAAGCTGATAGATCACACTTTTACACAATCATATTTATATAACTATGTAAATAGTACTTTCTAGCGAATAATCAGCTGCTATCTGCTCATTTACAAGGGAATTAACGATTATAGTTTCCCAGGTTATTTTCAATCAGCTAGCTAGTTGACAAAATTAAATCAAGTTTCAGTTATTAGCATCTCGTACACAACCAAAATAAATGAGAGGAACAGTGTTACGGCAAATAAGTTCTCGTTTTCTGTGAAGCAAGTGTACAACTTGAACTCATATTTTAGGTTTATTAGCAGTTAAAATTTAAGACAATTTGAAACAGAAACTCCTGCAAACCCTTATATGTACAAAATTAGGAGAAACTCTGATCCTCCTCTTCCTTTGATCAGTATGTTTGATGACATACAAATTCTGGATGGAAGCCCAAGTGAGGAAACCTTGCTAACTCAACTGAAAACGATTGATATGGATGTATAAATTAAGGGTTGTAATGATAAATCTGACATGTTCTACTACCCAACTCTGGAAATACTAGTTGATGAAGCATCTATGGTCCACCCAAAGTACCAAAGGTTCTTTTATTTGTCGATTCCTGGCCTGCTAGCAGGTTGTACTGTGTGAAATACCAACTGCTGCATCATATTCTTTTCCTATGATTGACCAGACACCCTTGGGGTTAGCACTATACTCAAATCAAACATTTTTTTCCTTGTCGGGTCCAGAAGAATCACAGCAACTTCCAATATTAGCCACATTTCCATGTAACCTTTACTCCCATTGTATTGCTACTCACAAGCTTGTATTATTGCTCTGTAACATCCTTTATGGAGTTGTTTTCCTGTTCATGGACCATAGTCCAATATGGGAGGAAATCTTCTACACAACTGAAAGAGGATAAGTCATAAAAACTGTGTGGCCTCAGTGATAGAAAGCTGCATAGACTCCTTCATGTGGTATTATACAGAATCACAGCCGTGTGAATCTGCAAAACAATGCACATGTGTGATGGGTTAGCAGCGAACCGAACTTATATTACAAGCCTGGTATACACCGAGGAACACTTTCTTAATTGTATTTTGGAAATATAATCAAAATGTATTATACATTTATGCTGCACACAAACAAAATGTGACAAGGATTTCATGGATACACCGAGGGATATTGTCAGGAATAGCAAGGAAAATACGATAATATAATTCCAATGGTAAATTGAAAGGAATAACTTGACAGGGACTGGCACCAAGAAACCCCTGCCCCGCCCCGCCCCCCAAACTTCCCACAAACACACCTTGTGACAGCACCGGCGTCACCAGGTGGTCCCTCGACTTCTTCACCGCGTCCTCCATGTGTTCCGCCTCCTCACCACATCTTCGTACGCCACATACCACCCCGATACAATTCTTCGTGGCTCTGTGAGTCAGCGCAGCATCTCACCAAAGAATCTCTAGGGTTTGGGGATTAGTGTGGTCGCGGCGGCTGGGTGTATGGCCGTGGATTGCATAGTTTGGATTTTTTATATTTAATTCAATTATGAAAAGTGTAACTTCGGTTTATTAATTGCAGTTTTCTAGAAAAGTCGTAGGTGAAAAGTGTAACTTACACTTTTTAGAGAAAGGCTATGGCATAAGAAACTCAAGACTCCAGCGCTTTGCCGAGCCCGACCTGATCACCAGGCCACCCAAACGATAACACAGCAGCATCAACATTAGAAACAGACGCCAACACGATGAGACACGAGGATAGGGGCGCCCGGTGCATAATGGCGACGACGTAGGAAGGCCGTGGGACGCCCGTGCGTGGGATGCATACATGAAAGAGAAAGAGTAGAGGGATGACAAAAATAAAAGAATCCGGAGAGACGGTGGGGTAGAGAGAAACAGAACTACCATATGGGATGCAGACGTGAGAGAGAAGAGTATAGGGAGGACAAAAAGAAAATAAACCAGAGAGGTGGCAGCGTAAAGACAAGAGAACTAACATGTGTGGAGCCACTAGGAGAGGCCTCCTGAAGGAGACCCTGGCAAAGCGGGCACGTCAAGCAACCGGTGAGCGCATCCCGCCGCACGTGGACCACCCCCGCTCAGTCGCCATCCTCTTGGAAAATCCTCGTCAACCGCCTCCTCGACCGGCCTGCTGCAGAGGAGAATCACGAATACGTGTAGAGAAGGACGATTGCTTGAATGGCATTGACCGGTCGGGAGAAGGCAGCGGCAAAGTTCCGGCGAGGCACGAGGTTGGGGGATGTTTACAAAAATACAGCAAAGAAAACGGGGTGTTACAGAACCTAACGGCCATGTTTGCCAGCGCGAGTAAAAGGAGCAAGTGGTCTGTAGAGCGAACGACGAATGGCATTATGTACCTAGCAATGTAGGTACTAAATCTGTGTTGCTATAACACAAAGCTTCTTCCATTGCAACATCTTCCACTGGCTCATTTTTCATCGAGATCCAAAGTGATTTTTTAGAACTTTTTGTAACTTTGAAATGTTGCCAAATTTTGTTTGAAAATACCGGGCTACCTTTAGCCCGGGATGCAAAGTGATTTTTTGATGGACGGTGTGGATCCTCTCTTTAGATATAGATGAATGACATCTAAGGTAGTGAATAGTGCAAACTTTCACACCTCCACATTTTGTCAGATTATCATTTTTGTTAATCCCAGAGTATAACGTATTTCGGAGTCCAGATTTCGTATGATTGTCGAGTACAACTTTATCTACATCAAGATTTTTTTAGAACTTTTTGAAACTTTGAAATGTTGCAAAAATTTGTTTGAAAAATACCGGGCTACCTTTAGCCCGGGATCGAAAATGATTTTTTGATGACGGTGTGGCTCCTCTCTTTAGATATAGATGATTACCCCTAACACTAGGATTTAATATTAACCGGCTCATCCTTTCCTGACAATAAGAATATACTTAACCTAGTAAGATTATTTTAATTAATCGAAAATTATTATTTTTTAAAGGGGGATAACCTTATATTATTCATACTACAAAATCCAGTAGCCGAACAACTTTGACCTAGAAAGAAAACCGGTCGTATACCTGATGATACTAACTCCACCAGGCAACCAGTTGGCCTATTGTAAAAGGAAAAAACAAACGAAAAATACACAGCTCCTAGACTTCCCCCCTCATCCTAATCCCTCACACAAGAAGTGTGTACCACACTTTCCAAAACATTTACGTGGCAACAAGTGGTAGCCTACAGCAGATGCCCCAAGAGCATGTTACTTACAATAATAGAGTGAGTAGGAAAACACAAACAAATAGAATAAAGCACAACAAACATCACAATAACATTTTTATAAATAAGGACAGAACAATAATATTAAAGTTATAATGAGGTTATCATATTTGGAAGTTTACCTCTATAACCATTTCAGAGGGTGCATATGATTGTAATGCGTGTTACCGGTGTAGATTTTCAGTAATTACATGTTGTCATTTAGCTTACTGTAGGTAAGACACCTTGGGGAATAGTGACACACATAGAGTGCGAATGTGTTTTGTTCTTGTCGACTTGTACACCTAAAGTTGTATCAGATGACAAATATCGAACGCTGGATGAATTATATATAAATATAGCTAGAATGACTCACCGGGATAGAGGACTGTAGATCCTCCACTTATTGATTTTGTTGTTTTCGTATTATTTGACTGAGCCACGAGTTTTGGAGTTCCACATCACAAACTATAAGTGATTCATTTTCTATTGTGGGGAACTCACCATTTGGACCCTCTAATGTTTTAGCCCTGGAGGATTCAACTTTTCTTTTGCATGAAACATGGACAGTGTGGCCCCTCTTATTATATTGAGATGACTAGCCCCTAAAAGTAGGATTAATCTTAACACATTGATCTATTCCTAACATTAAGGATATCCCTAACTAGTAAGATTCTCCTAAGTAATGGGATATTATTCCTTATTTGGTAGGCTTGGATTGGGCAAGCTTCCTCCCTCGCCCTAATCCCTAACAAACGAAGTGTGTTGTATCACACTTTCCAAAACATTCACGTGGCAACATGACAGATGCCCCAACTCCATGTTACTTATAATAATAGTGTGTAGGAAAAACAAAAACAAATACAATAAATCACAAAAGACATCACAACAAAATTTGTATGGATAAGGAAGGAACCATAAAATTTATAATTATTACCAGGTCACCACATTTGAAAGTTTACTTCTAAAACCATTTCAAAGTTATTCGTAATGGGCAATATTATTGTAGTTCTTCAATACTTACAAGTTGTAATTTAGCTTACCATTGGAGGACAAACATCTTGGTGCATATTGTCATTTTGATTGTATAGGAAGACTAATAAGGAACGATGTATCAGTAATATCTAAATACGGTTAGAATGACTCACCAGATTGTAGAATTATGGGTCCTCCACTTACTCCTGTTGTTGCTTTTGTATTTATTGACTTAGTCACAAGTCCCGAAGTTTTGACATCAGAAACAATAAGTGATTCATTTTCAATCATGGGTCTCTCACCATCTCAACCCTCTGCTGTTGTAGCCCTAGAGGCTTCAGCTTTTCTTTTGCAACTTTTCTTGTGTTTGCTGATTCTAGAGTTGGTCGTTGCGTTTACTGCTCGTTTCTTTTGCTTTGGAGTTGACAATTTTGCAATTTGTTTTCTCACCTTAGGCATGCTATTCTCGTTCTGCTATTCCAATTTTTCATCTATCATAGAGTGCAATCCATGTTGGGGGACAACATGCCATTTCCTGAAACATGTCAAGTGTTAGACCAATTATGTTACCTATGGATGAATCCTAGTTTCACACATAAATAGTAGAGAACAAATCTTATGTTACCTTTGAAGGAGTCCTTGTAAAATCTCCTTATATGGAATAATGTGATAGTACTCAACTACAGATGATGTTTTCGGGAACGGATCATCTACAAATACTGGATCGGTCATACTGTCGAAGAGGAAAAAGTGAAGAATGTCAGTATTGTCGAGATATAGCAAAAGCTAACAATCATACAACATTGAGAAAACCATCCTTATTTTAGAGGAAAATGGAAAATAAACATGATTTACATAGTAAGCATGAGCAGAACAATATCACATATACCTGGAATGTGTTACCGACAAAACAAAAAAGGGGAAGAGTTATAGCAAAGCAACTTGTGACGCCATACGCAAAAAATGTGTTATTAAGCAAGCACACATTTTAAAGGGTGCCACTTTACATAGAGATGCACCATACAATGGTTTTATTTAATAAACTAAGGAGTTGTTTGATCAAAAGGGCTCTAACCTACAACCATAGAACTATCTAGTACATAAATGCAAACCTGCAAATCAACACTTCTAGAGACATTTTCACAAGTTTGCCCATCGTTGTTTTCTTATATTCCACAATGAACAATTTGGTAGTCGTCCTTTCTTTATTCAATGAGTATGCCAAATCTTTGTCGAGAACAAGCAAGTTTGAGCCATCCATACCTATTAAGACAATAAGTTTACCATAATGAGAAGGAAACGATCATTGTTTACTTATATTCCACAATGAACAACTTGGTAGTCGTCCTTTCTTTATTCAATGAGTATGCCAAATCTTTGTCGAGAACAAGCAAGTCTGAGCCATCCATACCTATTAAGACAATAAGTTTACCAAAATGAGCAGCAAACGATGCATTAGCTGGATTAAACAAGAAATGCACAAATCATTAACAAAATCAAGTTAATATATCATACTTTTACACCGAACTGCTATTTGTTCATGTACAAGGGAATTAACCATTATAGTGTCCAACATTATTTCAGCCTAGTTGATAAAATAATATCAAGTTTCATTACTAGCAGCTTGTACACAACCAAAACAAATGAGAAAAATAGTCCCATGAGAAATAATTAACCAATTTTCTTTGCTGATGTTATTGTTTGCTTGAGACTAAATGGTTTTACATGAATCAAAAGCAAGTGAGTGGTACATTTTTCAGGTACATTCTCGGACCATATGATTGTTCTTGTTTTCTCTAAAGCAAGTGTACTACAACTCATTTTTGGGTTCATTAGCAGGTCCAATTTATCACAATTCAGAACTGTAACTCACGTAAACCTTTGTTTGATGACATGAAAAATATATAGTTTTGGCAATACTACTAATAACCTGATCGAAGCGCGGAAACCTCACCAACTCTAAAAAAAGAAAATGGCAAATATGGATATATAAATTAAAGGTTGTTGTGATAAAACTAACATGTTCTATGCTGCACCTCTGATATTGCCAGTTGTTGAAGCATAAATGGATCATCCAAAGCACCAAATATTGTTGTATTTGTCGATTCCTGGCCTGCTGGCTGGTTGGTACTGTGTGAAATATCAGCTGCTGCATTATATTCCTTTTCTATGATTGACCAGACATCCTTGGTGTCGGCACCATACTCAATCAAACATTTTTTTGTCTGGTCCAGAAGAAGCATAGCAACTTTCCCTATTTGCAACATTTCGCATTTCTTCTCTATCAGTAACATATAAACTGGCATCCTCTCCAGAATTGTTCTCACATGCATGGAAAGTATGGGAACAAATCTTTTCCCACAGAAAGAGAAGCGCACATAAAAACCGCTTGACATCAGCGAAAGCAAACCTGGGACACATCTTCCTGTGGTAGTAGTTGTATAGAATGACAGCCGTGTGAACCTGCAAAACGACCCAGCCGTGTGATGTGTTAGCAGCTGAGGAACACCGTCTTAAATTTATTTAAGCAGGAATAGAATAAAAAACAAATTACAATGCACATAATCAAAAGGCGATGAACATTTCCTGGTGGCAGGTCCTCCAATTACTCCTGTTGTTGCTTTTGTATTTATTGACTTAGTCACGAGTCATAAAGTTTTGGCACCAGGAACAATAAGCAATTCATTTTCTATTATGGGGCTATGACCATACCCTATGTTGTTGTAGCCCTCGAGGCTTCAGCGTTTCTTTTACAACTTTTCTTGTGCTTGCTGATTCTGGAGTTCTACTTTTATTGCTTGTTTGTTTTGTTTTGGAGTTGACACTTTTGCAATTTGTTTTCGCATCTTTCACATGCTATTCTCGTCTTGCCATTCCAATTTTTCATCTATCATAGAGTGCAATCCATGTTGGGGGACAACATGCCATTTCCTGAAACATGTAAGTGTTACGGCAGATTATGTTACCTGTGGAGGAGTCCTAGTTTCATGCATAAATAGCAGAGAATAAATCTTATGTTAACTGTGGAGGAGTCCTAGCTTGTAAAATCTCCTTATATGGAAGAATGTGATAGTACTCAAACTCAACTACAGATGTGTTCAGGAACAGATCATTTAGAAATACTGGACTGGTCATACTGTCGAAGAGGAAAACGTGAAAAATGTCAGCATTGACGAGATATAGCAAAAGCTAACAATGATACAACATTGAGAAAACCATAGCTAACAATCATACAACATTGAGCAAACTATCCTGGTTTTAGAGGAAAATGGAAAACAAACATGATTTACATAATAAACACGAGCAGAATATCACATATACATGGAACGTGTTACCGCCAGAAGAATAAAAAAGGGAAGAGTTATAGAAAAGCGACTTGTGCCGACATATGCAATAAATGTGTTATTGAGCAAGCCACAAATTTTAAACGGTGTCAGTTTGCATCAAGATGTACCATGCAATGGCCTTATTTAATAAACTAAGGAGTGGTTGATCAAAAGGGTTCTACCCGACAATCATAGATCTATCTAGTAGGTAAAAGAAAATCTACTAATCAACTCTTCAAGAGACATTTCCACAAGGTTAACATTCATGGTTTGCTTATACTCAATTATGAACAATCTTGTAGTCATCCTTTCTTAACTCAATGGGAATGCCAAAGTTTTGTTGAGAACATGCTAGTCTAATCCCTCCATGCCTATTAAGATAATAAGTTTACCCTGTTGAGAAGCAAACAAAGCACTGGTCGATCAAACATAAAATGCACATATTATTAACAAAATCAAGTTCACATATCACACTTTTACACGATCATATATGTAGAACCATATAAATAGTGTTCTCAAGCAAACAATCAGCTTCTATCTGCTATGTATAAGGGAATCAACCATTATAGAGTTCCAAGTTACTTTCAGTCTGTTAGTTGATAAAATTAAATCGATTTTCAGTTATTAGCAGCTTGGACACAACCGAAACAAATGAGAGGAAGTGTCGTGACAAATAATTTAACATTTTTTCTTTGTTGATGTTATTATTTTGTCTTGAAACTAAATGGCTTACACCGAGCTAAAAGCAAGTGAGAAGTGCATTTTTTGGTACAATCTCTGGGACAATTCGGGACAGCAACTCGTGTAAAACTTTTTGTACAAAATAACGGAAGCTCTGATCCTCATTCTTTTTTCTTCTGGTCAGTATGTTTGATGGTAAAGATTCTTGTTGGCTATATTACTAATCACCTAACCCATGTGAGGGAATGTTGATAATAAAACTTAAAACGACCGATATGGATGTATAAATTAAGGGCTCTAATTATAACTTGTTCTATGCCTTGCCAATGAAAAATGTTTGATTGGGAATATGATGCAGCGGATGGTTTTCACACAGGACCAACCAGCCAGCAGGCCAGGAATCGACAAATAAAAGAACCTTTGGTACTTTGGACGGACCATACTAGAGTATGTGAACAAATCTTCTCCAACAGAAAGAGGAGCACACATAGGAAAACCGTTTGGCATTAGTGAAAGCAAGCTGCGGAGATCGCTTCATGTGGTAAAAATTATTAAGAAGGACAGCCGTGTGAATCTGCAAAACCACAGGTGTGATGGTTTAGCAGTTAACCAGCTATATACTGCAATCCTCGTATACATAGAGGAACACTTTCTTAATTGTATCTAAAAATATATAATAAAAATGTATTATCCATTTATGCTGCACACAAAGAAGAAGTGTTGGGTGAAAAATGTAACTAGCACTTTATAGACATTGGCTTAGGAATAAGAAATCTCAAGAGTCGGAATTAGCATTAGCAAAACCGTAAAGGCAATGGAAAAAAGGAAACACATAAAAAATAGGTTAAACACCATACAAGCCACAACAAATCAGGAATAGTGTCATCTGAAGGAGATAATAATCCTATATAACTAAGAAGATCATCCCCACTAACTATTTCTCTCAACATGCAGCCTATCCACCTCAGCAAACTGCCACCTCAGCATTTTTACCGATTTTTATTTTTTATTTTCCTTTCTTTTCTCTGAAAAGAAAATCACCCTTCACCTTCCAGCGTTCATTTCTTTTTCTGTGGTCCGTGCCATATGAACCCCAGCCCATGCAGTTTTTTTTCCTATTCTTGGGCCCACGTGTGGTACCACAACAGGCCCAGTTCTGTTTATCTTCTCCACCGAGAAGAATCTAGATCAATCGACCAACACTTCCAGCATCTCCTCCTCTCAATCAATTTCCATGGCGGCGCTATCTCTTCCTGTCTCCGCGATTCCCGCAAGAAACTGATGCACAACAAATTGATGCAGGCATACGAGAGGCTCATGCCAAATTTCCCCTTATAAATTCCCTCATGTGACTCAGTCGTTCGTACCGAGGCATCGTCCTCCAGTACGGCTGGGCGTCTGCCTCAAACTCGCGCGGCTGGTGAGACATTCCATCTCGTACATCTTCACCATTGTTCCTGCCATATGATGCCATTTAGGTAACAATTTTGGATTTTGCGAGGTTTTGTTGATTTGGACGCGGAAGCAGTTGCGGTGTTTCTCGCCACTTCTGGCGAAGCAGTGTTGTTCATGATCTTTCCTAGCTGGTCGCTGCTTATCCAAAGGCGTAAGGCTAATTTCACCGCTCCTATTGGTACGTACACCTCACATCTGGTTGCTGCTTATCCTTGCAATTTGTTCTTTTGCTTGCTTGAACATACCCAAGAATATGCGGAAGTTTGTAATTTTCAATTTTAGTTGTTTCATATGGTCAAAAGCCTTGCATTTAGATATTTTTTTGTGACTGAACACAGCTGGGACATATTCAAACAGATTGGCGCGTACAAAATAATTTAGCATCTAATTCTTCCCACTAACAGTGGATAAGTATTTGCAAATAAATGATTACTAAGAAAAACTACAAAATGGTTACCACTGTCAATCCATTTGACAATTGACATCATATAGAGATTGCCATGTTAAATAACCTAATTACATGCGCTTACTGGAACAGAACAGAACAGGAGCACAAATGGAAATCAGCGTACTGAAATTGGTGAGCATTCTTGCTTACCATATCAGATGCATGCTGCATCTGCAAAATTCAACAGGCAAGCTGCTGTACCTTTTGCTACATGAACAACTTGAAATTTTTAGCCTGTAGGAATGGAAAGATGCACTAACTCTTTCAAAATCCCCAATCTATGTGTGTTGCATATATAGGCACCTAAAAAACTGTTGGTCAATAAATTTTATTTTATATAACTAAAGATACTATGATTCCATAATACTCCTACTGCAGGATTCTACTATTTCACAAACAAATCTTAAATTTAATGGGATATTCCAGTGCAATTTCAGGTACGGAGTATGTCATTCCCTAGGTTGTAATATTTGACTCGGAATACCATGGGGTAGTGTCTGAGTTATACAACTGCATGATTGTCATTGTTGGTCTTCTCCTATTGCAGGTTCTACCATATCACACACAAGTATCTACTTAATTATTTTTTCGAGATTGTACTTAATTATGAAGTGACTCTTCTGAACATACTCGTATTGTATCTACAATTCAAGTTGACCATGGAGCGATTACACTAAAGTGCAGGCTTGCTAAAATTATTGAATTGCAATATAGTCCTGCAGAGTGTTGGGTAAACATATAGCCACAAATGGAACATCCATAATACCCTTCAGGTATGTGATAGTGTAGCTCATAATAAAAGTGCTTCCTGAAATTTAAAAGTCTATTTTTGTTTCCTTAATTTGCTAGAACATTACGAATTACAGGTGCTTAATGGTGTTACTGTATGTTCAGCAGAACGCTTGGCCTAATAACTACAACTTGATTTTTCATCCGTGTCTTATTGCAATGCAGAATGCAGTTCTCTTGCATACTCACCCGTGCGATGTTCAAGTGTGAAGACAAATAACGACACCGTGGTGTTTGTCATTATACATATATGTGTTGGTAAAAGAAAATGATGTTCAGTTTGCAAACTTCCATGTATAGACAATCTCCTCTAGGTTAAGCACTTGAATGTCTCTTAGATCTGCATCTTCACTTGACAAATGGAAGTTTCTAATTTAAATACTGCCACCATATGTTTTATCGGAGAACTCAATTAAGTTATTTGTAATAATTTAATACAAAACCTCTGTAGTTAAAATCCTATTGCTTGATTATTCTTGTGAAAATGGCAATCCTTCCCTCGCTGAGACTATCAAATATGACATGTTCTGATTGTCTCTTTGTTCAATATTGTTCGTTTTCCTACTCACCAACCATCCCATTATGGACTTTTGGTTATTCTTCAGCTCAAAATGGATCAAGGTGGACGATGCAGGCTAATTCCTTTCGGTGCGCTGTGCGCCAAGGCACACGTAGCATGCATCTCTTTGATCTTTTACTCCAATGTACCAAAAAAACAGAGAAATCATATTATCTTGAATAATTATTAAGTATTTTTTCCAAAGTTTTCATATTGAGTCTGGGTATTAACTACACAAATATGGAGATAGTATGACTATTTATACGCACCAGTGCTGATTTTTTGTCCCGCAGCAACGTGCGGGGTATTATCTAGTTGTATAAGAAGTAACAACACAACATTTCTTCAACAAAGTAGAAAGGGAACACAATTACAGAACTAAATAGCATAATCAAATGTGAAAAATAGTACAATAAAGGTTCATGAAATTAGCAAACTGAAAATAATGTGTATTGGGCTTGTGTGGTTGGATTCCTCATCGAGAGATAGATTTGTAAGGCCAGCTTCTATAGTTGACATATGTGATTGAACTTGATAAGAATTTTACAACAACATATATAACATATGAAAATAGCCAGCTACCCACAGGCATAGCTACGCATATTAATCCAACTAACGGCAGCGCATAAAGCCACACCGGATAACAATGTTTTATCAAGAGCGGGTGCAATTTCAGATAGCAGAATTAGTAGCAAAATACGACCTGTGTTTCTGCGACAATTGAACGCATAATTGTTTCCACAACCTTAGCCATTTGTTTATCTACAAAACCCCGCACACTACACATCAACAAATCACACAAAACCATATAGCCCCTTGACGTTGGTATAACCCATTGGGTACCCGCCGTTAGTGTACCTGGCTCAGCCCAACCGGAGTCCCACCTGATAATCTGCTAAGGACCACGAAGCCCAAGAAAAGCTGGCAGCTATGGAGCTTCAAGGGCCTAGATTCTTAGCGTACGGAACAAGGACAAGCCCAAGGATAGGAAACTTAGGGATTGTCCATACCATGTAACCGACCCGGTCACGGCACCTAAGACCAGGCCTCTTATATAAAGGCGAGGAGGGGCCGATAGGGAGGCTCTTGAACTCACGCATAATCTACCCTAGGCAAGATTCATCGCGGCGACATTGTAATCTCCATCAATAATCAAGAGTAGACAAGTAGGAGTAGGTCTTTACCTCACCAAGAGGGGCCAAACCTAGGTAATCTCGCCTTCTCCTTGCTTGTTAGCCAACGAATCTGCCATCGCCCTCTTTCCCTAAAACCCAAGTCCATCATCCATGGGCATTGCCGTGGATACCCACGTCACCCCTCTTCAAGTTTTGCATATGTAGAAACACACCACCCCCCACAAGGATGCCCCCGACTTCCATGGCAGGAAAACTCCAATTGCTACTATTTTGTAGCGTCGGTGACGTGACATGGAAGCCACCCGAGAAGGTAAAAGGCTGCAGCTTTGCAGCATTATTAACACTGAACACCATATAATCAGGGAGCATGGCGGCTCATGAACACGTGGTGCATAATGCATCATTAGTTTTTTGTCTATCCAAGTACCATAGTCCCTTATACCACTGATCCCAATCCGCCTTCCAGTATTCCTCTTAGTTATGCAATTGTATCAATCAACGATTCAAATGTCAATATCATCAACTAAGCGAGCTCATGAACACCAAGCTAACGAGAAACGATGGATCATATAATACTGAAGTGAAGAATGTAACGGAAGGAGTGTATTTCACTATGTTGACCCCTTCAACATCCTGATAAGTTCTATCGAGTTGGATGGTCTCTTTATGCATGGGTGGATGCAAAGTGTATGACGGGTAACTCACTCCACATGCCCGTCACATGTGTTGATGTTCCCCGAATATAGTATCCAACATAAAAGAGAAGTTTCACTTAAGTAGAAGCTTGAGTTAAGATGCCATTTCAGTTTTAGCAAGTTTGATGAAATCGCGAAGAATTTTTGTCTTCCCACTCCGATATGGACTTGCTACACTTTGTTTTAACTATCTCAATTTCTTTAACTCTTTGGCTGAGATTTGAAACACCTCGTCCGATCCCTTTCTGTCAAAGTTAAATTATCCATGTTCTTCACTTTCATCAATTGATCCAATTTTCAGTAGCTTCTCAATTTGTTAAATGTCTCCCATTCTTGATGCACCGCTCTGCCCAGTAACTCACTCTCGCGTCACCTATGATGAGCAGCCGAACATAGCAAGTCAAACTTCACTCATATTTCTCCTTGCTCCCCACAACACTAGTACAATAGCTCTCTCCCTTGGAGTTGTTCACCTCCGTTGTAGTTATAACAAATCCAGTTGCTACTCGCCTCCCCCTATTAGCACATAAAGCAAGCTCATCTACTTCCTTTTCCATTCCCGCTGTTAGCCAACCCAAATCAAGCCCAGTGGCTGCAACCTCCTCGACTCCTCTTCTCTACCATGAACTACTTCCTGCCTACAACACCACGACTCCTATTCCCCCATCTGCGCTCGCCGCACCACAACGACGCGGTGTGTCTCAGCCCTACACCTATTGTTCAGAAGCCACAGCTCATTGCACTCGCACCAGCCGTCGTTGTTCCCGCATACCAGTCATGATGTTGGTCTCCTTGCTGCACACGAGCTTCTCCCCCGCAATAACACCATGTTGCCACCCTACATTTCCACTCCACTACTAGCAAGATCATGCACCATCATCAAGACCCGCCATCGCCGCGTACTCGTTCATGCTGCCAGCCCCCGGCTCTACGCCACCCCAACACCTCTGCTGGGGCAGCTGCGCTTGCCTGGAGCTCGTCCCTGCCATCACTTACGCTATTGGGCGCCCGGAGCTCCACCAAAATTTGCCGATTGACCGTCGGCGAGGACCGACCACTGTTTCGGCTCTAATCCCATGTCGACTCTGGTGGAATTTTCTGGAATCATTATACTCTCACACTATGGGTACAAGTACATATACACTTGTATGGGCCTATGGGCCTAGCACAAACACGACTCAACGCTATTTGGTCACCCAAGATGCTATGATCCCTGATCATAGGGTAGATGAGACAAGGCTCAAGAGAAAAACTGGACTATGGAAAGGATAAATACTTCCTTGGTTGATTGAGAAAGGTCAGTGTGGCTCCTCTCTTTATATAGAGATGATTAGGCCCTAAAAGTAGGATTTGGTCTTAACCGATTGATACTTTCCGAACAATAAGAATACACTTAACTAGTAAGATGTTTTTAATTAATGAGATATTATACCTTATATTTAGTACTCCCTCGTCCCAAAGAAGTTGCTTAACTTTTTCTAGATACAGAGGGTTTTTTCGAGAAAATGCAAAGGACTATTTGCGTTTGATTTCATTGAAAAGCTAGAGGCTGCTACATGCCTCCTAGGAGGTTAACTTCATTAAAGAAAGTTAGAACTAGAGTACATCCCAGGTTGTGGGTACAACATCTCTCAATCCTTCGGCATCGGCTCTGCCCATGTTCGGTCCAGCAAGGGTCAAGGTTCGCAAGCCAGTGAAAGAATTTGACCCGGTTGGGGGCCAACTCTTCCATATGAGATTCCAAGCCTTGCAGTTTGTTGAGCCGTGGAAGTATTCAGATTTGGTAGTATACTATCCGTCGATGCTCCACTTCCAGATCAGCTTGTCGGCTTCATCGGTTAGCGTTGTCTGCTCAATCAAGAGCCAAAGTAAGAGGTATTGTCCTATTTCATGAATGTCAAGCACTGCATCCTATGCCCACTTGTTCGCCGTCAGACATCAACAAACGTCCTTAGCTTACGGTGGTGCTTCGGAATGCATGATATCGCGGATTGATCGCTCCTGTATCCAATCAGTCGTCCCGGAAATTCGTTGTTTCCCCATTGCCAAGCGTCATGGTGGAGGCGAAGAAAAAGCCTCGATCCTCGGTCATGAACTGGAGATCAAAGCCGCTCCAAGCGGTGTTTTAATCAGTTCGGTGGAGCCAAATCTGCCGTAGGCGTAGCGCCAGTCCGGTGCGCTCCAGGTCCTGTATGCCAAGGCCGTCGAGGGAATTTGGACGACAAATGTGGCGCCAGTTCACATGGCAGCTTCTGCCATTGCTTGTGACTTTTCCTTCCGATAGGAAACCCCTTTCAATATTTCCATGAGCTTGAGGGTTATCTTTGGCGGCGTCAGGACAAGCAGCTGATGTAAAGGGATGCCTCCCAAGTCTGATTTGACTCATGCCAATCTGTCGGGCTTCTGCATTAGCCGTGATTTCCAGGATGGGAGCTGGCTTGCCATTTTGTCGACGAGGGGCTAGAGTTGTGCAGTTGTGGGTCGATGTATCGTGAGTGGCATCCCCGGGTAGGAGAAGCGCATCTCAACGATGGGGCATCCCAGGCTCTGCACAACTGGTGTGGCCTCCTCTAACCCCCTGCGGATCAAGGTGGCTAAGCTCTTTGTGAAATTAACTCGCAGACATGATGCTCTTCCGAAGATTGTGAGGATTTTTCTAAACCACATGGACATCATTAGCAGTTGGGTCGCAGAACAGGATCACATCATCCGTGTAAAGAGAAATTGATAGAATGTTGCATCGATGCTGAAGTTGTTGCATGATGCGCATGTCCACATCGCGTCTGATCAGTCTTCCGATGATGTCAACAGCAAGGACAAACAGTTCTGGTGACAATGGGTCCCCTGGCGCAAGCCATGGCGATTAAATTGGTGGCCCAGGTTCACTGTTGAGTAGCACCTTGGTGTTCTCATACAAGAGTTGGATTGCGAGCCAGCCAAGGAATCTACTGCTGAAGCAGTATTGCCGCAACACTTTGAAGAGGAATGGCCGTGAGAGTGAATTGAAAGCCCTTGCCAAGTAAAGCTTAAGTAGGGCGCGAGGGAAGTTTGTGCAGCAAACGCGTGGACTATGTGATGAGGACGAAGCTGTCGAGTAAGCTGCGCCCGGGGATGAACCCATTCTGCACAGGGCTAACGAGGTCAGCGAGCTTCGGAGCGTGTCGCAGCGACAACGTCTTGGCAAAGAGCTTTGCGTCAAACGTGGATGAGTCTTATTGGTCTGTAGTCACTTAGTAGGCTCGGATCTGCGAGTTTTGGCAACTGACTTAGGAGTGCTTGGAGGTATATAGACATGTTTTAGTTATAGATACATACGTATTTAGAAAAAGTTAAACAGTTGTTTTTAGATAGAGGGATATTGGATTGGGTCGGCTTCCCCATCATCCTAATCCCTAACACAAGTGTGTATCACACTTTCCAAAACATTCAAGTGGCAACACGTGATAGCCTACGACAGAAGCCCCAAGTCCATGTTACTTATAGAAATAGAGTGAGTAGGAAAACACAAGCAGATAGAATAAATCACAATAAGCACGGAAATTCAATTCGGCTCCCGGGTGCGTATGCTCCCTCTACCAAAAGATCATATTTTAAAGTGTCGAAAAAATTTGCCAAAGAATTTGACATGTACATCTCCACAATATATGTGCGCTCCTGAAGTTTCACAAAAAACCAACATTTTTTTCGTCTATGTAAAAAAGAGAAAATTTATCTTGTGAAAAGCATCATTTTTTGCACTAAAATTTGTCTTTTTTTACACACATCACATAATAAGTTGATTTTTTATGAAACGACTTTGTGAGCGTGTGGCACGTGAAGATGTACGTACACATTTTTTATTTCAATTTTTCTGAAGTTCAAAATCCGTGTAAGATGCATTTGAAAATAGTGGGAGCATATGCACCCATGTTCCGAAACACCACTCCCACAATAAGCATCACAATAAAATTTGTATGGATAAGGATGCAACAATAATTTTTTAGTAATTACCTGGTCATCATATTTGAAAGTTTACCTCTATAATCATTTAAGAGGGTGCATGTGATCCTAATGCGCACTACTATAGTGGTTTTTCATACTTACAAGCTGTAATTTAGCTTACCTATGTAGGAAAGACATCTTGGAGCATATTGCCACATATAGACTGCTTCTGGGTTTTCTTCTTGAAAACTTGTCCACCTGGGTGAGTAATATCTGAATACGGTTAGAATGACTCGTCAGATTGTAGGACTACATGTCCTCCGCTTACTGCTGCTATTGCTTTTGTATTCATTGACTTACTCATAAGTTCTGAAGTTTCTAAATCAGCAACATTAATTGATAAGTTTTATATTATGGGGCTCTCACCTTCTGGTCCCTCTGCTGTTGTATCCCTAGAGGCTTCAGTACTTTTTATTTCTAATTTTCTTGTGCGACGCCAGAGTTCTGATTGCTTTGGCACCACTTGTTTCTATTGCCTGTATATTTTGCTTTGGAGTTGGCACTTCTGTAATTCATTCTCGCATATTAGACCGTGCTATTCGCGTCTTGCTGTTCCAAATTTTCATCAATCACGGAGTGCAATCTATGTCGTCATGTTTGTTTAGTAAAGAGTTATCAGGCCATTTCTGGAAAATGACAACTGTTATAACCAATTTCCATCAGACTCGACAAATTCTATTTCCCAAGTTTCACGCATTAATAGCTGAGAACAAACCTTACGTTGCCTTCTATTTCCCTAGTTTTAGCTGAGAACAAAGCTTATGTTACCTGTGGAGAATGTGATAGTACTCAACTACAGATGTTGTTTCTGGGAACAGATCATTTCAAGTACCAGAGCAGCTGTCAAAGAGGAAAAACTGAAAAATGTCAGTATTGTTGAGAAATAGCAGTAGTGAACAATCATACAACATTTAAGCAAAACATCCTCATTTTAGAGGAAAATGAGCAACAAAAATTTACGGAATAATCACGAGCACACCAGCAGCACATATACATAAAATGCATTACCACCAGAGGACAAATTGATGACATATTACCCAATAAATTGAAGACAACGTTACTAAGAAAAAGCCAAACATTTTAAAAGGGCGCCACTTTCCATCAAGATGTACCATACAACGCGGAAATGGTTGATTAAAGAGATGCAAATTACAATCATAGAACTATCTAGTACGTAAGAGCGAACCTGCTAATCAATTCTTATAGAGACATTTCCACAAGGTTGCCATTCATGGTTTGAATGATCAAACAACTTGGTAGTCATCCTTTCTTTACTCAATGAGTATGAAAAAGTTTCGTCGAGAACACGCAAGTCTGAGCGCTCCATATCTCTTAAGATAATAAGTTTACCATAATGAGCAGCAAACGATACATATGTGTATCAAACAGAAAATTCACATATTATTTGCGAAAACAAGCTGATAGATCACACTTTACACAATAATATTTATATAACCATGTAAATAGTCTTCTCTAGCGAAAACTCAGCTGCTACCTGCTCATGTACAAGGGAATTAACGATTATAGTGTCCCAGGTTATTTTCAATCAGCTACTTGACAAAATTAAATCAAGTTTTAGTTATTAGCATCTCGTACACAACCAAAACAAATGAGAGGAACAGTGTCACGACAAATAAGTTCTCGTTTTCTGTGAAGCAAGTGTACAACTTGAACTCATATTTTAGGTTTATTAGCATTTCAAATTTAGGACAATTTGAAACAGACACTCATGCAAACCCTTATGAACAAAATTAAGAGTAACTCTGATCCTCATCCTCCTTTGATGTTTAATGACATACAGATTCTGGCTGGAAGCCTAAGTGAGGAAACCTTGCTAACTCAACTGAAAACGACTGATATGGATGTATAAATTAAGGGTTGTAATGATAAAATCTGACCTGTTCTACAGTCCAACTCTGAAAATACTAGCTGATGAAGCATCTATGGTCCACCCAAAGTACCAAAGGTTCTTTTATTTATCGATTCCTGGTCTGCTAGCAGGTTGTACTTTGTCAAATACCAGCTGCTGCATCATATTCTTTTTCTATGATTGACCAGACACCCTTGGGGTTAGCACTATACTCAAATCAAACATTTTTTCCTTGTCGGGTCCAGAAGAATCACAACAACTTCCAATATTAGCCACATTTCCATGTATGGATAACCTTTACTCGCATTGTATTGCTACTCACAAGCTTGTATTATTGCTCTGGAGTTGTTTTCATGCTCATGGACCATACTCAAGTATGGGAGGAAATCTTCTACACAACTAAAAGAGGAGAACTCATAAAAACTGTGTGGCCTCAGTGATAGAAAGCTGCAGAGACTCCTTCTTGTGGTAGTAATTATACAGAATGACAGCCGTGTGAATCTGCAAAACAATGCACATGTGTGATGGTTTAGCAGCGAACCGAACTACATATTACAAGCCTGGTATACACAGAGGAACACTTTCTTAATTGTATTTTGGAAATATAATAAAAATGTATTATACATTTATGCTGCACACAAACAAAATGTGACAAGGATTTCATGGATACACCGAGGGATATTGTCAGGAATACCAAGGAAAACACGCTAATATAATTCCAATGGCAAACACAGCGTCCTCCATGTGTTCCGCCTCCTCACCACATCTTCTTACGCCACATACCACCCCGATACAATTCTTCGTGCCTCTATGAGTCAACGCAGCGTCTCACCAAAGAATCTCTAGGGTTTGGGGATTAGTGTGGTCACCGCGGCTGGGTGTCTGGCCGTGGATTGCATAGTTTGGATTTTTTTATGTTTAAGTCAATTATGAAAAGTGTAACTTCGGTTTATTAATTGCAGTTTTCCAGAAAAGTCGTAGGTGAAAAGTGTAACTTACACTTTTTAGAGAATGGCTATGGTATAAGAAACTCAAGACTCGAGCGCTCTTCCGAGACCGACCTGATCACCAGGCCACCCAAACGATAACACATCAGCATCAGCAACAGAAATAGACGCCAACACGACGAGACACGAGGATAGGGGCGCCCGGTGCATAATGGCGACGACGTAGGAAGGCATGGGACGCCCGTGCGTGGGATGCATACATGAAAGAGAAAGAGTAGAGGGAGGACAAAAAGAAAAGAATCCGGAGAGACGGTGGGGTAGAGAGAAAGAGAACTAACATATGGGATGCAGACATGAGAGAGAAGAGTATAGGGAGGACAAAAAGAAAATAAACTAGAGAGGTGGCAGCATAAAGACAAGAGAACTAACGTGTGAAGCCACTAGGAGAGGCCTCCTAAAGGAGACCCTGGCAGAGCGGGCACGTCAAGCAACCGGTGAGCGCATCCCGCCACACGTGGACCACCCCCGTTCAGTCGCTATCCTCTTGGACAATCCTCGTTGACCTCCTCCTCGACTGGCCTGCTGCAGAGGAGAATCATGAATACATGGAGAAGGACGATTGCTTGAATGGCATTGACCGGTCGGGAGAAGGCAGCGGCAAAGTTCAGGTGAGGCAAGAGGTTGGGGGGGTTACAAAAATACAGAGAAAACGGGGTGTTATAGAACCTAACGTCCATGTTTGCAAACGCGGGTAAAGGGAGCAAGTGGTCTCTAGAGCGAACGACGAATAGCATTCCGTACCTAGCAATGTAGGTACTAAATCTGTGTTGCTATAACACATAGCTTCTTCCATTGCAACATCTTGCGCTGGCTCATTTTTCATTCGGGATTCATGTTTGTCACTGCTAGGAGTAAGCCCTGCATGGTCAGAAACCTTGTCACCACAATCTATATTTTCTTGCATAACTCGAACAAGAGTAATATGATAGCAAGGATCGCAGCAGCCTCCGACGACCACAAGACACCCGCCTGCATAGCACGTGCCCCGATTAGAACAACGACTACGATGAAAGCAAACGTGAGGGAAAACACGATGATAGCTACCTACCAAAGCCAGACCCTCGAGGCACGTGACCAGAAGGCAAGGAAATTCACGCGAGAATGGCAGCGGCTTCGGCACTATTCTGGGACAGCATCGAACACAAACGCCAACGCAACACGAGGATAGGAGCCCAGCTGCGCAACAACGCTAGCATAGGAAGGTCGTGGTACGCCAGCGTGTGGGATGCAAACATGAAAGAGAAGAGTAAAGGGAGGACAAGAAACCGACGAGGCAGAAGGGTAGATAGAAAGAGAACCAAAAATTTGTAGAGGCATTCGACGAAGGCGGAGGCCACCTGAATAGGCCCTCACAGAGCAGGCACAACAACCAGCAGCACATGGAACCCCCCCCCCCCCCCCCCACTCGGTCCCCATCTCTCCCCGCCACTCACAACCACCACAACCTCCTCCTTCTCTTGGTCAATCCTCATCAACCACCTCAACGTTAGGCCTGGTGCGGCGGGGAATCATGAATACGCATGGAAGCAGGGCAATGGCATGAAGATATTGGCCGGTCAAGAGAAGGCAGCAAGAGCGGCAACGAAGGAGCTCCCGCAAAGCATGTGGTTGCGGGCAATATGTGGACAGCGGACAGTGCTTACATAACCTACCAGCCACATTCACTTGCTAGTAAAATAGGTAGTAGATCCGTGTTGATATAACATGTATCTTGTTCCACTGCTACATCTTCCACCGGCTCATTTTTCTTTGGGGATTCATGTTTTTCACTGCTATGAGTAAGTTGGGCCCCTCCATGGTCTCACACCTTGTCACCACAACCTATATCTTCTTGCATAACTTGAACAAGATTAGCGAAGTAGCAAGGATCGCAGCCGCCGATGGCAACCACGAGACGCCCACATGAAGAGCATGGTGAGCCCCAACTAGAACGACGGTCGGGGAAGCAAGCGCGAGTGAGAATGCGGCGGAAGCTGGCCACCAAAGCTAGATCCTCGGGGCACGCGACCAGGAGGCAATAATTTGCCCGCAAGAATGGCGATGGCTCCGACACACTTCCTGGCCGACCTGATCACCAGGCCACCCGAACAACAACAGAGCAGTGCCGGACACATACTCGACACATGGATATGAGCTCTCGGTGCATAGCAGCGGCGTAGGAAGGTTGTGGGATGCAAACATGAAAGAGATGAGTAAAGGAAGGATGAAACGAAATGAAAAAAAACTGAAGAGGCGGCGGGGCAGATAGAAAGAAAACTCACAGGTGTGGAGGCACTTGATGAAGACAAAGGCCTCCTAAAGGAAGCCCTAGGAGAGCGAGCATTTCAAGCAGCCATCTCTCCCTACCACCACCTCCAAGGTCAACAGAGGCCTGGTGTGGGGGAGAATCAAGAATAAGCGGGGAAGGGCCAGCGAGGCACAAGGTTAAATGGATGTAAAGTACAATCATAGAAATATCAAATATGTAAGAGCAAACCTGCTAAGCAATTCTTGTAGAGACATGTTCAAAAGGTTGTCATTCATGGTTTACTTATGCTCAACGATGAACAGCTTGGCACTCGTCCGTTCTATACTCAATGAGAATGCCAAAGTTTCATCGAGAACATGCAAGTCTGCGTCTTCCATACCAATTAAGATGAAAAGTACACAATAATAAGAACCATAAGATGCATACGTGGATCAAACAGAAAACGCACATATTATTGGCAAAACCAAGTTCATAGATAACACTTTTATGCAATCATATTTATAAAACCATGTAAATAGCGTTCTCTAGCACACAATCAACTGCTATCTACTGATGTACGAGGGGATTAAACATTATAGTGTTCCAGGTTATTTCAATCTGCTACTTGACAAAACTAAATCATGTGCATTATCAAAAAAAAAAGAGGAACAGTGCCGTAACAAGTAATTAAACAGTTTTTCTTTGTTGATGTTATTGTTTTGTCCTAAAACTAAATGGCTTTACACTAGTTCGTACATTTTTGGGGTACACTCTGGGACCATGCACTTGTTCTCGTTTTCTGTAAAGCAAGTGTACGGTTCGAACTCCTTTTTAAGGTTCATTTGCAGTTCGAATTAGGATAATTTGGAACAAAAACTCCTGTAAATCTTTATGTAGAAAATTAACAAAACTCTGATCCATGCGATTCTTCTGGTCAGTATGTGTGGTGACATCAAAAAATCTTGCTGGCAACCTATGTCAGGAAACTTTAGTAACTCAAAACTGAAAATGGCGAACAGGGATGTAGAAATTAAGGTTTGTAACGATGAAATCACTACATCCCACCTCTAGAAATACTAGTTGTTAAGCATCTATGGTCCATCCATAGTAGCAAAGATGTTTTTATTTGTCGATTCCTTGCCTGCTGGCTGGTTCGTACTGTGTTAAATACCAGCGGCTGTATCATATTCTGTTTCTATGATTGACCAGACACCCTTGGGGTTAGCACTATAACCAATCAAACATTTTTTTCCTTGTCGGGTCCAGGAACTTCCAATATTAGCCACATTTCCATGTAAGGATAACCTTTACTCACATCAAGTTCAACAGAGATCTAAGAAGTTCGTATTGCTGCAATGTCAAATCCTTTCCAGAGTCGTTTTCACGCTATTGGATAATACTCAAGTACGCAAGCAAATTTTCTACAACACAAAGAGTAGCGCTGATAAAAAAACGTTTGTCATCAGCGAAAGGAAGCTGTGGAGACTCCTCCTGTGGTAGTAATTGTACAGAATGACAGCCGTGTGAATCTGCAAAACCACACATAGGTATGATGGTTAGCATCTAACCAGCTACATATTGCAAGCCTTGTATACACAAAGGAACACTTCCTTATTTGTATTCTGGAAATACAAAAATGTATTATACATTTATGCCCCTCCCCCCTACACACACACACAAACACCGGCTTCACCAGGTGATCCCGTCACTTCTTCACCGCATCCTCCATTTGTTCCACCTTCTCCACCACATCATCTCCTCTTCGTACGCCACATATACCACCCTAGTTCAATTCCTCGTGCCTCCACACAAATGAGCCAGTGAAATTCTCGCCAGACAATCTTTAGGGTTTGGGAATTAGAGCGGTGGCTGGGTGTCAAGCCGTGGCTTGCATAGTTGGGATTTTCTTATGTTTATGCCGATTATGAAAAGTGTAGCTTCAGTTGTTGCACTTAGGCATAAAAATCTCAAGACTCCTAGGATCTGTAACCCACCTCCTAGGAGGCTTGTAAACAACTTCTTCTCTTCAATGAAATGCAAAGAGTCCTTTGCGTTTTCTCGAGAAAAAAAAGTAACTAAGACGTTCAAGTCAAAACAATTTGCATGTGTGCATCACTCTAGTATTCACTACAGTATGAGAAGCACATGACTTTACGAACTTTTGTTGACAACGAGCTCACCTAAGACCAGAATATGAATCCACGAGGATGCCTCTCTTCAAGTTTTGCATAACAAACGCCATACCACGAGGATGCCCCTCTTCAAATTTTGCATATGTAGAACAAACGCCATCCCACGAGGATGCCCCCAGCAGGAAACTCAAACTGCTATTGTGTTGTAGCTGTGGTGACGGGACATGGAAGACACCCAAGAAGGTAAAGGCTGAAGCATAGAAGCATTGTCAACACCAAAGAACATGGGAGCATGGCGGCTCCGAAGCGCAAGCACACATGACAGTAGACCGAGCAATTGGGCAAGCCTCACTTTGCGGTGGTGGTGGTGCTGCTGGCGGCAACCATAGGTAGCAGCTCTATCCCACGTGGCTGCCTGAGAGAAAACGCCTTCCTCCAAGACGAGACACAAAGCAAACGCAATCCACGGACGCCATGGATCGTTGGAGATAGCCTGAGAGAACTCGAACAAGATTCGACATAACAAGGTAGCAGAGATCGCAGCCGCCGATGGCAACCACGAGGCACTCACCTGCAGAGCATGGTGATCCCTAACTAGGACATCAGCCACCAGGGAAGGAAACGTGAGGGGTAACGCAGTGTGAGCTACCCGCCAAGGCCAGACCCTCGAGGCATGTGACCATAAGGCAAGGAAACTCACGAGAACAGCGGTGGCTCGAACGCTCTTCCGGGACCGACATGATCACCAGGCTACCCGAACGAGAACATAATAGGGACGAACTCGGACGCCAACCGAGGATTAGGGCGCCCGGTGCGCAGTGATGTCGGCACGTGCGTGGGTGTAGACACGGAAGAGAAGAGGAGAGTGAGAACGAAAGGAAAAGAACCGAAGAGGCGGCATGGTAGAGAGAAAGAGAACTCACATGTGTGGAGGCACTTAACTAAGGCTAAGATCTCCTGAAGGATACTCTAGTAGAGAGGGCAAGTCAAGTAGCCGACGAGCGCATCTAGCCGTGCGCGGAACACACCCTGCTCGATCCCCATCTCTCTCCGCTGCCCACAACCACCACCACCTCCTCTTGGTCAATCCTTGTCGACCCCTCCTCGTCAAACTTGGTGCATCGGAGAATCAGTAGTACGGTGGCCACCACCCCTTTCAGGGATCGATGCCCTGGGGATCGCCCGGCGAGAGGGCAAGCACGTGTCCGTGTACCTCCACGACCCGGACCACCCGTACACCGGGCCCTTCTGCCGGAGCACGCTCTGCTCCGACGTGGTGGTGGAGTTCCTCGACGCCAACTTCGTGTCCTGTGCAGCGGTCACCGGCAGATGAGAAGGGTCGGGCATGGCCGCGTCGCTGCAGCCCGGCACCTTCCCATTCTGCGCCGTCGTGGCTCCGGTCTCTGCCAAAAGCATCACAGTCCTACAACGGGTACGAAGCCAATTTAACTGAATGATTATGGACACGCTATCAAGAAGCAGATGCACAACACATATATGGACAGCAGTATGCTTACTGAAAAATAAATTGGTCTGATACTCACATGTCTTGTACGTGTTTGTATGATAGCACATACCTTGTGTCCTCCTTGCAGGTAGAAGAGCCAGTTACGCCGTCAGAGCTCGTGGAGATACTACAGAGAACCATTCATGAGCAACGCGTGGCTTTCAGAGCCTCGACGGCCGACGAGCAAGCTGCAACATTCACAGCCTCCGGGGCTGAGGAAGAAGAGAGTAGAAGATCGGCTCTGTGGCTACGACAAGAGCAGGACGCAGCTTACCTCGAGTTGCTTGGAAAGGACCAGGTAGAAACAAAATTGCATGTCTCTGCTGTACAAATAATGTACATGCCCTGCTTCAGATGTGTTATAACTTATAAGCTTTGCCAATGCAGGAAAAATAAAGATCCACCAATAGTCTACACGAGGGAATCGTCGTAAAGCCAAAGGCAAGCCTGAAATATCATGGTCAAGCAGCAAGAGAAACTCTGAGTAGAACACCTACGCATAAGGAAACTGCGCCTTCACACGGAAATGAAGCAAATACCAAGGTATGAAAACCAACTGACTGTAGTTGGTACACATCAGATAGTATAAGCGACCACAGGAAAAAGGTTGAGATTCAGTTATGTTGGCAACATGTAGTGTGCTCCAGATATGCATAGAAGTTTTCTGAAAACTGCTTTCAAGCATTTCAAACATATCTCAGAGACATCCATGTAGCAGTAGTAGTAAATTTGCGCAATGAGCCAACTTAGATTCTGTATTCTTATTATAGCAACTTCCACACAGGCAATTATAAGACAGTGTGGACCATTAAACATTTGTACTGATTTTTATGCAGATAATGATAAGATTTCCCAACGGCCAGAGAAGGCAGCAGAGTTTCCTTCACACGGACACAATAAGATAAATCTACAAGTATGTCAATTCCTTGGGCATACCAGGAATAGGACAATATCAACTTGTGCGGAGCTACCCAAGGAAAACTTACGGACATCAGCAGCTGGCGATGACTCTTCGAGATGCAGGTTTCCATCCAAGTGTGACTCTGTACATTGAGCAACTTCAGTAAACATGTCATAATCACGAAACTGGATACAAATTTGATGTAATACAAATATTTCTAGGCATGTCTGGATAGTTCCATTTGCCATAAGTCTTAACAGCCACCACTGTAGGGTGACCCATAACCCATCATATAGGTCTTCGCATACATGGTTTACAACAGAGGAGGTCTGATTATAACAGAGTTCACGGCACCATGTCATGACCCTAAATCTCAAAGGATATAACCATTACATCTACAACACAGGTGGAATTGTAATCATAGTTTGACCAACAGAAACTGGTGGATCTCAAAGCCTGGACCAGACCGATACGGTTGGGGAGCTTGCAGCTGGTATCTCCTCCTGATCAGATGGCACCTGCAACGACTCTGCCTTCTGCATCTTGTTTGAAACTGACACAGACCAACCGCAGTCACCCGCAACAAGAGGATCTTCCACCTTATTATACATCTTTAATATATCTGCAATTCTTTGATCATTCTCCCGCGTTGGAGGGAGCTCTTTCAACATCTTCCCGGCCACTTCAAGTGATTGCAATTTCTGTAAGATTTTCTCCTAGAAAGCTTCATCAGACTCCCAGCGTTCACGGCGGAGGGACGCGATACGCTGCCACTGAAGAGTCGCCAAATCATCGTAATTGATCCCCATAAAAGTGGCAGCCTCAGCACCTCCGCCGATTGCAGGATAATCTAGTTTGCTCCTCTGTCCAGGCTCCATGGGCAGAACCGTGAACGGAGTGCCTCGGAACTCAAGAGGGAAATGTTCATTGTAATAACTGCTAGCATTGCCGCATCCTGTAAGGCGTCAAAGAGTGTTTTGCACGTAGCTTCCACTATAACCGACCACCCAGAGCGTTGCTGCAGCCCCTCTATTTTGATCCATACACAACGTCCGATCACCTGCTCATACCATTTGATCGGCTCATCAAAAAACCTTGGCTGAGAAAGGCCGCCCAGGTGGGTCAGCGCAATCCCGAGGAAGAACAACCATCCACCTGAAAATTCATCAACGCTCGTCATGCCCAGTCCCTGCAGAAAGCAATAATTGGGATCAGCGTCGATACTAAGTGGTAGGCAACTAAGCAATAGCAGAGAAAAAGAATGCATTATTGCAAAGCACTAGTGGAATGATCATATAAACCCGCCTATAGTCCACCAAAATTTACAGATCACGTCGAACAGTTTGCAGGAAGTGCATACAACTGATATTACTGCCCTCCCCCCCCCGCGCCAAATGTATACATAAGATGCATAGGACACGAACATGTAACAGTTGGAACTCAGCACGAAAATGCTGATGTCAACAAAAGTTCCGAGAGGAATGGACAATGTCAACTTAAGGAAACCAATATAAAGGAGAGTAGTATCTAGATCATCATATATGGTATACCTGACATTTAGAATAATCAACATGCGCTGAAGTTTGTTCATGCGTATCAGATTGCGCCAAAACTACCATGTTTGTAATGTCTGTTCTATCTATCTGATCTTCAGCCGACTGAGCCTGGTGTTACAACATGGTACAGTTAGAGGAGTAAAACCATTTTATCTAACAAATAAACATGTTGTATGTTGTAATGGACCACAATAAATCTAGTAATGTGCATGCAGTATGATCAAATGTAGTTATTATAACCTTAACATCTAATTTATTGGAGTAAATTAAACAAATCCACATGTTCTGTGTCACAAGTTGCAGAACCCCAGGTATATTGCTGAGTGGCACATAATTGCACTTATTACGGTTTTGCAATTTCAACTAAACCACAAGTAAATATTTTTTGTTTCAAAGCTGACTTACATAGTTGTATAACGATTATGTAAGTTAATTTATACCGTCAGCAATATAAAAGTGATTACACATTTAATTTTTCAAATACATTTGTAGCCCTTGTCAAATCTTACCTCGGAATAATTAACTAACGTAATTATATGTCCAACTAAGAACTGATTAGCTTGAATAAAGTGCAATTTGCAATTTAGAAGGCACTAACCTGTTCAAACTCAGAGATCCTACCACAATGTAGCTGCCAAATGGGTGTGGCAAGACATCAGTTCTACTGTTATGCAACTCATAAAATGGTGTACGGAGTTGGTTCCAGAACTTACCATTTGTGGATGCCGTATTTTTCGAGGCCATCCCATTTCATTACCATAAACAACATCTATATAGAGCATTGATCTGTTAACCTGATAAAAATGTTGGTTAGCAAATAATCTTTTTGTGGCCTCTGCCCTCATATTTCCATATAATATTTAGGTATAGAGATAAGAAACTAAGCTAACCAGTTCTTGTAAACATTCTTTGGGTTGCATCAAAACATCATATTGTTCAAATGGACTTTGATGCAGACGATGATGAACATCCATCTCTGGTGGACCTGAAACAAAATGCATTAGGGTTAACTACAGAGTGTTTTAGTCTCATTGGACACTATAGAGTGCAAACCCATTGTGTCCTATGCATGCAACTTCTGTAGTGGACAAGGTTTTGAGTAAATGGCATTGTTTCAGTTTATCAACTAGTAAAAGTATCAAACTTCAGGGTGTCTGTTGGCCTTCTGTATTTATGAAGTATCTTCAAAGTTACCAAGAAAATTATTACCTCCGTTCCGAAATGTAGTATGTTTTGGAAAGCTAATTTAGCTGTCCAAAACATACTACATTTTTTAACGGATTTCCAAAACATACTACGGAGGTGGTAGTAGTAGCATATTATAGTGGAAAGAAGATAGAAAAA
Source organism: Lolium rigidum (assembly GCF_022539505.1). Classification (NCBI taxonomy): domain Eukaryota; kingdom Viridiplantae; phylum Streptophyta; class Magnoliopsida; order Poales; family Poaceae; genus Lolium; species Lolium rigidum. The sequence goes on from NC_061512.1 coordinate 253,248,867, forward strand.
GGCATCTAGTATTCTAGTTAGCATGGTACTGACAATCTTATATGGAAAGGCACCTAATCAAGCAAAACTTGATTTAGAGTCATCAGTTTAATTGATTTATTGGATGTGTCAGTTTTATGTCATGCATTGACGTAACTATAAATATTTAGAATCACATCGGTGTTGTAACTTGCCATCAAATTTGGGCATGAACTTCATGCTGGTAACAGTACCAATCCATAGTTATAGGGTCCACCGTTTACCTAACTACTTACTTAGAATTATAAATTTTGAACCTTGACTGCTAAGATCCAAGTACAGGTTTTTTTTACCCGCAAAAAAAACCCTGCTATAGCCAGTGACCGTATATGTCCAAAGTAGAAAGTCTTAAATGAAATTAAATCCTCGAACTATGGCAAATCAACAGCTAGCAAGATTTACGTTACTATTGTTTTCAGACTAATCAACAACTAGCAAGCTTTACACTTTTTGAGATAGAGAAGCTAACATTATCTCAAAAAAAAAAGAGATAGAGAAGCTAACAGATTTAGCCTCTACCCAAGTACCCATATTTTTTGCCGAATTACATGCACCAACTAGTTTAACCAAAGGTCTGAGAAAAGGAAGAAGGTGAGCAACGCGCTTATCCTTCAACACCCCGCCTCACGTGTGGCTCCCACATGCCTAAACGTAGAACGAAAGTAGGCATCGAACTTTTAAAAATGTGGTAGTTGTGTCTTGAACTCGAGACACTGGCTAATACACCAACCAATTTAGCCAAAAGTCCAAATTGATGGAGAAAGGTGGGAAATGCCTTATACTTGAATCAAAATTAAGACATTGATCTAAAAATTTATAACTTTGGATCAAACATGAATCAAAAATCAGCTGAAAACATCAAACAATTCCTGGACCTGCACCTTAAAGTGTTCTATCTTTTGGACATCTTGCCCTGCATAAGTTCATTAGAAATTATGGGTGAAACCACGAATTTTCATGACTTTTTAACTTTAAAATATGTTTTTGATGCTTTGTAAATGGCTTCCTGGAGCTCGGACTCCATTTAGAGTTTCCGTCATTTGTGTCCTGTATATTATTTCCACCTATATTCACTTTCAAGCTATGTGCAATTGCATTACCATATCCCTTTATATTTTTTGGATTTTCGCCTCTATAATGCATAAAGGCAGAGCTCCTGCCATCATACAAAAAAAGCTATTTGTCAATGGTAGAAATTTCAATTGGTGGTCCTTCGAGAGGTACAAGCTAGTGATATACTGTTATGTGGCTGCTAGGGTTTGGGAGGGAGAGAGAGGGCTGCGAGGGCGCGAGAAGGCTGGCCGGGGGCCTTTTGCCCACGGCCGGGCAAGAGGGAAGGGATTTCCTTCTTAATTCTTGCTTTATTAGATTGATACATCTCCTCTCCATATATAGAGAGGTTTACTTGACTCCCAAGCAAGGCTTACTTGACCCCTAAGCAAACCATAAGACTAACGGGCCCAAGCCCATGACGTACTCTAACACTACATCCCACCTAGACATGCAACTCGTCCTCGAGCTGCAACCTAAACAAACCATGACTCGAGGCAACACAAACCTAACACCTAAAAACGAGCCTTTTACATCTCGGCTTGTTTTATTACTCTCAACCTGAAATGGAGTGGGACGCTTTATTGTTGACACCTGAACATAAAGTGGACACCATCTGCCCGTCGGACCTGTACGGCCACCTGGATCCCATGGAAACCAACGGGACAAAAGGAGCCCGCGCGGCGGCCGGCGGCGGAATGCAGTGGTGCTATGCGGTGCGCTCCTGTCGGTGACACCATGCCTTCTCCCCGCCGGATGACTGTCGATGGCGCAGACTTTGAGGTCACTGCCCGCACGAAAAACAGCATGTCCGCCGCCCGTGGGGGAAATCGCACGCCCAAGATCCCCGACGCAGCGGACGAGATCGAGGTCCGTTGCGCAACGAAGCGCAACTTGGAGGAGCTGCAGCTGCAGATCACGCATCTCCCGCACACGCCGACGCACTAGGAGGCCGCGAGCAGCAGCCTGCAGCCTCACCGCCGCCGATACGTGGCGGATAGCGATCCAAGCCGGAAGCGGTGACGGCGACGGAGGGAAACGGACCTGGTGGAAGGGCATCCCGGGCGGTGTCGATGTAGAGCCCGGGGCCAAGGTGTCATGGGCCTGGGCCCGTTAGTCTTATGGTTTGCTTAGGGGTCAAGTAAGCCTTGCTTGGGAGTCAAGTAAACCTCTCTATATATGGAGAGGAGATGTATCAATCTAATAAAGCAAGAATTAAGAAGGAAATCCCTTCCCTCTTGCCCGGCCGTGGGCAAAAGGCCCCCGGCCAGCCTTCTCGCGCCCTCGCAGCCCTCTCTCTCCCTCCCAAACCCTAGCAGCCACATAACACTTGGTATCAGATAGCTCTCGTTCGATCATGTCCAGCCCTCCACTGAGTTCTTCCCACCCGCCGCCGCCGCACTCCGACGTCCCCGCCGTTCTCTCCCCGGCGGAGATCTCCACAGCCCTCCGCGATCTCACCACTGCTGTCCAGGAGATCCGCCTCTTCCTGGCCGGTCCCTATAGGCCGCCGCCGCCGGCGGCGCTGCTGCCGTGGCAGCCGACGCACCAGGCGGCCTCCGCCGCGATCGCCGGGCCGCTGCAGCCGACGCTGCTGCTGTCGTCGCCGCCACCCGACGTCGGGCTGCTGCAGTCCCCGCTGCCGCTGTCCACCATCTTCGGGCCGGGCCCTACCTCGACGCCCGGGGTCCCTCTTCTCCGGCAGCCGGCCGCCTTCTTCCCCACCGGGACGCTACAGCAGCAGCAGCTGCTGCCGCCGCCACCAACGCCGCTGCAGCTGCTGTCCTCACCGACGCTGTCCCTGCCGTTCGGTGGGCAGTTGCAACAACAGCAGCAGCAGCAGTTGCCGTCGCCACCAACACCGCCGCCACCGACGCCGTCCCTGCCTTTTGGCGGTGTGGGAGCGACCTTGGCCCCGGGCTCTACATCGACACCGCCCGGGATGCCCTTCCACCAGGTCCGTTTCCCTCCGTCGCCGTCACCGCTTCCGGCTTGGATCGCTATCCGCCACGTATCGGCGGCGGTGAGGCTGCAGGCTGCTGCTCGCGGCCTCCTAGTGCGTCGGCGTGTGCGGGAGATGCGTGATCTGCAGCTGCAGCTCCTCCAAGTTGCGCTTCGTTGCGCAACGGACCTCGATCTCGTCCGCTGCGTCGGGGATCTTGGGCGTGCGATTTCCCCCACGGGCGGCGGACATGCTGTTTTTCGTGCGGGCAGTGACCTCAAAGTCTGCGCCATCGACAGTCATCCGGCGGGGAGAAGGCATGGTGTCACCGACAGGAGCGCACCGCATAGCACCACTGCATTCCGCCGCCGGCCGCCGCGCGGGCTCCTTTTGTCCCGTTGGTTTCCATGGGATCCAGGTGGCTGTACAGGTCCGACGGGCAGATGGTGTCCACTTTATGTTCAGGTGTCAACAATAAAGCGTCCCACTCCATTTCAGGTTGAGAGTAATAAAACAAGCCGAGATGTAAAAGGCTCGTTTTTAGGTGTTAGGTTTGTGTTGCCTCGAGTCATGGTTTGTTTAGGTTGCAGCTCGAGGACGAGCTGCATGTCTAGGTGGGATGTAGTGTTAGAGTACGTCATGGGCCTGGGCCCGTTAGTCTTATGGTTTGCTTAGGGGTCAAGTAAGCCTTGCTTGGGAGTCAAGTAAACCTCTCTATATATGGAGAGGAGATGTATCAATCTAATAAAGCAAGAATTAAGAAGAAAATCCCTTCCCTCTTGCCCGGCCGTGGGCAAAAGGCCCCCGGCCAGCCTTCTCGCGCCCTCGCAGCCCTCTCTCTCCCTCCCAAACCCTAGCAGCCACATAACATATACTATATTTAATATAACCAAAACTGGAAACTAACTGGATTTCCAATTTAAGAACGTGTACATAATCGTTTGAATAAAAGAAGTGTGTGTAATACACATATACTATTAATCTACCAAATTTTGAAAAAGAACTAATTTTTCTTGCAACACACAAACGCCATTTCCTGCAAACTAATTTATTTTACGTAGAAAGGAAGAAAACCATTTCAGTTTTCTGGAACACAAATAAGTTCTGTTTACTGAAGTTCACTTTGAAGTTATTTTATACTCCAAAACAATATTATTTCCTTTCAGTCCAAATGCCGAAATTAGCATCTCGTTGTCAGTTTGATAATCAATAACCGAGAACCTGTCCAACTTAGTCCCTTTGACAAAAACAAAATGGACGATTCACATTTAAATGCTATATATTGTGTGGTTACCTTTGAAATAACCACATAAAAGTCTATATTACGGAAATGCAGTTGTGGAAAGCTTAGTACACTATTCACTAAAATATTATCCACAAAACTATTTTCAAGTAGCTAATTTTTCCCTATTTCATCACATGTATTTTGTCATCCCTCACTAGTCATATGTCTTCTGTTATCTTGAATAAAAAAACTTTATTAGAAAGAAAAAATAGCTTAGCCAAAAACATAATCCTTTTATTGACAGTGCACTTGGAAGACCCGGTACTACATTGTCTTTGATGTGGACGTTGACTATCTTCTTTTGAGCTTGCATGTGACCACTTTTGTGCGCGGCGCGCCTCAAAAGCTGCCTGAGGGCTCCCCTCTACAACTAGTTTATACGGCTCTGCCAATAATCCCTACATAGCCACCGACCCCACTATATACTTCCCTCCCAAAAAATCACGTTTACATATCAAATGAATGTTCCAAGTTTCAGCTCAATTCTGGGTTAACAGGTTAACACTCAAGTGTGTGAGGATGCACTAGGTATGGCACATTCGATATCATCTTCACACACTTAGAGTGCTACCTTCATTACGTCTAACATTAAACACACAACATGGTGAAAACGTAATCATAATGTAAAGATATGTAGATCAACCACATAAATAATCGTTTCACGTGAATCCTAAAAAAAAGGATAATAGAAATTTAAGTGCAACAAATGGATGCACATTAAACTGCTGTTTCACTAATTTCCTAGATTCCCAAATCTACCACTGAGATCAGAAGGAGATCAAAATACGAGCACATGCCTGGATACCGGGAAATGAACAAGGCACTCTTAACCCCGTCCTGCCAAACCACCCCAACATCAACCCCACAAAATGATCTACTCAACCTTGGCAATCGAAAGCCAGCTGAGTTACTCAACAATCGTATTTTCTGGAGATCGGTGCCGTACGATCTGTAAATGGAGATAGGGTCTAGGGTTTCGTGCACCTCAGGGGAGTGGCCAAGGAAGGCGTCTACGAAGGAGCTGATGGGGTTGGAGAAGGACGATGATCCCGGCGCAGCATAGACGGAGCGTCCCATCACCAGATCTCGCAGACCCATCTCCGACGGACGACCGTTCGTCCGTCTTCACCCTCGTTAACCGGCGGCGAAGGCAGTTACTGCTGCTTCGATCTGTGTTGGTGACGACGGGTTCGAGGCGGCTCTGGGTTCTTTCTGAGTCAGCTGTCCTTTTCTGGTCCTGGCTACGGCTATTTATACGCGCAAATTGTAGAGTATAGAGATAAGAGACACAAAGAAGTAGAGCAAATGATTCTCTTGTTTCATTACAATATGGGGGACCCACTTATATACAGGATGAAGGGGTGTGTTGGGGAGACACTTCTTTTCCAACAGGAGGCATCCCTCCCATACACAATTGATCACATGTTTTATTTCCTAACACTTCCCCTTGATCAATTTGCCATCTGTATATTGCAATCCAAAAGACTCTTAAAAAACCCGGTGGAAAAAATTGAGGAGAAATATTATAACGATATGTCACCGAAAACTCCTTTAAAACCCAGTGGGAAAAATTAAGGAGAAACCATGTGTCATACGTCCGCACTTGTATTTATATTGTCTCGTTAAAATCCTTATATGAGAAACCTTAGGGAAAACTCATAAAGGGAAAAAGAGTACAATATCAGTGATCGGAAGATCATCAACGAGTTATAACTAGGGATTTACTCCCCCTCAACATTGCAAACCTAAAGGTTGTCTCATACCAATTCCACAAACTTAATTATGGAATACAACTATTGGTAGAGATACTATGAATATCACAATATTTTGTTTGCAAATTACCCTCTTACATTTCTGTAATTTATGAGGAAAAATATAATTCATAAGCAATACAAGTGACATTATCTTGGTAGATAATGATAGGTGATTCGAATGAATCTCCACATGAACTCACATGTGGCTAATCATTCTGCGAATTCATACACATCTTGTGATGCTTCATATAATTCTGCAGAATGATCACCGCAAGGACCCATTTAGAGTCTATTCCGAAGACTTTCTTCTAAATACTCTTCCAGTAAATCTAGTCTTTGATATGGCAGTGTTGAGATCAGATAATTAGCCACTATCATATATCACACGTTGGTCCCATCTTAATCAAGAGTTTTGTTCCTTGGATATATCTTAGAATAATCCATACACAAACCTTATACCTTTCAGGAGATTGCACTCTCAATAAATTGCCAACAAACATAATGTCAGGCCTGACGTATTTTGCAAGATATCTAAGTGCTCCGATGGTAGATATGGAACTTCAGCTCCATCTATCACTTCACCATCTTCCCACCTTTCCAAGGATTGGTATCCCATATTAGGTATACTATGACCATATGTGTCTCTGCTATTATATACCCGTATTGAACTTATTCAATATTTTGGGATATATGAAGACTGATATATTTATTCATGGGGGAACAAGCTCAAGTTAAACACTTAAGCACGATTTGGTTTGACCCAAATCTCCATCTTAAAATGAGTGTGCGTATCTCAAATGTCTCGCATAAAGACATTGATGAGAATATCATCAACACCATTTAGGTGACGTAAAATCCAATTAAGGATTTATCCATGAGTACACATCAACAATCATTGATATTAGAGTTATCCTCATCATGGAAGAACTCACACAGTCGGTTGTACCACATAAATATCTCCAACTACTTCAAGTCATAGAATGACTCCAGAAGTTTCACACACACATGTTGCAATTTTCCTTTGGATTCAGAATATTAAGTCCTTCAATGACTTCAATATATAAGTCCAAATTGAGTGACTCGTGGGAGTATGCAGGCATTACTACATACATCAACCACATGGATTTGCACTGCCAATGACATTTAGTATCGAAACATAATTCTACTCATACCAAGATGGTATGCCACATGACAAAGGATTAACTTGTCAATGCCTATGGATTGTAGGCTAGGGTTTAGTTAGAAGTAGAGGGCAAGTAGATCTCGAAGGTTTCAGCCGAAAAGTACTCGACGAATATGAAAACTAGGGTTTGCGAGACAATTATTCGATGATCTTCTCGTCCCTCGACCCCCCTTTATATAGGTGGAGCCGAGGGATTCGTGCTATACAAGGATTACGAGTCCGGGACGGTTTCTAACTCATCCCGCCAGATTACAAATAACACTTCCTATTACAACTCTATCTTTTCCTTAAATACATCTTGGGCTCTCGAATCTTCTTATTCTTCGGGTAGTGGGCCTTCAATAAACCCCGGGTACTATATTAGGCAGGCCCATTTGGGATGCCTATGTCAGTAGCCCCCGAGATTTTGCTTGAATCGTAGAATCAGGGAAAATCTCCACTGTTTATTTTTACTCGAAAGCTCTTAACTTTTATACTTTTTCTCATAAAATTCTATATTGTACAGGGATATCGGTAGTTGGGGCTAGTTCATCTGACGGATCAGGTACTAGTTAACTGCTCTAGTGGCAATCCGCAAAAACCTACTTCAAAATCACGTCCCTGGACATGATTTCGGGATACTGGTGTAAACTTCGACAGGCGCCGCTTAAGGTCTTACCATTCTGTCGAGTCCCAGTTAAATTTATCGAGTACCTAACGCGTCCGTTAGGATTTTTCTTCGTATCCGTTGATACGGATAAAAGTAGCGGAGCGCGAGTCTTCGGCGATGCCACGCCCAGCGAGAATAGGTACGGGGTCTTACCTTCGCAATTTTGCGGCATTCGAGAAATTGATCGCAACTTCGGCGTTCGAGAATATATTGTCGAGTGCTTTTCCGGCTGTTGGAATGGCACATTTTATTGAGTCAAATATGACTTATATTGCTTTCCCGATGGGAGTATATGGAGAGTTAATGATAACTCGAAATATACTCTCTTGCTTGTTCTATTTTTCCTTTGTTAATTTCATCGGGCACGCGAACGGCGTTCCCGATGGGAGTAGCTCCGAGGCTACAGCCAAGAACTTGTGCTTGGTTGTAGGCTCAACATTTTAGTCCACCTTGTCACTATATTGCCATTATCTCCTGATATTCTTTCCTCCTTCTTCTTCTTTCTTTTTTTTTTTTTTTTTTTTTTTATCGGGTGCGCGAACAGCGCTCCTGATGGGAGTAGCCCCCGAGGCTACAGCCAAGAACTTGTGCTTGACTGTAGGCTCAACATTTTCTATATTTGCCATTTGTCGAAATTTTTCTTTTTTCGAAGTAGCCCCCGAGCATTTGGGCAAAAACTTGTTTCTGACCAAAGGCTCCCGATGCATTCAAATAACTTATCCTGTCGCCATTCTCCTTTCTCTTGTCGACATATTTTCCCTTGTCAAATTTTCTTCAACTCTATCAATGGTTGATATTTTTCTGCTTTGTGGGTCCATCGTTCCCAGCATGTTAACACGTCGTGCAAGTGGGGGACACACGTCCTCCGCTTTTTCTGGTGCACGTACGGTAACGCCTATCCCAGTAAAAATACTTTTTTGCCCTTGTAACTAGAAGATCAATTCTCACCACACGATTTCTTCATCCAACGGTACACTGCTTCACCCAATTCTTATATAAACCTGTCTTCAACCTCCGTTCATCCCCTCGCTTGCGCCGCTCACCTGTTCCTCTTCGCAAATCTTCCTCTGCGCCCAATCTTCGCCGATTTCTCGCTCTCGCATTCATTGCTCAATCCGCTGCCGTGGATGCCACCGCGTGCGCGTTTGACCCGTCACAGCACTCCAGAGTCCGCGATGGCCGCTGAAGATCTTGAGTGGGAGAGATCCAAAATCTCCAACCAAGACGCCAACCTGATGAAAAGACTTGGTCTGATGAAGAAGGAAGGCGCCATCCGCTTTCCCAGTGAAGAAAGCTATCCCAAGCCTCCAATGGAGTATCGGGTTAGTTTTGTTGATCATCTTATCCGCGGCCTCTCTACCCCAATCCATGATTTCCTCCGCGGTCTTCTCTTTGTCTATGGGATTCAGCTGCACCAGCTGACCCCCAATTCCATTCTTCACATTTCTATTTTTATCACACTTTGCGAATGCTTTCTTGGAGTTGCTCCCAATTGGGCTCTCTGGAAACGCATTTTCTGCCTTCGCCGTAATGGCGCTCACCACGCCACCTACAACATAGGTGGCGTAGTTATCCGTGTCCGAACTGATGTCGATTATTTCGACGTCAAATTTCCCGACTCGTCCAAGGATGGCGCAAGAGGTGGCTCTATATACACGAAGAAAGCGCCAACTCCGTGGAACACAACATAGTTCCTTTCGATGGAAACGCGAAGATTCAACGCCGCCACTCCTGGGACGCCGAAGCTTCCGAAGAAGAAAGAAAGGCGACAGAAGCTCTTATGACTCGTGTTCACCAGCTCCAAAATACTCGAGGAAAAGAGTTGTCTGGTGTCCAAATCATAGCCTATTTTCTTAGGATTAGAGTGCAGCCTCTTCAGGCTCGCAAAAATCCCCTTTGGACGTATACGGTGCCAATGACGCCAATAGGCTCTCCAATGATCTTTACGTGAAGGACTTGGAGAAGCTTGTTCGAAGAATTACCTCGCTGAGTAAGAAGGATCCTATTCCTTCCTCTTGTCGCGTGGAACCCTACGGCTCCACTAATCCTCTCCCGAGGTATTTTGCCTTCTCGAATTTTTTATCTTGTTCTGAATTTTTCCTGCATCTCATTGTATTAATATCTCGCTATCTTTCTTCTGCCGCTATTTTGTTGTAGAATCACCCTACTATGGCTTCCCTTCCTCCTCTTCCTGAGGATGGAGAAGTCGAAGAAATGGGTATTGTTGCCGAAGATACTCAAGGCTCCTCTGTTCCTGGAAGTGAAGTCGCGGGTTCTCACAAATCTGCGGCTTCTCATGAGAGAGAGGTTGAGTCTGAAGCTAGTGAATCGACTGAATCCCTTCCTCCTGCTGTTTCTCCGAAGAACAAAAGGAAAAGGACTGAAGTCGAGGATTCCTGGCATTTCTAAGAGCTGAAGAAGTTGTTCCTTCGATCCGAAGGCAGCTTATGATCCTTATTTTGAGTCCCTCATCGGCTCGTAAGTCAATTTTATCTCTCCTCCTCTTTTGTGGTGTACTCGAAAGATTTAACTTCTGTCTTGCTTTTTGTACTTGTCGATTTTTGTTTACTAGTGATGAGGAAGAAGTACCGATTACGACGTAGCTCCTCGGACCGGCACGTCACGTACGTGCTTGTTTCAGACACGTTAGTTGAAGGAGATGAAACATCGCCTCCCCAACAAAACGTCGTCACCACTTCTCCACCATCGAGCCCCCTTGTCCCTTCGCCAAAAAGGGCAAGGGTTGAAATGGTCGTTGAGCCTCCTCCTCAATTGGGCAGCTCTTCGTCGCAGCTCTTAGATGATGTAAGTTTATCGAGATCTATATTTCCTCTATTTTGCTTTTGCGGACCCTTACTCTTGTAATGCCGAAGTTTTTCCCCTTCTTACTTTTTTCTTTGACAGCCTATGATCAAGGATCTCATCCGCATCGGATCCCAATTTATTGGGTACCGCGAGTATGCCGACGAGCCGAAGGTAACGACTTGTTGTACTTGCTGTTTTTCCTTGAATTTTTACTCCTTACGCTTGTCGCTATTTTTAATCTTTCTTCTCTTTCTTTTCCTTTCTCAACGGAAAAACTTGCGAGAGGCTAACAAACGTGCCGAGACACTTTCTCGGAATCTTGAGAAAAGTGAAACGGCTCGCAAGAAGGCTGAGCTTGCCGCTAGCGAAGCCAGAGCTGAAGCTGATGATGCCAAAGCAAAGGCTGCTAGTGTCGAAGAATTGCAGCAACGGCTCAAAGATGCTGAATCTGCCTTGCACGAGCAAAAATCTGCACAGGTTGCACGAGAACAAGGGATCATCAAGCGCTTGAATTCGCAAAGTCGACGTACGCTGAGTAATATCGCTTGTCCCTTCGTTTTGTTTGTACTTCTTGTTTCTTGGTTTTCGACTAACATTACGTTTTATGTGGCAGCTCAAACCAACCAAGATTTTGATACGGAGAAACACTGTCAATGACCCTCTCCTTGACGCACTTTCTCTTCTAGAGTCCCATGGACGCGAAATTCGTGAAGGCGTGGCCAATGCCGGTGGGGCTTTGTCGGCGTTGTTCCCCTACTTTTTCCGAAGAAAGAGGAACCTTCAACTTTCCTTGACCTCGCCAAGATGTTCAATACATCGGAAGATCTTGGGCTGAAGCTGCGCCATGAGAACATGAAGGTAGCCATTGAAAATACTGTTGCTCACGGTTGCGACGGTCGGCGGACTCTCGGCTCGGACGAAGGTTGGCGACACCGATCAAATAGAGCAGTCGAGGTGGAAGTCACTGATGAAGGCGGCCAAGCCCAATACGAAGAAAATCTTGGCGTATCTCGGGATCAAGCCAACGTCGACTCCTAGTTCGTCAAGGCCGGAGGTCTAGTTGCATGCCTCTGTTTTTCTTTTGCCTCTTTTGCTCTTGTCGCCAAAGTAGTCTTTTGGCGACACGTATTTCACTTAGCTCCACTGTAGTGCCCTTGTAATTATTCCCAAGAGATTAATGAAGAACTCTATCTTTGCCTGTTTTTTGATGTTGTTCTGTTTAAATTTCAGTTGATATTTGATAACTATACTCCAATTCCTACTCCTTCCAATGCTTCGCCTTCTTCCCCGCGGAGAAAAGCATTACGATCTGCACTATCGATGATACCTTGTCGCAAGAATTGAATGATCTTCGACAACAACTTCGATATGCGAAGAAGCAAACACTTGTGATGATGGAGCGGTCTCGTAAATCATACGAAGCCGAAAAAGTTGCCCTTCGACAAGTCCGCGAGGCTATGGCTGCTAAGGAGATTCTTGTTTACGAAGCTGAAAAGCGGTCACTCGAGAAAATTTCATGCTCGAGTTAATGAATGAAGCCGGTGCGGATATGTCGGGTATGTCTGTCTCGTCTTGTGATATCTTTCATCTTCATGCTATTGTCTCCTAAAGGTTGTCCCTTCGTTGTGTTGATAGGTGCCTTTATTGATGCTCTGCTCATCCAAACCCGTCGATTTCCTTCACTGTACTGTACCAAAACCTTATCCGTGGTTTACAACTCCATGTTTCCTCGGAATGTCCCACCAAAAACTCTTCCTGAACTGATGGAAAGGTTCAAAGATGCTCGCGGTATCCACGATTTTGTCAAAGCACAAGCGGTAGGCTGGTGCCGGTTTGCTCTTATCATGCTCCGGATACGTCACTCGAAGCTTGACCTTGCCCAAGTTGTCGAGAGGGTTCATCAAAAGGTAAAACGTCGGAGAGTTGGTGTTGATAGGATTAACACGAAGGTTACGCCTATAGCCGAAGAAATGATTGAGGACCTTCTTCGGATGGATGCTGACTTTTTTGCCGATGGCCATTATGCCGATTTTCTTGGTGCTGCTCTGAAGAAAACAGAGTTACTCTTGATGACATCTCGAATCAAGACTAGTTATTTTCTTCTTGTAGAAATTTCTTCTTTGTAGTCCATAACTATATTGTAAAGCAACCATTATGTTTCTATGTTTGTCTAGCCCCCGAGTGTTTCGGTGACTTTTTATATTTGTATATTTGCGAGGTTGTGGACCAAGGCATTTATATTTTGAAGGCAAATATGAGCCCCCGAGCTTTTACCGAGTACTATTTTGTATTTTTATTGACTCACGAGGTATTTGAATACCAAGGCAAGGTTTTTTTCTTCTTTCATCGATGAACTATATTGAAATTCGTCGGAGCGATGACTTTGGTCACGTTGATAAAGAAGAAGGTGATATAGCCACTATCTTTATTATATTGCAGCACCGCGAGCCCGCCTCATTAAAAACCTTCTCCGGCCCCACTCGGTGCTCCGAAAAAGGAAAAGAGTGCGTCTGAAAACTCGCGGGCGTTTCAGTACATTGAAGTTTTACAAGGACTATATTTCGACTCTAGGCGTAGAACCGCCTGAGTTGCGCCACGTTCCCGGGGTTTGGCTCCTCCACCCCTGTCTTCTTGTCCTTTATCCTGTATGCTCCTCCTCCGATTACTTCCGTGACGATGTAAGGGCCGAGCCATGGTGACTCGAGTTTTTCATGACTTTTTTGCGTGAGCCGAAGAACTAGGTCGCCCACCTGAAAAGATCTTGGCCGCAAACGCCGACTGTGGTAATTCTTCAAGTCCTGTTGATATTTAGTTACTCGAGACAATACTTCATCTCGAGCTTCATCAAGTGCGTCCACATCATCTTCTAGCGCTTTTCTCGACGTTTCTTCGTCATATTCCGCGACACGTGGAGAGTTGTGCTCTATCTCGATTGGCAATACTGCTTCTGCTCCATGTACCGAGAAAAAATGGAGTTTCTGTGTCGCTGTATTTGGAGTTGTTCGGATGCTCCATAACACACTTGGTAGTTCTTCGGGCCGGGTATGTCGAGCTTTTTCTAGTGGTCCTAACAAGCGCTTCTTGATGCCATTGCGAGATGATGCCATTGGCTTTCTCGACTTGCCCATTGGTTTGAGGATGTGCAAGCGATGCAAAGTTCAGCTTGATACCCACCTCTTCGCAATAGTCTTTGAATTCATTGGACGTGAAGTTGCTTGCCGTTGTACGTGACGATGCTTTGTGGGGCACTCCAAATCTGAAGACGAGGTCTTTTATGAATTTTCTTTGCAGATGCTCCGTCCGGTGAATTTATCGGCTTCGCTTCTATCCACTTTGTGAATTTGTCGACAGCTACTAGCATGTATTCCTTTCCTCCTGGCGACGATTTGTGTAACTTGCCTACCATGTCGAGTCCCCATTGTGCAAAGGGCCATGACAAAGGTATTGGTGCTAGCTCTGTCTGGCTGGAGAGTGAGGTTTTGCGGCAAACCTTTGACACGCGTCGCAAGTTCGTACTATGTCCTTAGCGTCCTCTATTGCTTGTCAACCGGTAGAATCCTGCCCGAAAAACCTTGGCTGCGATAGCTCGACTACTTGCGTGGTGGCCACATATTCCTTCATGTACGTCCTTTAGAATTATTCTTCCTTCTTCGGGTGTAACGCACCTTTGCAAGACGCCTGAAATACTTCGCTTATATAATTCTCCCTTAACCACCGTGAAAGCTTTGGAGCGTCGAATTACTCGCCTTGCCTCAAGCTTGGATCATCGGTATTTCTTTCACGAGGATATATGATATGTAAGGCTGCATCCACGGTATCCGTATTACTAGGACCAGGTCTTGCTCTTCTTCTTCTTCTTCTTGCTTCTCCTTGATAGCCCCAGGGGTTTCTTCTCCTTCTTTTTTGATTTTGTCGTCTCGGTGGATCTCTCTGTTATCTCCTCCCAAAATACACCTGGTGGGATCTGCAAGGCCGCTGCGACCCGATGTTTGCAAGAACGTCGGCTTCGTCGTTGCTCAATGCTGCTAATATGATTTACTTCGCATCCATCGAACAATTTCTCAAGCTCATTGTACACCTCCTTGTATGCCATCATGCTATCATTGACTACGTCACATTGGTTCATAACTTGCTGAGCTACCAGCGTGAGTCGCCAAAGATTTTTAGTCGAGTTGCTCCGCAGTGCTTTCGCCATCTTCATCCCGTGTATGAGAGCCTCATATTCCGCTTCATTGTTAGATGCGTTAGGGAACGTCATACGAAGGATGTACTTCAACTTGTCGCCTTCGGGTGATATGAGTACTACTCTGCGCCGGCCCCTTCTAGCCTCTTGGACCCATCGAAGTTCATAGTCCGGGTTCTCGATAAATGCGGGGTCCTGTATTTTGCAACTCCATCCACTCTGTGATGAAGTCCGGTAGTATTTGCGACTTTATTGCTTTTCTTTTTTCATACGTGATGTCCCAGGGGAAAGTTCTATTCCCCAAAGGGAGACACGACCAGTAACTTTCGGGTTGTTCGGTATATTTGATAAAGGAGCTTCATTGACCACTATGATCGGGTGTGCCGAGAAATAGTGTCGCAATTTTCGTCTTGTCGTGAATACTCCATATGCTAGCTTTTGGTGCGAGGGTACCTTTGTTTTGACGGCGACAAGACTTCGCTCACGAAGTATCTTGGTCGATTTGTACTCCATGGATTTTTCCTTCTTCTTCTCTTTCGACAACTAACACCGTGCTAACCACTTGGGGTGTAGCTGCAATATATAGCAGGAGAGGTTCCTTTTCCTTTGGAGCTACCAGGATTGGTGGTGTCGAGATTTTTCGCTTCAGATCCTCAAAGGCTCTATCGGCTTCTTCGTTCCACTGGAATTTATCTCCTTGTTTTATCAGCGCATAAAATGGTAACGCTTTTCTCCTAACCTGGCGACGAATCTGCTCAAAGCTGCGACTCGCCCAGTTAGCTGTTGTATTTCCTTCAACTTCGTTGGCTTCCTCATTGTTACTATGGCTTGTATTTTGTCGGGATTTGCTTCAATCCCTCTTGCGGAAACTAGAAATCCCAGAAGTTCTCCTGCTGGGACGCCAAAAGAACACTTCGTCGGGTTCAGCTTGAGGCAGAATTTGTCGAGGTTGTCAAAAGTTTCTTTGAGATCCTCGATCAGCGTTGCTCCCTTTTTTGATGTTATGACGACATCATCAATGTAAACTTGCACGTTTTTCCCAATCTGTGTTGCTAAACACTACGCATCATCCTCGATATGTTGCTCCCGCATTTTTTAGACCGAAGGGCATTGTCTTGTAGCAAAACACGCCGTAAGGTGTAATAAACGCTGTTTTGGCTTCATCATCTTCTTTTAATCTGATCCGGTTATAACCGAGTATGCATCAAAAAGGAAAGACGTTCACAACCTGCCGTGGAGTCGATAATTTGATCGATCCTTGGGAGGGGAAAGTGATCCTTAGGGCAATGTTTGTTGAGACACGTAAAGTCGACGCACATGCGAAGGACCGTCGTGTTTTCTTCGGCACCATCTTTGGGTTAGCTACCCATGTGGCTTCGTAGATATCTCTACGATAAAACCAGCTTCCTCTAGTCGATTTATTTCGATAGCATGGATTTGCGGTTTGGTTCCGAAAACGCCGCAAAGGTTGTGCGATTGGTTTCGTTGTTGGATCCAAATTTAGGTGGTGCTCGGCAAGTTCCACAGGTACTCCTGGCATGTCGGCTGGACACCATGCGAAGATTTTCCGGTTCTCACGGAGGAACTCGACGAGCGCGCTTTCCTATGCGATATCCATGTTGTTTGCAATGGATGTCGTCTTTTTTGGATACTGTCGGGTGAATCTGCACCTCCTTAGAATTTTTCTCTGTGTTGAAAGTTGATTCTTTATTTGGCCTTCGACGTACGGCAATACGTCGTAATCAGTCATGCTCTTCGACGCCAAGTATTCAGCTTGCATCCCGAAGGTTTCTGATAACCGATGGAAATCCTTGTCGCACTTATCTGCTAAGGCAAAACTCCCTTTGACCGTGATTGGTCCCTTGGGTCCAGGCAATCTCCATAACAGGTATGTATAGTGTGGTACTGCCATAAATCTAGCGTATGCTTTGGTCGTCCCAACAAAGCGTGAGTACTGCGATGGAAAATCCACGACTTCAAACTCCAGTTTCTCGATTCTATAATTTTCTCGGGTTCCAAAGCGAACGTCGAGGTTGATCTTTCCCAATGGGTAACTTGGTTTCTCCGGTGTGATTCCGTGGAACCTTGTGTCCGTTGGCTTCGGGTTTGCTAAGGATATGTTCATCTTCCTCAATGTATCCGCATACATGAGGTTTAAGCTGCTTGCCACCATCTATGAATACTCGAGAAACGTCAAATCTGCGATAGCTGCTGGCAAAATGAGTGCTTGACTGCCCTGGTCGAGGAACTTGCTGCGGGTGGTCCGCTATGGTGAAGCCGATGTCTTGCCACGACCAATTGAGGTACTCAAGCTGTTGGTGGAGGCATTTTCTACTGCCATAAACACCTGTCGTGAGATTACTTTTTGAGCTCTATTAGATGGCCTTCCCTTCGAATCATCGACAACTTGCTCCGTTGGAGTTAGGATCAACATAGGGTGGTGGTGCGGGCGCTGCCGCTATTACGAGCTGGTGTTGATTGCCTTACGTAATCGCGGGAGGTGGCGGTAGATGAACTTCGCTCCTAGGCTTCCGAGCGTTTCTCTGTGCTGCTCGTGCGTGAGCGTTTTCTGCACATCTGAACATTGCTTGGAAATTTCGACAATCTTTACGCGGTGTCCTGATTGTCTTTTCCCATTCGCTGTCGAGGAAGAAGTGCATGCGGCACGGTCCGTTCAGCATTTCTTCGGGAGACATAAAAGGTCGTGGAAACCTTGGCCCACTATTTTGCACTGTTACGGGAGTCGTCCCTATTATCGCCTCGCTGCTCATTGCTTCTCCGATAATCATCTCTGTTGCTTGCTCCTGTATTTGACCGAAATCCTGCCGAAATTTGCCACGGGGCGTCGTAATTCGGATACTGCCGAGGAAATCGTCGCCTCGTCGATAATTTCGACCACGGTCCTCCTCGGCGACCTGTGTCGTTTATTGTGGACAGCGTCTTCTCCGTCTGCCCATCTATTTGCTATCTCCATCAACGCGGATACTTGTTTTTGGATTGGTCCTTCCCGGGTCCTCGACAAAATCTCCGCGCACGATTCTGCGACAAACGCATCTATTGCTCTTTCGTCGGATATATTTTCTGCCGAGTTTTTTATGATGTTCCACCTTTGGATGTATTTTCTCATTGACTCATCGGCTTTTGTCGACACGCCCTCAGCTCTTCCAACGATGCGAGGCTTCTTGCATGTGGATCCGAAGTTCTTGACGAAAACGTCCTCGAAACTTTCCCAGTTGTCGATGGATCCTGGCGGAAGTTTTTTGATCCAAGATCGTGCGGCTCCACTTAAGTGCACCTGAATACTTTGCATCGGCTGTTGCTCTAGTTCCTCCGGTTAGCTTCACCGTCTCGAGGTAATCAATTAACCGGTCCTCCGGGTCTTGCGGGCCGTCGAACTTTTTGAAGTGATCGGGTAACTTGAATCTGAGGGGACTCGAGTTTTTCGGACTCTTCTCGTGAAGCACGGTAGACCGCACATATCCTCGTCATTAAGCTCCGGGGACTGCCGATGATCTCTTCCGCTTTGCCTTGCTCTGTCGACCCTTGCTTGTACTCCTGTGTCTCTTGCTCCACTTGGTCCTTCCGGAGCTGCCGCCGTTCTTGCTTTGCGGGTCGCGGACTATTTTGCCTTGCTTGCTCCTTCGGGAGGCGTTGCTACGAGCAGCTGTCCCCATAGCTCCAACTCCTGCCAATGCCATGTTGTATAATGTTTCCCTTGGATCTCCTGGGGGTGGCTTGGATGCGAGGATGTAAGCTTGTGTCGCCATATACCCAGCTTACGGTGTCCTAGGGATAATATTTCCTCTTGTATCTATCGACATAAAGGACATGTCGAGGTTTTGAACCAAGTACTCTCTGTCCGCTTCGGGTATGTGTTGTAGCCTTGATCTTCCTCTGTTCCGAGCTTCCTGTGGCTATCACCCGAAATTCTAGGCTGTACACTTAGACCCGCCCTTCTCCTGCTGGATGCAGAAGCTGCCGCCTTTCTCTTGTTCAACTCAGCTGTCTGTTTTTCTATTTCTCGGGCAGTTCGTGCGAGCATATATTGATAAGCTTGCAGTTCTTGAGCTGTAGCTGTTGTCGTCATTGGTTCTGAACCATCTATGGCTTTTGCCGCTCTATCCCAGGCTGCCTGTGGAAGTTGGACTCTGACGCGCGGTGTGGGCCCGACATATTTAGTGCCCATACCTCTCCTTAGATCTGAGGGATCGACAAAAGGATTTCCCAATTGGTCGAAAGCCTCCGATGTTTCCTCTTGATCTTCGATAGCATAAATCTGATGATATTTTGTACTCAGATCTATGTTGGGTTCGGTGACATCATTGTTGAGATTGATGAAGACCTTGCCCATTGTGAGAGATTTGTCGACGAAATCGTAACTGTCGACATCGCTTGAGCCATCGCTTATATATGAGTCCGCAGATGACTCAAACGATGCTTTGCTGAAGATCTTGGCGAGTTTCTCTCTTGCTCGATGCTGACGTAGCGTGTTGCCGAAGTTTCTTCTTCGACTCGGTTGATGATGCATAGCTTGAAAATTCAGAATCGACCGCCGACGATCCCGATGAAATCGGAATTTCGACACGATACGATCCTTCCTTCTCGACGCGAAAGTGGAACCTTCCGAACGTCATCTCCAAGGGCTCCGCCAGATACGCATATGCATCCAAACGGGAGGGTGGGTGAGGAACAAAATCAACGAGACCAGTAGCGATCTGTTTACCTCGATCCATAGTGTTGCTTCCGGTTGACGATGTCGAAGATCTTGAACGTGCCATCGAGATCGGATCCTTACGCCTCTAATTCCCACGAGACGGCGCCAATTGACAAAGGATTAACTTGTCAATGCCTATGGATTGTAGGCTAGGGTTTAGTTAGAAGTAGAGGGCAAGTAGATCTCGAAGGTTTCAGCCGAAAAGTACTCGACGAATATGAAAACTAGGGTTTGCAGACAATTATTCGATGATCTTCTCGTCCCTCGACCCCCCTTTATATAGGTGGAGCCGAGGGATTCGTGCTATACAAGGATTACAGAGTCCGGGACGGTTTCTAACTCATCCCGCCAGATTACAAATAACACTTCCTATTACAACTCTATCTTTTCCTTAAATACATCTTGGGCTCTCGAATCTTCTTATTCTTCGGGTAGTGGGCCTTCAATAAACCCCGGGTACTATATTAGGCAGGCCCATTTGGGATGCCTATGTCACCACATCATGACTGATGTTGATTTTCTGCGAAAAAACCCTTGTGCTACAAAAGCCTCGCTTTATCACCACCTCATTCTCTCTTCCCTATGGAAGATACTTATGAGCATAAGGTTTTACTATCATAAATACCTCTCTCTGATGAGCGACCGCTACTCTTCCTCAATTGTTTCCTTTCATTTGAACCAATATAAGTGCAGCGACACTCTCCATGGATTTTGGTTCAGGGCCCAAAAGGATTTTAGCAATTCCAGGAAGATTTATATGTCGACATATGTAGACTTTCTCATATACGATTCTCATGAATCAGTATCATTTGTGGAATTCTCATTGTGCCTCTCAACTCGTTGTGACTTCCCATAACAACAGACTCAAGGTGTTTCGATGTCTGAGCACACAAAAATGTGTGGACACTGTGCTGGTCCTGGATGATACACATCCTTCAGGTGTCATTCAACCTTAGGTTGAACCACATTTAGTGATTGGGAGACCATCTCTTTTGTTCCAACAAAAGTAAAGAGAACTTAGTCTCATATGATCAGAATACTCCCCCTGTTGCTCTCATATAGGGAGACGAGTGGTTTGTTAGGTACCTCCACTCAATCTGATACATGACCAAAATGACACCTTTGTCACTAATAAATATATTGGCAGATTATTTGCAATAAAATGCAAATTTCTGATAACCTGAACCTCTAGTTCAGTTTCTTAAGTACGCGGATCAAATGTCAATGACATTTCTTAGCCATTTTCCGGCACGCATTCTGTGTGGTACACATCTCACCCTAATGCCAGAAAATGTCCTTATTGCAAAAGCAAGCAGCGTACAGGCCGCAAGTAACTCCCTTTTCAGGGTTAAGGTATGTGACGGATTAACAATCATACCATAATTATTTCTCATATAGATCCCAAATATATGTGAGGGCCCATGACATACGCCGGGGTGGTAATATCGGATGCAACCAATTACCGCAGATGGGAATCCTATTTCCACATACAAACTGCAAGGGGACGTAGTATTAAACATGTAGCGTGTGATTCCGCATGTTACCACCAACTAAATATTGGCAAATCACAATTCTGTAACATTGGCCATGCAACTTTGACTCTCTTTCAGAAGAGATCTAGCCAAACCATTGTGGGTATGTACAAAATATACTGAATATGACTACTGAATGTTCGCGAATCAAATTCAATGACAATTTCATTCCAATGGCATTATCCCACGTTAGGACACTCTGCTCTAAATTCTTCAATTTGAGCACTTAATTCAGTATTCACATGGTTTTGTGTGAATAGTACACACATAAGACCATCTTAAAGATGCATGTGTGCAACCACGAAGCACCAACATAACCCACACAATGGTTGAGTAATCCACATACATTCTTGAATGCTTTCAAGAGTAATGTGCGGCTCATTCTGAATTTTAAGGTGAGAGTGCCTTAAAATTAATTCCCCTATGGCACGTCCAGTGCACATAAAATCTAATGATTGTTGGGAATATTGCAACAGTCAAGTGTTCGTCAACAGAATTATCAATAATTTCTCTAACTTCCCATACCATGGTGATAATGGAGGAAAAATTATTGTGTACGCAACAAAATCGAGTATGAAATGATTCATACACTCAATTTTCTCAACTATCATGTCCTCGGGACATAATGTTGCGAATTATACTACATGTACTAGTACAATTATAGGCTAATGATATTTGGGATAACCAGGAGACTACACGAGATCTCCAGGACATCTTGGGAACAATCATCCACAAGCATATCATCATTGTAAAGGAGTCATTTTCCTTATACAATGCCAGAATATTTTCTGGTTGTTCCTTTGAAGTTGAACCTCAATCTTATCCCATTGAACTTATTTGCCTTCTCCGATAAGGAGGCAAGGAAATTCACGCGAGAATGGCAGCGGATTCGGCACTATTCTAGCACAGCATGAAACACAAACGCCAACGCGACACGAGGATAGGAGCCCAGGTGCGCAACAACGCCAGCATAGGAAGGTCGTGGGACGCCAGCGTGTGGGATGCAAACATGAAAGACAAGAGTAAAGGGAGGACAAGAAACCGACGAGGCAGAAGGGTAGATAGAAAGAGAACTAAAAATGTGTAGAGGCATTCGACGAAGGCGGAGGCCACCTGAATAGGCCCTCACAGAGCGGGCACAACAACCAGCAGCACATGGAACCCCCTCCCCCCACTCGGTTCCCATCTCTCCCCGCCGCTCACAACCACCACAACCTCCTCCTTCTCTTGGTCAATCCTCGTCAACCACCTCAACGTCAAGCCTGGTGCGGCGGAGAATCATGAATACACATGGAAGCAGGGCAATGTCATGAAGAGCTTGGCCGGTCAGGAGAAGGCAGCAAGAGCGGCAGCGACGGAGCTCCCGCAAAGCATGTGGTTGGGGGCAATATGTGGACAGCGGAGATAACAGTGCTTACATAACCTACCAGCCACATTCACTTCCTAGTAACATAGGTAGTAGATCCGTGTTGATATCAGTGGCGAATAAGGATGTCAATTTTACCCACGGGTACGGGTACCCGCGGGTACCGTACCCGCATGGGCAGGGTATGGGTACACTTTCATGCCCATGAGTAGTACCCGTACCCTGCCCGTTAAGTCATGGGTAGGGCACGGGTAGAGCCTCGTATCCGCGGGTATACCCATACCCTGCTCGTTTATTGTTAAATTCTTACGTGACACGTTCACTTCTGCTGACTTATGAGTTAGAATAGGGAAATGTGATTTTTATATTATGTTAATTGTTATGTGCTCAACTACCTATTATTAAGTTGAGATAATTAATTTTTTTAATTGAAATTGTTATCGATAAATGTAAATTTGTGATTGACATGTGTACAATTTAACCTACCCACAGGGTACCCAATGGGTACGGGTACCCGCCGGGTATGGGTATGGGTAAAGTTTTATACCCATGGGTGCGGGTATGGGTAGAAGTTTGTACCCATTGACTATACGGGTATGGGTATGGTATTACTATACCCTGCCCATTGCCATCCTTAGTGGCGAAGGACGAAAAAAATTTGAGGTCGGGCGAAATTTTAAATCGTAAAAAAATGACGCAAAAGAATAAACTGTTTTGACACATTAATAGTTTATATGATGGTAAGCATAGTCTCTCAGTAATATGGTAATAGCAACATGTTAAATATAAGTAGAACCTACAGACATACCGATAATGAAGCTTTAATGCCGTCTAGAAGTTCCAGGCAATGGCAAAGCTCTACTTTGCTTTTGAAAATCTTTTTTAATTTCACCAAGATCAAGACTTTTGAATATCCCTCGCTCGATGTAGCACACCATCAAATCATTAAGCCAACCATCAGACATCTTGTTGCGCAACTCTGTCTTGATAATCTTCATAGGTGAGAATTCTCTTTCAATTGTTGCCATCCCCACCGGTAAAAGCATTGCCAACTCAATAAGGCGGTAAACTGTAGGAAACATGATGTGCCTTTCAAGTTCAACCATCTTTTTAGCTAGGCTTGCAATGTCAATACAAACTCTGAAATCTTCAACTCTCTTCATATGAACAAGGAATAACTTAACGGAATATTCTATATAATCTCTCTTATAATCCGAGAAATCATCACTATAAATCTCTGTAAGACGAGCAAGCTTACTCACATTGAACCTAACAAATGAGTCTCTTGGATCAGAAATTCTGAATATGTATAGATGCACGTATCGTATATGGCCAGATGACTAGATAGCACGTCCTGGCAGCGATCGCACGTCCCGGCGGCGATCGCACGTCCGGCCCAGCTAGGTAGCAGCAGCCCAGTTCGCGTCCGTTGAGCCCATTTCCTCTTTTTCCCTTTCGTTTTTTCTTCAGAAACGAACACAGCTTGTACAAAACTGTTTGTATATGTATAGATGCATATATATATGCGATTTTTTGCAAAAAATCAAGGTAGGGCAGATGCCATACATTGCCCAAAGGGGAGACATGTATCTTGTTACATTGCTACATCTTCCACCGGCTCATTTTTCTTTGGGGATTCATGTTTGCCACTGCTATGAGTAAGTTGAGCCCCTCCATGGTCTCACACCTTGTCACCACAACCTATATCTTCTTGCATAACTTGAACAAGAATAGCGAGGTAGCAGGGATCGCAGCCGCCGACGGCAACCACGAGACGCCCACATGAAGAGCATGGTGAGCCCCAACTAGAACAACAGCCGGGGAAGCAAGCACGAGTGAGAATGCGGCGGGAGCTGGCCACCAAAGCTAGATCCTCGGGGCACGTGACCACGAGGCAAGAATTTTCCCGCAAGAATGGCGATGGCTCCGACACACTTCCTGACCGACCTGATCACCAGGCCACCCGAACAACAACAGAGCAGTGCCGGACACAGACGCGACACATGGATATGAGCGCCCGGTGCATAGCAGCGGCCCATAGGAAGGTTGTGGGATGCAAACATTTAAGAGATGAGTAAAGGGAGCACTTGAAACGAAAAAAAAACTGAAGATGTGGCGGCACTTGATGAAGACAAAGGCCTCCTAAAGGAAGCCCTAGGAGAGCGAGCACGTCAAGCAGCCATCTCTCCCTGCCACCACCTCCAAGGTCAACAGAGGCCTAGTGTGGGGGAGAATCACGAATAAGCGGGGAAGGGCCAGCGAGGCACAAGGTTAAAGGGATGTAAAGTACAATCATAGAAATATCTAATATGTAAGAGCAAACCTGCTAAGCAATTCTTGTAGAGACATGTTCGGAAGGTTGTCATTCATGGTTTACTTATGCTCAACGATGAACAACTTGGTACTCGTCCGTTCTTTGCTCAATGAGAATGCCAAAGTTTCATCGAGAACATGCAAGTCTGCGTCCTCCATACCTATTAAGATGAAAAGTACACAATAATAAGAGCCATAAGATGCATACGTGGATCAAACAAAAAACGCACATATTATTGGCAAAACCAAGTTCATAGATAACACTTTTACAAAATCATATTTATAAAACCATGTAAATAGCGTTTTCTAGCAAACAATCAGCTGCTATCTACTGATGTACGAGGGAATTAACCATTATAGTGTTCCAGGTTATTTCAATCTGCTACTTGACAAAATTAAATCATGTGCATTATCAAAACAAATGAGAGGAACAGTGCCGCAACAAGTAATTAAACAATTTTTCTTTGTTGATGTTATTGATTTGTCCTAAAACTAAATGGCTTTACACTAGTTCATACATTTTTGGGGTACACTCTGGGACCACGCACTTGTTCTCGTTTTCTGTAAAGTAAGTGTATGGTTCGAACTCCTATTTAAGGTTCATTTGCAGTTCGAATTAGGATAATTTGGAACAAAAACTCCTGTAAATCTTTATGTAGAAAATTAACAAAACTCTGAGCCATGCGATTCTTCTGGTCAGTATGTGTGATGACATCAAAAAATCTTGCTGTCAACCTATGTCAGGAAACTTTAGTAACTCAAAACTGAAAATGGCAAACAGGGATGTAGAAATTAAGGTTTGTAATGATGAAATCGCTACATCCCACCTCTGGAAATACTAGTTGTTAAGCATCTATGGTCCATCCATAGTAGCAAAGATGTTTTTATTTGTCGATTCCTGGCCTGCTGGCTGGTTCGAATCGTGTTAAATACCGGCGGCTGTATCATATTCCGTTTCTATGATTGACCAGACACCCTTGGGGTTAGCACTATAACCAATCAAACATTTTTTTCCTTGCCGGGTCCAGCAAATATTAGCCACATTTCGATGTATGGATAACCTTTACTCACATCAAGTTCAACGAGAGATCTCAGAAGTTCGTATTGTTGCAATGTCAAATCCTTTCCAGAGTTGTTTTCACGCTATTGGACAATACTCAAGTATGCAAGCAAATTTTCTACAGCACAAAGAGTAGCGCTGATAAAAAACCGTTTGGCATCAGCGAAAGAAAGCTGTGGAGACTCCTCCTGTGGTAGTAATTGTACAGAATGACAGTCGTGTGAATCTGCAAAACCACACAGTAATTGTACAGAATGACAGTCATGTGAATCTGCAAAACCACACAGAGGTATGATGGTTAGCATCTAACCAGCTACATATTGCAAGCCTTGTATACACAAAGGAACACTTCCTTAATTGTATTCTGGAGATACAAAAATGTATTATACATTTATGCCCCTCCCCCCTGACACACACACACACACAAACACCGGCTTCACCAGGTGATCCCGTCACTTCTTCACCGCATCCTCCATGTGTTCCACCTCCTCCACCACATCATCTCCTCTTCGTACGCCACATATACCACCCTAGTTCAATTCCTCGCGCCTCCACACAAATGAGCCAGTGAAACGTCTCGCCAGACAATCTTTAGGGTTTGGGAATTAGAGCGGTGGCTGGGTGTCAAATCGTGGCTTGCATAGTTGGGATTTTCTTATGTTTATGCCGATTATGAAAAGTGTAGCTTCAATTGTTGCACTTAGGCATGAAAATCTCAAGACTCAAAAATAGCAAAACCGTGAAGGAAATGGAAAAATGAAACACATAAAAAAAAGTATAAGTATAACAGGCATACAAGCCGCAAACAAATCAAGACTATGGTCATATGGCAAAGATAACAATTGGATAAGTACTGGGACAACAATTCTTGAACAAATGAGAACTGGAACACAAGTTGTAGAGCTAAACGACATAGACAAATGCGAAAAATAGTACTATAAACAATTCATGAAATTAACAAATTGACAAACAATGGTTTTGAGCCTGTGTGGTTGAATTCCTCATCGATAGATAGGTTTGTAAGGCCAGCATCCAGCATAATGAACTACGAAAATAGTACTATAATGGTTTCATGAAAGTGCCAAACTAACAAACAACGGTATTGAGCTTGCGTTGCTGAATTCCTCGTCCATAGATAGATTTGTACACCCGCTAGCATATCATGGGCCATGTAGGAAATTGCCCCATGGATGATTTGGAAGCACAGGAACGACTGCGTCTTCGAAAGGGGTCAGCCCTCTGTCGTCGCCCTGATGAGCAAGATCAAGGAGGAGGCTTCGCTCTGGGCAAGAGCGGGAGCCATAGGCCTTGACGTTGCTCTGCCAGCAACCTGGGACGTACACGAGGCGTTTTGTCCCAAACCTGTAACCCACCTCCTAGGAGGCTTGTAAACAACTTCTTCTCTTCAATGAAATGAAACGCAAAGAGTCCTTTGCGTTTTCTCGAGAAAAAAAGTAACTAAGACGTTCAACTCTAAACAATTTGCATGTGTGCGTCACTCTAGTATTCACTAGAGTATGGGAAGCACATGACTTTACTAACTTTCGTTGGCAACGAGCTCACCTAAGATCAGAATATGAATCCACGAGGATGCCCCCCTTCAAGTTTTGCATATGTAGAACAAACGCCATCCCACGAGGATGCCCCAGCAGGGAAACACAAACTGCTATTGTGTTGTAGCCGTGGTGACGGGACATGGAAGACACCCAAGAAGGGAAAGGTTGAAGCATAGAAGCATTGTCAACACCAAAGAACAGGGGAGCATGGCGGCTCCGAAGCGCAAGCGCACATGACAGTAGACCGAGCAATTGGGCAAGCCTCACTTTGCGGTGGTGGTGGTGCCGGCGGCAACCACAGGTAGCAGCTCTGCCCCACGTGGCTGCTTGAGAGAAAAACGACTTCCTCCAAGACGGGACGCAAAGAAAACGCAGTCCACGGGACACCATGGATCGTTGGAGACAGGCTGAGAGAACTCGAACAAGATTCGACATAACGAGGTAGCAGAGATCGCAGCCGCCTATGGCAACCACGAGACACCCACCTGCAAAGCATGGTGAGCCCTAACTAGGACATCGGCCACAGGGGAAGGAAACGCGAGGGGTAACGCAGTGTGAGCTGCCCGCCAAGGACAGACCCTCGAGGCATGTGACCATAAAGCAAGGAAACTCACGAGAACAGCGGTGGCTCGGACGCTCTTCCGGGACTGACATGATCACCAGGCTACCCTAACGAGAACATAACAGGGACGGACTCGGACGCCAACCGAGGATTAGGGCGCCCGGTGCGCAGTGATGTCGGCACGTGCGTGGGTGTAGACACGGAAGAGAAGAGGAGAGTGAGAACGAAAGGAAAAGAAACCGAAGAGGCGGCATGGTAGAGAGAAAGAGAATCACATGTGTGGAGGCACTTGACTAAGGCTAAGGTCTCCCGAAGGTTACTCTAGTAGAGAGGGCAAGTCAAGTAGCCGACGAGCGCATCTAGCGCGCGCGGAACACCCCTCGCTCAATCCCCATCTCTCTCTGCTGCCCACAACCACCACCACCTCCTCTTGGTCAATCCTTGTCGACCCCTCCTCGTCAAACTTGGTGCAGCGGAGAATCAGTGAAGGGCATTGGCTGGTCGAGAGAAGGCAGAGGCAATGAAGGAGCTCGGCGAGGCATAGGGTTCGGGGGACTGATAACAAAATACGTGGAAGGCAGCGTTTACGGATTCTAACGGACACCTTTGTCATCGCGAGTAAAGGGAGTAAATGGTCTCTAGATCAAACGACCCATAGCATATGCGTACCCAGCAAAGTTCTCCGTTCCAAATTAATTGGCGTGGCCTTTTTCCCAAATGAGCGAACCTCCGCACGTCTAGATACTACCGAATCTGACCAAAACTGCCTCACGGAGGTAGTAGGTAGTAAATCTGTGGATATAACATATATCTTCTTCCATTGCTACATCATAAAGTGGGTCATGTTTTTCACTTCTAGGAGTAAGTTGAGCCCCTCCATGGTTTGACACATTGTCACCACAACCTATATCTTCTTGCATCTCCACTTCTTCCCACATGTTCATTTTCGATAAGGCTTTAAGTTGAACCTCTTGTCAGCATAACCAATATCTTCTTCCATTGTCGCTTCTTCCACTCGTTCATTTTCTATTGGGGATTCAAGTTGAGCCCCTTCATGAACATCCACATTTTCAAGCATTCCTTTGGTTGTTACCAGTGGTGGCGCTACGAGGGCGAGGAGGGGCGGCCGCCTAGGCCACCAATTCGGGAGCAGATTACCCCCCGCATGGCCCGCCCATGCATCTCCTGCTCGGAGGAAGCCGCAGTACAGGCATGCAGCGCCATTAGAGGATCGAGCAAAGCTTTTTTTGGGTAGTGACATAGGCATCCCAAATAGGCCTGCCTAATATAGTACCCGGGGTTTATTGAAGGCCCACTACCCGAAGAATAAGAAGACTCGACAGCCCAAGATGTATTTAAGGAAAAGATAGAGTTGTAATAGGAAGTATTATTTGTAAATCCGGCGGGATGAGTTAGAAACCGTCCCGACTCTGTAATCCTTGTATAGCACGAATCCCTCGGCTCCACCTATATAAAGGGGGGTCGAGGGACGAGAAGATCATCGAATCATTGTCTCCGCAAACCCTAGTTTTCATATTCGTCGAGTACTTTTCGGCTGAAACCTTCGAGATCTACTTGCCCTCTACTTCTAACTAAACCCTAGCCTATAATCCATAGGCATTGACAAGTTAATCCCTTGTCAATTGGCGCCGTCTCGTGGGAATTAGAGGCGTAAGGATCCGATCTCGATGGCACGTTCAAGATCTTCGACATCGTCAACCGGGAGCAACACTATGGATCGAGGTAAACGGATCGCTACCGGTCCCGTTGATTTTGTTCCTCACCCACCCTCCCGTTTGGATGCATATGCGTATCTGGCGGAGCCCTTGGAGATGACGTTCGGAAGGTTCCACTTTCGCGTCAAGAAAGAAGGATCGTATCGTGTCGAAATTCCGATTTCGTCGGGATCGTCGGCGGTCGATTCTGAATTTTCAAGCTATGCATCATCAACTCGAGTCGAAGAAGAAACTTCGGCAACACGCTACGTCAGCACCGCAGCAAGAGAGAAACTCGCCAAGATCTTCGCAACGCATCGTCCGGGTCATCTCGCGGACTCATATATAAGCGATGGCTCAAGCGATGTCGACAGCTACGACTTCGTCGACAAATCTCTCACAATGGGCAAGGTCTTCATCAATCTCAACAATGATGTCACCGAACCCAACATAGATCCGAGTACAAAATATCATCGGATTTATGCTATCGAAGATCAAGAGGAAACATCGGAGGCTTTCGATCAATTGGGAAATCCTTTTGTCGATCCCTCGTATCTAAGGAGAGGTATGGGCACTAAATATGTCGGGCCCACACCACGCGTCGTAGTCCAACTTCCACAGGCAGCTCGGGATAGAGCGGCAAAAGCCATAGATGGTTCAGTAACCAATGACGACAACAGCTACAGCTCAAGAACCGCAAGCTTATCAATATATGCTCGCACGAACTGCCCGAGAAATAGAAAAACAGACAGCCTGAGCTAAACAGGAGAAAGGAGGCAGCTTCCGCATCCAAGCAGAGAAGGGCAGATCTAAGTGGACAATCTAGAGTTTCGGGTGATAGCCACAGGAGGCTCGAACAGAGGAAGATCAAGGCTACAACACATACCCGAAGCGGACAGAGAGTACTTGGTTCAAAACCTCGACATGTCCTTTATGTCGATAGATACAAGAGGAAATATTATCCCTAGGACACCGAAGCTGGGTATATGGCGACACAAGCTTACATCCTCGCATCCAAGCCACCCCCAGGAGATCCAAGGGAAACATTATACAACATGGCATTGGCAGGAGTTGGAGCTATGGGGACAAGCTGTTCGTAGCAACGCCTCCCGAAGGAGCAAGCAAGGCAAAATAGTCCACGACCTGCAGCAAGTAACGGCGGCAGCTCCGGAAGGACCAAGTGGAGCAAGAGACACAGGAGTACAAGCAAGGGTCGACAGAGCAAGGCAAAGCGAAGAGATCATCGGCAGCTCCCGGAGCTTAATGACGAGGATATGTGTGGTCTACCTTGTTTCACGAGAAGAGTCCGAAAAACTCGAGTCCCCTCGGGATTCAAGTTACCCGATCACTTCAAAAAGTTCGACGGCCCGCAAGACCCGGAGGATCGGCTAATCGATTACCTCGAGACGGTAAAGCTAACTGGAGGAACTAGAGCAACAGCCATGCAAAGTATTCAGGTGCACCTAAGTGGAGCCGCACGATCTTGGATCAAAAAACTTCCGCCAGGATCCATCGACAGCTGGGAAAGTTTCGAGGACGTTTTCGTCAAAAACTTCAGATCCACATGCAAAAAGCCTGCATCGTTGGAAGAGCTGAGGGCGTGTCGACAAAAGCCAGATGAGTCAATGAGAAAATACATCCAAAGGTGGAACATCATAAAAAACTCGTGCAGAAAATATATCCGACGAGAGAGCAATAGATGCGTTTGTCGCAGAATCAGGCGCGGAGATTTTGTCGAGGACTTGGGAAGGACCAATCCAAAACAAGTATCCGCGTTGATGGAGATAGCAAATAGATGGGCAGACGGAGAAGACGCTGTCCACAATAAACGACACAGGTCGCCGTAGGAGGACCGTAGTCGAAATTATCGACGAGGCGACGATTTCCTCGGCAGTATCCGAATTACGACGCCCTGTGGCAAATTTCGGCAGGATTTCGGTCAAATACAGGAGCAAGCAACAGAGATGATTATCAGAGAAGCAATGAGCAGCGAGGCGATAATAGGGACGACTCCCGTAACAGGCAAAATAGTGGGCCAAGGTTTCCACGACCTTTTATGTCTCCCGAAGAAATGCTGAACGGACCGTGCCAGATGCATTTTTTCCTCGATAGCAATGGGAAAAGACAGTCAGGACACCTGCGTAAAGATTGTCGAAATTTCCAAGCAATGTTCGGATGTGCGAAAACGCTCACGCACGAGCAACGACAGAGAAACCCTCGGGAGCCTAGGAGCGAAATTCATCTACCGCCACCTCCCGCGATTACAGAAGGCAATCAACACCAGCTCGGAATAGCGGCAAGCACCAAAGACCACCACCCTATGTTGATCCTAACTCCAACGGAGCAAAGTGTCGATGATTCGAAGGGAAGGCCATCCAATAGAGCTCAAAAAGTAATCTCGCGACGGTGTTCATGGCGAGAGAAAATGCCTCCACCAACAGCTTGAGTACCTCAATTGGTCGGGACAAGACATCGGCTTCACCATAGCGGACCACCCGCAGCAAGTTCCTCGACCAGTGGCAGCCAAGCACTCATTCTCGCCAGCTAGCTATCGCAGGATTTGACGTTTCTCGAGTATTCATAGATGGTGGCAAGCAGCTTAAACCTCATGTATGCGGATACATTGAGGAAGATGAACATATCCTTAGCAAACCCGAAGCCAACAGTACACAAGGTTCCACGGCATCACACCGGAGAAACCAAGTTACCCATTGGGGAAGATCAACCTCGACGTTCAGCTTTGGAACCCGAGAAAATTATAGAATCGAGAAGCTGGAGTTTGAAGTCGTGGATTTCCCATCGCAAGTACCACGCTTTGTTGGGACGACCAAGCATACGCTAGATTTATGGCAGTACTCACACTATACATACCTGTTATGGAGATTGCCCTGGACCCAAGGGACCAATCACGGCCAAAGGGAGTTTTGCTTTAGCCGATAAGTGCGACAAGGATTTCCATCGATTGTCGAAACCTTCGGGATGCAAGCGGAATACTTGGCGTCGAAGAGCATGACCGATTACGACGCACCGCCGTACGTCGGAAGGCCAAACAAGGAATCAACTTTCAACACAGAGAAAAATTCTAAGGAGGTGCGGATTCACCCGACAGATCCAAAAAGACGACATCCATTGCAAACAACATGGATATCGCATAGGAAAGCGCGCTCGTCGAGTTCCTCCGTGAGAACTGGAAAATCTTCGCATGGTGTCCAGCTGACATGCCGGAGTACCTGAGGAACTTGCCGAGCACCACCTAAATTTGGATCCAACAAATGAAACCAATCGGACAACCTTTGCGGCGCTTTTCGTAACCAAACCGCAAATCCATGCTATCGAAATAAATAGACTAGAGGAAGCTGGTTTTATCGTAGAGATATCTACGTAAGCCACATGGGTAGCTAACCCGGTGATGGTGCCAAAGAAAAACACGACAGCTCCTTCGCATGTGCGTCGACTTCACGTGTCTCAACAAACATTGCCCTAAGGATCACTTTCCCCTCCCAAGGATCGATCAAATTATCGACTCCACGGCAGGTTGTGAACGTCTTTCCTTTTTGGATGCATACTAGTGTTATAACCAGATCAGACTAAAAGAAGATGATGAAGCCAAGACAGCGTTTATTACACCTTACGGCGTGTTTTGCTACAAGACAATGCCCTTCGGTCTAAAAAATGCGGGAGCAACATATCAGAGGATGATGCGTAGTGTTTAGCAACACAGCATTGGGAAAAACGTGCAAGTATACATCGATGATGTCGTCATAACATCAAAAAAGGGGCAACGCTGATCGAGGATCTCAAAGAAACTTTTGACAACCTCGACAAATTCCGCCTCAAGCCGAACCCGACGAAGTGTTCTTTTGGGGTCCCGACAGGAGAACTTCCGGGATTTCTAGTTTCAGCAAGAGGGATTGAAGCAAATCCCGACAAAATACAAGCCATAGTAACAATGAGGAAGCCAACGAAGTTGAAAGAAATACAGCAGCTAATCGGGCGAGTCGCAGCCTCGAGCAGCATTCGTCGCCGTGTTAGGAGAAAAAGCACTACCATTTTATGCGCCGATAAAGCAAGGAGATAAATTCCAATGGAACGAAGAAGCTGATCGAGCTTTCGAAGATCTAAAGCAAAAAATGTCGACACCACCAATCTTAGTGGCTCCTAAGGAAAAGGAACCTCTCCCGCCGTATATTGCAGCCACGCCCCAAGTGGTTAGCACGGTGTTAGTTGTCGAAAGAGAAGAAGAAGGGAAAATCCATGGAGTGCAGCGACCAAGTATACTTCGTGAGCGAAGTCTTGTCGCCCTCGAAACAGAGGTACCCTCGCACCAAAAGCTAGCATATGGAGTGTTCACGACAAGACGAAAATTGCGCCACTATTTTTCAAGCACACCCGATCATAGTGGTCAATGAAGCTCCTTTGTCAAATATACTCGAACAACCCGGAAGTTACGGGTCGTGTCTCCCTTTGGGGAATAGAACTTTCCCTCGGGACATCACGTATGAAAAAAGAAAAGCAATAAAGTCGCAAATACTACCGGACTTCATCGCAGAGTGGATGGAGTTGCAAAATACAGGACCCCGCATTTATCGAGAACCCGGACCATGAACTTCGATGGGTCCAAGAGGCTAGAAGGGGCTGGCGCAGGAGTAGTACTCATATCACCCGAAGGCGACAAGTTGAAGTACATCCTTCGTATGACGTTCCCCAACGCATCTAACAATGAAGCGGAATATGAGGCTCTCATACACGGGATGAAGATGGCGAAAGACTCGCGGAGCAACTCGACTAAAAATCTTTGGCGACTCACAGCTTGGTAGCTCAGCAAGTTATGAACCAATGTGACGCAGCCAATGATAGCATGATGGCATACAAGGAGGTGTACAATGAGCTCGAGAAATTGTTCGATGGATGCGAAGTAAAACATATTAGCAGATTGAGCAACGACGAAGCCGACGTTCTTGCAAACATCGGGTCGCAGTGCCTTGCAGCCCCACCAGGTGTATTTTGGGAGGAGATAACAGAGAGATCCACTGAGACGACAAAATCAAAAAAGAAGGAGAAGAAACCCTCGGCGGCTATCAAGGAGAAGCAAGAGGAAGAAGAAGAAGAGCAAGACCTGGTCCTAGTAATACGGATACCATGGATGCAGCCATACATATCATATATCCTCGGAAAGAAATACCGGATGATCCAGCTTGAGGCAAGGCGAGTAATCCGACGCTCCAAAGCTTTCACGGTGGTTAAGGGAGAATTATATAAGCGAAGTATTTCAGGCGTCTTGCAAAGGTGCGTTACACCCGAAGAAGGAAGAATAATTCTAAAGGACGTACATGAAGGAATATGTGGCCACCACGCAAGTAGTCGAGCTATCGCAGCCAAGGTTTTTCGGGCAGGATTCTACCGGTTGACAAGCAATAGAG
Source organism: Lolium rigidum (assembly GCF_022539505.1). Taxonomy (NCBI): domain Eukaryota; kingdom Viridiplantae; phylum Streptophyta; class Magnoliopsida; order Poales; family Poaceae; genus Lolium; species Lolium rigidum. Next base: position 253,283,974 of record NC_061512.1, read on the forward strand.
GACGCTAAGGACATAGTACGAACTTGCGACGCGTGTCAAAGGTTCGCCGCCAAACCTCACTCTCCAGCCAGCAGAGCTAGCACCAATACCTTTGTCATGGCCCTTGCACAATGGGGACTCGACATGGTTGGCAAGTTACACAAATCGTCGCCAGGAGGAAAGGAATACATGCTAGTAGTCTGTCGACAAATTCACAAAGTGGATAGAAGCGAAACCGATAAATTCACCGGACGGAGCATCCGCAAGTAAAATTCATAAAAGACCTCGTCTTCAGGTTTGGAGTGCCCCACAAGCATCGTCACAGTACAACGGCAGCAACTTCACGTCCAATGAATTCAAAGACTATTGCGAAGAGGTGGGTATCAAGCTGAACTTTGCATCGCTTGCACATCCTCAAACCAATGGGCAAGTCGAGAAAGCCAATGGCATCATCTCGCAATGGCATCAAGAAGCGCTTGTTAGGACCACTAGAAAAAGCTCGACATACCTGGCCCGAAGAACTACCAAGTGTGTTGTGGAGCATCCGAACAACTCCAAATACAGCGACACAGAAACTCCGTTTTTTCCGGTACATGGAGCGAAGCAGTACTACCAATCGAGATAGAGCACAACTCTCCACGTGTCGCGGAGTATGACGAAGAAACGTCGAGAAAAGCATTAGAAGATGATGTGGACGCACTTGATGAAGCTCGAGATGAAGTATTGTCTCGAGTAACCAAATATCAACAGGACTTGAAGAATTACCACAAGTCGACGTTTGCGGCCAAGATCTTTTCAGGTGGGCGACCTAGTTCTTCGGCTCACGCAAAAAGTCATGAAAAACTCGAGTCACCGTGGCTCGGCCCTTACATCGTCACGGAAGTAATCGGAGGAGGAGCATACAGATAAAGGACAAGAAGACAGGGGTGGAGGAGCCAAACCCCCGGAACGTGGCGCAACTCGGGCGGTTCTACGCCTAGAGTCGAAATATAGTCCTTGTAAAACTTCAATATACCGAAACGCCCGCGAGTTTTCGGACGCACTCTTTTCCTTTTTCGGGGCACCGAGTGGGGCCGGAGAAGGTTTTTAATGAGGCGGGCTCGCGGTGCTGCAATATAATAAAGATAGTGGCTATATCACCTTTTTCTTTGTCAACGCGACCAAAGTCATCGCTCCGACGAATTTCAATATAGTTCATCAACAAAAGAAGAAAAAAATCTTGCCTTGGTATTCAAATACCTCGTGAGTCAATAAAAATACAAAATAGTACTCAAGTAAAAGCTCGGGGGCTCATATTTGCCTTCAATATATAAATGCCTTGGTCCACAACCTCGCAAGTATACAAATATAGTAAAAAGTCACCGAAACACTCTGGGGCTAGGCAAACATATAAATATAATGGTTGCTTTACAATATAGTCATGGACTACAAAGAAGAAATTTCTACAAGAAGCAAATAACTAGTCTTGATTCAAGTATGTCATCAAGAGTAACTCTGTTCTCTTCAGAGCAGCACCAAGAAAGTCGGCATAATGGCCATCGGCAAAAAAGTCGGCATCCATCCGAAGAAGGTCCTCAATCATTTCTTCGGCTATAGGTGTAACCTTCGTGTTAATCCTATCAACACCAACTCTCCGGCGTTTTACCTTTTGATGAACCCTCTCGACAACTTGGGCAAGGTCAAGCTTTGAGTGACAGATCCGGAGCATGATAAGAGCAACTCGGCACCAGCTACCAGCTTGTGCTTTGACAAAATCGTGGATACCGCGAGCATCTTTGAACCTTTCCATCAATTCAGGAAGAGTTTTTGGTGGGACATTCCGAGGAAACATGGAGTTGTAAACCATAGATAAGGTTTTGGTACGTAAGTGAAGGAAATCACGGGTTTGAGAGGTACGATCCTGAAATCTGTAATTTGGCGGGTCCTCTCCGGAGTGGCCCAAAACAAAGAACCATGGTCCAAGGAAAGATTGACAAGGAGGTTTGTCCTAGCGTTTACCCTCTCTTCCTCAGCAGCAGCATCAATAAAGGCACCTATCAACACAACGAAGGGACAACCTTTAGGAGACAATAGCATGAAGATGAAAGATATCACAAGACGAGACAAACATACCCGACATATCTGCACCGGCTTCATTCATTAACTCGAGCATGAAATTTTCTCGAGTGACCGCTTTTTCAGCTTCGGAAACAAGCAATCTCCTTAGCAGCCACAGCCTCGCGGGCTTGCCGAAGGGCAACTTTTTCGGCTTCGGATGATTTACGAGACTCGCTCCATCATCGCAAGTGTTTGCTTTTTCGCATATCGAAGTTGTTGTCGAAGATCATTCAATTCTTGCGACAAGGTATCATCGACAGTGCGACGTAACAGCTCTCTCCGCGCGGGAAGAAGGCGAAGCATTGGAAGGAGTAGGAATTGGAGTATAGTTATCAAATATCAACTGAAATTTAAAACAGAACAACATTAAAAAACAGGCAAAGATAGAGTTCTTCATTAATCTCTCGAGAATAATTACAAGGGCACTACAATGGAGCTAGGGAAATACGTGTCGCCAAAAGACTACTTTGGCGACAAGAGCAAAAGAAGCAAAAGAAAAACAGAGGCATGCAACTAGACCTCCGGCCTTGACGAACTAGGAGTCGACGTTGGCTGGATCCCGAGATACGCCAAGATTTTCTTCGTATTGGGCTTGGCCGCCTTCATCGTTGACTTCCACCTCGACCGTTCTATCGATCGGTGTCGCCAACCTTCGTCCGGCCGAGAGTCTGCCGACCGTCAGCCAACCGGAGCAACAAGTATTTTCAACGGCTACCTTCATGTTCTCATGGCGCAGCCTTCAGCCCAAGATCTTCCGATGTATTGAACATCTTGGCGAGGTCAAGGAAAGTCGAAGGTTCCTCTTTCTTCGGGAAGAAGTAGGGGAACAACGCCGACAAAGCCCCACTGGCATTGGCCACGCCTTCACGAATTTCGCGTCCATGGGACTCTAGAAGAGAAAGTGCGTCAAGAAGAGGGTCATTGACAGGCTTTTCCAGGTCAAAATCTTGGTTGGTTTGGGCTGCCACACAAGAAAGAACATTAGTCAAAAACCAAGAAACAAGAAGTACAAACAAAATAGAAGGGACAAGTGATATTACTCAGTGTACGTCGACTTTGCGAATTCAGACGCTTGATGATCCCTTGTTCTCGTGCAACCTGTGCAGATTTTTGCTCGTGCAAGGCAGATTCAAGCATCTTTGAGCCTTTGCTGCAATTCTTCGACACTAGCAGCCTTTGCTTTGGCATCATCAGCTTTCAGCTCCGGCTTCGCTAGCAGCAAGCTCAGCTTTCTTGCGAGCCGTTTCACTTTTCTCAAGATTCCGAGAAAGTATTTCAAGCACGTTGGTTAGCTTCCGCAAGTTTTTCTGTTGAGAAAGGAAAAGGAAGAGAAGAAAGATCAAAAATAGCGACAAGCAAGCAGCAGTAGAAAAACCAAGGAAAAACAGCAAGTATAAAAGTCGTCACCTTCGGCTCGCTGGCATACTCGCGGTACCCAATAAATTGGGACCCAATGCGGATAAGATCCTTGATCATAGGCTGTCAAAGAAGAAGGAAAGAAGGGGAAAAATTTCGGCATTACACAAAGTAAAGGTCCACAAAAGCAAAATAGAGGAAATATAGATCTCGATAAACTTACATCATCCAAGAGCCGCGAGGAAGAACTGCCCAATTGAGGAGGAGGCTCAACGATCATTTCAACCCTTGCCCTTTTTGGCGAAGGGACAAGGGGGCTCGATGGTGGAGTAGTAGTGACGACGTTTTGTTGGGGAGGCGATGTTTCATCTCCTTCAACTAACGTGTCCGAAACAAGCACAGTACGTGACGTGCCGGTCCGAGGAGCTACGTCGAGAATCGGTACTTCTTCCTCATCACTAGTAAAAAAAATCGACAAGTACAAAAAGCAAGACAGAGTTAAATCTTTCGAGTACATCAAAAAGAGGAGGAGAGATAAAATTGACTTACGAGCTGATGAGGGACTCAAAATAAGGATCATAAGCTGCCTTCGGATCGAAGGAACAACTTCTTCAGCCTTAGAAATGCCGGAATCCTCGACTTCAGTCCTTTTCCTTTTGTTCTTCGGAGAAACAAGCAGGAGGAAGGGATCTCAGCCGATTCACTAGCTTCGTACTCAACCTCTCTCTCATGAGAAGCCGCAGATTTGTGAGAACCCGCGACTTCACTTTCGTGGACGTAAGAGCCTTGAGTATCGTCGGCAACGACGGTCATTTCTTCGACTTCTCCACCCTCGTGAAGAGGAGGAAGGGAAGTTATACTAGGATGGTCCCGAAAAATAAGAAACCAAAGAAAACGAAAAGAGATGACAATACAATGAGATGCAGGAAAAAAAAGGGCGCAACAAGATAAAAACGCGGAAAGACAAAATACCTTGGGGAGTGGATTGGTGGAGCTGTATGGTTCCACGCGACAAGAAGAAGGAACTCGGATCTTTGCCCGTGCGAGAAAGTCTTCGAACCAACTTCTCCAAGTCCTTGGTGGAAAGGTTACCGGAGATTCTCGTTGGCGTCATTTTCACCGTAGTACGTCCAAAGGGGATTTTTGCGAGCCTCGAAGAGGCCGCACTCTAATCCTAAGGAAGTAAGCAGTGATTTGAACACCGAGATAGCTCCTCGCCTCGAGTATTTTGAAGCCGGCGAATGCGAGACATGAGCGCCTCGTCGCCTTTTTCTCTTCCTCGAAGCTTCGGCATCCCGGAGCGACGGCGCTGAATTTTGGCACTCCCGTCGAAGGGAATTATGTTGTGCTCAACGGAGTTGGCGCTTTCTTCGTGAATGTAAAGCCACTTCTTGCGCCATCCTTGGACAGAATCAGGAAACTTGACGTCGAAATAATCGACATCGAGTACGAATACAGATAACAACGCCACCTATGTTATAAGTGACGTTGTGGGAGCCATTGCGGCGGAGGCGTAAGATGCGTTTCCAAAGAGCCCAATTAGGAGCGACTCCAAGAAAGCATTCGCAAAGGGTGATAAAAATAGAAATGTGAAGGATGGAATTGGGGGTCGATGATGCAGCTTGAATCCCATAGACAAAGAGAAGACCGCGGAGGAAATCATGGATTGGGGTAGAGAGGCCGCGGATAAGATGATCAACGAAACTAACCCGATACTCCATTGGAGGCTTGGGATAGCTTTCTTCACTGGGAAAGCGGATGGCGCCTTCCTTCTTCATCAGGCCAAGCCTTTTCATCAGGTTGGCGTCTTGGTTGGAGATCTTGGATCTCTCCCACTCAAGATCTTCGGCGGCCATCGCGGACTCCGGAGTGCCGTGGCGGGTCAAACGCGCACGCGGCGGCATCCACGGAAGCGGATTGAGCAATGTATGCGAGAGCGGGAAATCGGCGAAGATTGGGCGCAGAGGAAGATTTGCGAAGAGGAACAGGTGAGCGGCGCAAGCGAGGGATGAACGGAGGTTGAAGACAGGTTTATATAAGAATTGGGTGAAGCAGAGTGTACCGTTGGATGAGGAAATCGTGTGGTGAGAATTGATTTTCCGGTTACAAGGGCAAAAAAGTATTTTTATCGGGAATAGGCGTTACCGCACGAGCACCAGAAAAGCGGAGGACGTGTGTCCCTCACTTGCACGACGTGTCAACATGGTGGGAACGATGGACCCACAAAGCAGAAAAATATCGACCGAGTGATAGAGTTGAAGAAAATTTGACAAGGGAAAATATGTCGACAAGAGAAAGGAGAATGGCGACAGGATAAGTTATTTGAATGCATCGGGAGCCTTTGGTCGAAACAAGTTTTTGCCCAAATGCTCGGGGCTACTTCGAAAAAAGAAAACTTTCGACAATGGCAAATATAGAAAATGTTGAGCCTACAGTCAAGCACAAGTTCTTGGCTGTAGCCTCGGGGGCTACTCCCATCAGGAGCGCTGTTCGCGCACCCGATAAAAAAAAAAAAAAAAAAAAAAAAAAGAAAGAGAGAAGAAGAAGGAGGAAAGAATATCAAGAGATAATGGCAATATAGTGACAAGGTGGACTAAAATGTTGAGCCTACAACCAAGCACAAGTTCTTGGCTGTAGCCTCGGGGCTACTCCCATCGGGAACGCTGTTCGCGTGCCCGATGAAATTAACAAAGGAAAAATAGAACAAGCAAGAGAGTATATTTCGAGTTATCATTAACTCTCCATATACTCCCATCGGGAAAGCAATATAAGTCATATTTGACTCAATAAAATGTGCCATTCCAACAGCCGGAAAAGCACTCGACAATATATTCTCGTAACGCCGAAGTTGCGATCAATTTCCGAATGCCGCAAAATTGTGAAGGTAAGACCCCGGACCTATTCTCGCCGGGCGTGGCATCGCCGAAGATCGCGCTCTGCTACTTTTATCCGTATCAACAGATACGAAGAAAAATCCTAACGGACGCGTTAGGTACTCGATAAATTTAATCGGGACTCGACGAATGGTAAGACCTTAAGCGGCGCCTGTCGAAGTTTACACCAGTATCCCGAAATCATGTCCAGGGACGTGATTTTGAAGTAGGTTTTTGCGGATTGCCACTAGAGCAGCTAACTAGTACCTGATCCGTCAGATGAACTAGCCCCAACTACCAATATCCCTGTACAATATAGAATTTTATGAGAAAAAGTATAAAAGTTAAAAGCTTTCGAATAAAAATAGACAGTGGAGATTTTCCCTGATTCTACGATTCAAGCAAAATCTCGGGGGCTACTGACATAGGCATCCCAAATAGGCCTGCCTAATATAGTACCCGGGGTTTATTGAAGGCCCACTACCCGAAGAATAAGAAGACTCGACAGCCCAAGATGTATTTAAGGAAAAGATAGAGTTGTAATAGGAAGTATTATTTGTAAATCGGCGGGATGAGTTAGAAACCGTCCCGGACTCCGTAATCCTTGTATAGCACGAATCCCTCGGCTCCACCTATATAAAGGGGGGTCGAGGGACGAGAAGATCATCGAATCATTGTCTCGCAAACCCTAGTTTTCATATTCGTCGAGTACTTTTCGGCTGAAACCTTCGAGATCTACTTGCCCTCTACTTCTAACTAAACCCTAGCCTATAATCCATAGGCATTGACAAGTTAATCCCTTGTCGGGTAGGGAGTTGAACCAGTGACCAGCATGGGCCTTATTTGACAAGTGAAAGGCCCAATAGGCACCTCTACCCAAAACTAGTGCTGAACCGAGTACGCGACGCTCGGGAAAAGGATCCCCTCTCCATGAAGAGAGCAAAAAAGTTGAGTGTTGGTCAAAGCATGCAAGCCTTCTTTTTACAGACTTTTTTCGATGGAATTAAATAAAGAGGTAGCAATTGTTCATTTCATTTAAATTTCTTTTCATTGGTAGTAGGTATTTTTCATTTAAAATGACAAAGGGGAAAGAAAAGGAATCCCTAGTTCCCTAGGGTGTGTTTGGTTTGAGCCCAACTAGCTTGGCCAAAAATTGAAGACATATAACCCAATAAATGTGTCACTAAGCAAACCCACACATTTTATAGGGCGCCACTTTCCATCAGGATGTACCATACAATGGTCTTATTTATTAAATTAAGGAGTGCATGATTAAAGGGATGTAAACTACAATCATGGAACTATCTAGTACGTTAGAGCAAACCTGCTAATCAATTCTTCTAGAGAAATTTCCACAAGGTCGCCATTTATGATTTTGCTTATACTCAATTGATGAACAACTTGATTCGTCATTTCTTTACTCAATGAGAATGCCAAAGTTTCGACGAGAACACGCAAGTCTGAGCCCTTCATACCTATTTAGATGATAAGTTTACCATAATGAGCAGCAACCGATGCATATGTGGATCAAACAGAATGCACATATTATTAGCAAAATAAAGTTCATAGATCACACAATTGACACAATCATATTTATACAACCATGTAAATAGCCTCCTCTATCAAACAATTCATTCCTATTTGCTCATGTACAAGGGAATTAACCATTATATTGTCCCAAGTTAATTTCAATCTGCTAATTGACAAAAATAAATCAAGTTTCAGTTATTACCAACTTGTACACAACCCAAACAAATGAGAGGAACAGTGGCATAATAAATAATTAAACAATTTTTCTTAGCTGAAATTATTGTTTTGTCCTGAAACTAAATGGCTTTACACTAGTTAAAAGCAAATGAGAGGCACATTTTTGGGGTACATTCTGAGACCATGCACTTGTTCCCGTTTGCTGCAAAGCAAGTATATGACTCGAACTCATATTTTAGGTTCACTAGCATTTAGAATTGAGGAAAATTTGGAACAGAAAATCATGTAAATCTTTATGTTCAAAATTAACAGAAACTCTGATTCATGGTCTTCTTCTAGTCGGTTGATTGAGAACAGCAGATATGGATATTTAAATAAAGGGCTCTAATGATAAATCCAACCTGTTATATGCCCCGCCTCTGGAAATACCAGTTGTTGAAGCATCTATGGTCCATCCGAAGTACCAAATGTTCTTTTATTTGTCGATTCCTGACCTGCTGGTGGTTGTTATTGTGTGAAATACCAAATGTTGAATCATATTCCTTTTCTATGATTGATCACACAACCTTGGGGTTAGCACTATACCCAATCAAACATATTTTCCTTATCAGGTCCAGAAGAAGCACAGCAACTTCCGATATTAGCCACATTTCCATGTATGAATAACCTTTACTTGCATAGAGTTCTACATCAATCTTACAAGCTTGTGGCTGCTGTCACATCCTATCCAGAGTTGTTTTCACGCTCATGGACCATGTATTCGAGCAAATCTTCTACAACAGAAAGAGGAGCACTCATAAAAACCATAGGCATCAGAGAAAAGAAGCCGCAGAGACTCCTTCCTGTGGTTACAGAATGACAGCAGTGTGAATCTGCAAAACCACACACATGTGTGATGGGTTAGCAGCTAACCAGCTATATATACAAGGCTCGTATACACAGGAGGACAATTTCTCACTTGAATTTAAGAAATCTAATAAAAATGTATTATACATTTATGCTGCGCACAAACAAATTGTGACAAGGATTTCATGTATACACCGAGGGATATCATCTCCTCTTCTTTGTACGCCACATACTACCCTGATACAATTCCTCGTGCATGTGCACAAAGGAGTCAGCACAGCGTCTCACCAACAATCTCTAGGGTTTGGGAATTAGTGTGGTGGCAGCAGCTGGGTATCTTGCCGTCGAATGCATAGTTGGGGTTTTCTTATGTTTAAGTCAATTATGAAAGTGTAACTTCAGCTTATTGCATTTTTTCCAGTAAGTGTTGGGTGAAAAGTGTAACTTGCATTTTTTTAGACATTATCTTAGGCATAAGAAATCCCAAGACTCAGAATTAGCAAAACTGAAAGGAAATGGAAAAATGAAACAAATAACAAAAATAGTAAAAGTAAAACAGCCATGCAAGCCACAAACAAATCAAGACTAAATTTGACGAATTTAATAATTGGATAAGAAGTATCAAGAAAGCATTTATTCAACAAAGGAGAAAGGAAACACAATTTATAGAACTAGAAAGGTTTCATGAAATTAACAAGCTGACAAACAATTGTGTTGTGCTTCTCTGGTTGAATTCCTCTTCCGGAATAGATTTGTAAGACTTGTTTGGTTAATTTTCTTATTTTCTATTTTTTGGTGATAGGATGGCAATGAAAATTTAATGGGAAAGGGAACGACAAATGAAAGGGCCATGAGTCCTGGCGACAAACACGCTTGCGCAGCTGGGTAGGGTGATGAGGGGAAAGAGACTTGCACCCAATGCCTTCTTTGAGCACAAAACTGGAGAGGAAGAGGTGGGGAATCCTAGTTTCGTTAATATTGGCTTGTTGTTGATCCTAGTCGATTTGAGTGATTGTGCAAGGAACTTTAAATTGCACTATCTGGAAAGGTGCATGAATCTATCCCTCCAGACATCAGCAATTAAACCCAGGAATCAGAAACTGGACACGACAGCTCGATGCATAAAAGGCTTGCTCTATATGGAGATGAAGGGTCAAGGTACGATGATAAGGGAAAGAGGAGCAAAAGGAAGGGGTCAATTGGTGGTGGGCCATGTTGGTGTTTTTTTTAGGGAAGACGCCAGTGGGAAAGTGTGCCTGTAGCACGTGGAATGCACATTCTAATTACATTCTCTTTCTTCCTATGCCACCTCGGAGTTATGGAGCAAGTTTTATAGAGACAAAGTTGGAAGGTATGTAGAAGGGGTAGTGTTAGGTATCCCAAGAGATGCACATCCCTTCACATTGTTAGAAAAATGTGTCATCCTGGAGCACAACAGAAACTAGAATCTCAAGATCAAATCTAAGGACAAAACAAAGACATGCAAAAAAGTCCAATGACAAACTATATTCACCTCAGTCTTATTAATCGAAACCTATTAAAGTTGTTCACCACAATTTTATGAAAGAAGTCATTTTAGCATTTACCATTAGGATTCCAGCAAATGAGATCAACGTATACCAAATGGAAATAAAGTTTAGACCATAGAAATGCCAACTTTAATTAATAAAAACCATATTGAACATCTAAGCTACTCCGTACTAAATCTAGGAGTACAACTGAAAATAAACAACACAATTATGGCAAGACTTAATAGTAGAACTTCAAAATTTGACAAGGCATGACTTTCTTTTGAGAATAATCCTTGAGATTTCACTACTCTATCAAGAACATCATACCATATCTTCGAATATTCCCTACCGTCTCTATAGTCAGGGAGATGAGACGCTAGGGACCAGTATGAGGGTTGTGGGAACTACATATGCCTTGGTAGGTTGATGGAGGTCATGGCTGCAGATTCCTGGGTATGAGAAGTCTGATGCAATAAACTAGGAATACAACTCAGAGCAAACAATGCAACAATGGCAAAATAGATGACATAACTTAAGATCTGAGAATGCATGAATTTTTTTACAAGGATAACATCCTTCAAAATTCACCACCAAATCGAGAACATCAACTATTGTTAGGGTTCCTACGATGATTGGGAAGCTTGACGATGTGTATGTGTTAGATATTTGTATCAACGAGTTGTCCCAAAAGATCGATCTAGGAAGTGCATATATAATATACTTGAAGCACCCTTCACATCCTTCGTGGATATGGAATGATCAACACCTCCCCTCATGCCGATGTGGGCGTGGACACATATTTGGGTGAAATGCAGGGACTAAGACTTGAACCCGAGACCTGAATTATGATACTATGTTAGATATTCGTACCAACTAGCTATCCCAAAAGACCGATCTGATAGAAAGTACATATATAATATGTTTAACAGCCCCTTCACATCTGACGTGGATATGGAATGATCAACAATATGGTTACGGGTTCAGAAACTTGACACATGGACTCAACGTATAAAAGGGTAAATCTAGATGGAGACGGACTATCATGGGATGATGACAAGGGAAGGAGGGGAACAAAGGGAAGCATTTAGTTTCTAGTGGACCTTGTTGGCTATTTTTATCAGGAAGATGGGGAATGTGCCATGGAAACAGCATGCAAAAATTGCAAGGAAAGGCTATGTGCAATGACCCAATGTGGTCCGACCCTTCCCTGGGCCCCGCGCAAAGCGTGAGCTTCATGCACCAGGCTGCCCTCTTTCTTTAAGAGGGGGAATGTGCATTTTGGTTCTCTTTTTTATGCAAACATTAATAGAGATTAATTGGGAATATGTAGCTAGAGATGCACATCCCTCGAGTAAAATTTGTGCCCATGTGGATCACAGTAGAAAATAGAATCTCAAGATCAAAGCTAAAGAGAAAAGAAGGCTTGAAAAAGTTCCTACAAGAATGTATATTCACCTAGCTATGTCTTAATCTAAACCACCCAAATGCTTGATCAAACGACAAAACAAGGATAGGCAGAGGATATGATTCCACGTCGGGAAGAGCACTGGTCATCCACGTGGATACATTTATGTTATTAATTATCAATGTGAATCAGATGGCCAATTGGAAGGTCTCAAAATACCAAATGGCCACGTCATGTACGTTCTGCCAACATATAAACGTCAGTTGACAAGCATTCTGTTAAGGTCTTCACAACAATTTGAAGAAAGAAGCCATTCTAGCATTTTCCATTAGGATTCCAACAAATATAATAACATATACCAGATCTCCGTTCTCCATTCAAATAAGCCACAGAAGCACCACTTTCGATGAGAATAACATATACCGGGTCTCCGGTCTTCATCCAACAATCGATGAGACCACAGAAGCACCACTTTCATCCAAATAAGCCATGACTCCGGACTCCGGACACCGGTCTTCTTCATTCTTCAACAATTCTACAAAAAAAAAAGGTAATCTATCAATGATCAGTTCTACATTTAACTAAAAGTCGGTTGACAGCAAATTAACCTGAACTCCTAGATAATCAATCAGCTTATCAGCGTAAGAGAAGAAATTTTGCAGCAAGGGCAGACCGTGTCACCGTGAGCACCTGAGCACTGAGCCGTTAGCGCGGAGGAATTCGCTGTCCCTGCCGCTGCACGCCGCCGGTGACGGCCAGGACAGGAATGCCGCCGACGCCGGGATGCCGTGGCTCAGCTAGAGGTTCTTCCTTAGGGGGGAACCGGAAAGGCCGGAGGAAGCCGCGGAGTGGAACGACGAGCGGCGGTCTACTTTCGGCCTCTGGCCCTGGCGGCGACGACTGGCTCCGATGGGGAGGGGTGCGGCCGTGCGGGAAGACGAACGCAATTAGCCAGTGGGGAATATTTTTGGGCCGTGGCCAGGTTGGGAGAACAGGCCCAGCTCTGGAACAATTTTGCGCTATGGTATCTGGGCCGCCAAAAAAATCCCAGGGTGGGCCACCTTCTAGATCTGCCATAGGCTGACAACGTGTACGGATGCGGGTTACGAGGAATCAGAAGCTTCGGTAAAAAAAAGTGGATTTTTCAGTTGATTGAATCTCTTGCGCATGGAAAATTGACTCAAGTTCTTGTGATGTTAGGCTATCTGGACTGCGAGAAGGAAATCCATTCATAAGGCGATTTTTCAGAGTCCAATGACTATTAGTGGCTCCGTGAATAGTTATCTGACGGGTTTGTGTAGTGTCAAAGATGCTATAGCAGCGGCAAGACCAACAGTGGCAGCTCCTAGATGGATTCCTTCCCCACCAGGTTGATCTAAAATAAATACTGATGGAGCTGTTGCAAAAGCTACAAGGAGGGGATCCTGTGCAGTGGTATGCCTAACTGAAGGTGAGTCTGCAGTGGTCTACAAGGGTGTGAGCGATCCTGCTACTCTCGAAGCACTAGCGTGTGCAACGAAGCGTTTGCTCTAGCTGAAGATCTTCAACTGTCGAAGGTGTCTGTGGCCTGGGATACGGCGACGGTGGTACAGGAAATCAATGGAGGAATTAGAGGCTGCTACAGCTCGATCATATGTGATACTGAAGCACGAAAGAATAAGTTCTCACAAATAATGTTTGGAGCCCTGGGATGCTTATTTTGTACCCTTTACTTTGAATGAATAAATAGACCACGTTCCCCTCAAAAAAAAACTTACAAATATTGGGAGTACACAACTTGGAAGAAGCAACACAAAATGGCAAGATTTGCAATGGAACTTCAGTCTCTCAAAAAATAAGATACGGAACTTCAGGTCTAACAATGGCTATGTACATTGTAATTAGCATTGGATGCGATACTCTTAGACAGAAAAGAAAGACGCCTAATCATTAACACTTATGTGTGCCTAATTAACATTTGTTGTCTCATGCACAATATGCACACAATATAGTTGAGAGCAAGAGAGCGAGAGGGAGGGATCCGCAACAACACATGTACACCTAGTCATTTTGAATAAATATCAAGTTTCACATGTTTAGTTTGCCAACCCGTCGAGCAGCGAGGCCGGGGTAGGAGCTGTCAGCGTCCAGGTTCACCAGCATCATCGAAGGGCTGTCGAGATAGATAGCTCGCCGTGCTCCGAGAAGCCGCCCACGGGGCGTCCAGGTTCACCAGCAGCGACCGCCCCCACTTGCTCTTCCTTCTCCTACTCCTCACTTTGTCCCGGAGGAGCTCTACTTCTTCAGCACGTTCGAGCAGCAGTACGGTGGCCACCACCCCTTTCAGGGATCGATGCCCTGGGGATCGCCCGGCGAGAGGGCAAGCACGTGTCCGTGTACCTCCACGACCCGGACCACCCGTACACCGGGCCCTTCTGCCGGAGCACGCTCTGCTCCGACGTGGTGGTGGAGTTCCTCGACGCCAACTTCGTGTCCTGTGCAGCGGTCACCGGCAGAGGAGAAGGGTCGGGCATGGCCGCGTCGCTGCAGCCCGGCACCTTCCCGTTCTGCGCCGTCGTGGCTCCGGTCTCTGCCAAAAGCATCACAGTCCTACAACGGGTACGAAGCCAATTTAACTGAATGATTATGGACACGCTATCAAGAAGCAGATGCACAACACATATATGGACAGCAGTATGCTTACTGAAAAATAAATTGGTCTGATACTCACATGTCTTGTACGTGTTTGTATGATAGCACATACCTTGTGTCCTCCTTGCAGGTAGAAGGGCCAGTTACGCCGTCAGAGCTCGTGGAGATACTACAGAGAACCATTGATGAGCAACGCGTGGCTTTCAGAGCCTCGACGGCCGATGAGCAAGCTGCAACATTCACAGCCTCTGGGGCTGAGGAAGAAGAGAGCAGAAGATCGGCTCTGTGGCTACGACAAGAGCAGGACGCAGCTTACCTCGAGTTGCTTGGAAAGGACCAGGTAGAAACAAAATTGCATGTCTCTGCTGTACAAATAATGTACATGCCCTGCTTCAGATGTGTTATAACTTATAAGCTTTGCCAATGCAGGAAAAATAAAGATCCACCAATAGTCTACACGAGGGAATCGTCGTAAAGCCAAAGGCAAGCCTGAAATATCATGGTCAAGCAACAAGAGAAACTCTGAGTAGAACACCTACGCATAAGGAAACTGCGCCTTCACACGGAAATGAAGCAAATACCAAGGTATGAAAACCAACTGACTGTAGTTGGTACACTTCAGATAGTATAAGCGACCACAGGAAAAAGGTTGAGATTCAGTTATGTTGTCAACATGTAGTGTGCTCCAGATATGCATAGAAGTTTTCTGAAAACTGCTTTCAAGCATTTCAAACATATCTCAGAGACATCCATGTAGCAGTAGTAGTAAATTTGCGCAATGAGCCAACTTAGATTCTGTATTCTTATTATAGCAACTTCCACACAGGCAATTATAAGACAGTGTGGACCATTAAACATTTGTACTGATTTTTATGCAGATAATGATAAGATTTCCCAACGGCCAGAGAAGGCAGCAGAGTTTCCTTCACACGGACACAATAAGAGAAATCTACAAGTATGTCAATTCCTTGGGCATACCAGGAATAGGACAATATCAACTTGTGCGGAGCTACCCAAGGAAAACTTTTTTTTTTTCGAGAAAACGCAATGACATTGCGTTTCATTTCATTGCAAAGAAGAGTTGGTTACAGACGTTGGCCACCTAGGTGGCTTACACATGCCAGAATTCAGTGTACATCCCAGTCTGTGGGTAGGATATCGCGAAGGCCAGCCGCGCCGGCTCTCGCCCAAAGTGTCGCTTCTACTCTAAACTGCTCACACACGCGCTGAACCGTAGGTCTTTCTCCCTCAAAGACGCAAGCGTTTCGGTGCTTCCAAATGAGCCAGGGGATGAGCAGCGTGACAGTGGCAAGACCCTTGCGCATTTGCTTCGGAGTTGCTTGCCTCGCCAAGATCCACCATTCGCTGAGCGAGGGCTCATTGTCAGGTGGCCTGCAGGTGAGCCTAAGCAATGCCAAGGTGTCATGCCAGACATGCCTTGATAAGGGGCATGCGAGCAGTAGGTGTTGCATCGATTCCGGTTCCTGATCGCATAGGAGACATCTGGGGTGGTGCTGTAGGCCGTGTCTCGGCAGCCGCTCCGCTGTCCAGCATCGGTCCTTGTGGGCAAGCCAGTGGAAGAACTTTACTCGCGGCGGCGCCCAGGTTCTCCAAATCAGTCTCCATGCACCGCAGCTCTTGGATCCTCCCAAGGAAAACTTATGGACATCAGCTGGCGATGACTCTTCGAGATGCAGGTTTCCATCCAAGTGTGACTTTGTACATTGAGCAACTTCAGTAAACATGTCATAATCACGAAACTGGATACAAATTTGATGTAATACAAATATTTCTAGGTAGGTCTGGATAGTTCCATTTGCCATAAGTCTTAACAGCCACCACAGTAGGGTGACCCATAACCCATCATATAGGTCTTCGCATACATGGTTTACAACAGAGGAGGTCTGATTATAACAGAGTTCACGGCACCATGTCATGACCCTAAATCTCAAAGGATATAACCATTACATCTACAACACAGGTAGAATTGTAATCATAGTTTGACCAACACTGGTGGATCTCAAAGCCTGGACCGGACCGATACGGTTGGGGAGCTTGCAGCTTGTATCTCCTCCTGATCAGATGGCACCTGCAACGACTCTGCCTTCTGCATCTTGTTTGAAACTGACACAGACCAACCGCAGTCACCCGCAACAAGAGGATCTTCCACCTTATTATACATCTTTAATTTATCTGCAATTCTTTGATCATTCTCCCGCGTTGGAGGGAGCTCTTTCAACATCTTCCCGGCCACTTCAAGTGATTGCAATTTCTGTAAGATTTTCTCCTCGAAAGCTTCATCAGACTCCCAGCGTTCGCGGCGGAGGAACGCGAAACGCTGGCACTGAAGAGTCGCCAAATCATCGTAATTGATCCCCATAAAAGTGGCAGCCTCAGCACCTCCGCCGATTGCAGGATAATCTAGTTTGCTCCTCTGTCCAGGCTCCATGGGCAGAACCGTGAACGGAGTGCCTCGGAACTCAAGAGGGAAATGTTCATTGCAATAACTGCTAGCATTGCCGCATCCTGTAAGGCGTCAAAGAGTGTTTTGCACGTAGCTTCCACTATAACCGACCACCCAGAGCGTTGCTGCAGCCCCTTTATTTTGATCCATACACGACGTCCGATCACCTGCTCATACCATTTGATCGGCTCATCAAAAAACCTTGGCTGAGAAAGGCCGCCCAGGTGGGTCAGCGCAATCCCGAGGAACAACAACCATCCACCTGAAAATTCATCAACGCTCGTCATGGCCAGTCCCTGCAGAAAGCAATAATTGGGATCAGCGTCGATACTAAGTGGTAGGCAACTAAGCAATAGCAGAGAAAAAGAATGCATTATTGCAAAGCACTAGTGGAATGATCATATAAACCCGCCTATAGTTCACCGAAATTTACAGATCACGTCGAACAGTTTGCAGGAAGTGCAAACAACTGAATTAAGTTATTACTGCCCTCTGCCCTCTGTTAACCAGATAAAAATGTTGGTTAGCAAATAAGCTTTTTGTGCCCTCTGCCCTCATATTTCCATATAATATTTAGGTATAGAGATAAGAAACTAAGCTAACCAGTTCTTGTAAACATTCTTTGGGTTGCATCAAAACATCATATTGTTCAAATGGAGTTTGATGCAGACGATGATGAACATCCATCTCTGGTGGACCTGAAACAAAATGCATTAGGGTTAACTACAGAGTGTTTTAGTCTCATTGGACACTATAGAGTGCAAACCCATTGTGCCCTATGCATGCAACTTCTGTAGTGGACAAGTTTTTGAGTAAATGGCATTGTTTCAGTTTATCAACTAGTAAGAGTATCAAACTTCAGGGTGTCTGTTGGCCTTCTGTATTTATGAAGTATCTTCAAAGTTACTAAGAAAATTATTACCTCCGTTCCGAAATGTAGTATGTTTTGGAAAGCTAATTTAGCTGTCCAAAACATACTACATTTTTTAACGGATTTCCAAAACATACTACGGAGGTGATCGTAGTAGCATATTATAGTGGAAAGAAGATAGAAAAAGGCATCTAGTATTCTAGTTAGCATGGTACTGACAATCTTATATGGAAAGGCACCTAATCAAGCAAAACTTGATTTAGAGTCATCAGTTTAATTGATTTATTGGATGTGTCAGTTTTATGTCATGCATTGACATAACTATAAATATTTAGAATCACATCGGTGTTGTAACTTGCCATCAAATTTGGGCATGAACTTCATGCTGGTAACAGTACCAATTTGTGCTGACTCTTGAAAGTGAGGGTCGCTCCCACTTACTTCAGGAGCGGCAAGAATTGAGGTTTTAAAATTTTCACCATAAGTGTATCCATGATGCCCATTAATGAAGTCCTGCCAATGTTCAAGTGGAATTAGGAAACAATCACAGATACACATATAATAGTGGGGACTGGGAAGAATAACCTTTATGCTTCTGATAGATTTCTGATCTAGCTCGATCTCATTCTCATCGCCCGGAACCGTTGATAAACGAACATCCTTGAACAGATCAGAAGAAGTTTTCAGGAGAACTGCCGTTGTTGAAAGTTCCTTTTTAAGCTGAAAAAGAATTATCAGCCTAAATTGCTTCAAAAAAAATCATCAACAGAAAACATAGGTAGATTAATCATGTCCTGCTAGATTTGACAATACTGACCACATTAAAGTAAAAAAAGATGCAAAAACCTTGCAAAGTTTTTTGGTTAAATAATGAGCAAAGAAATAGACTTTTCAGAAACTGAGTTTCCCAATGAGATACCATCCATAGTTGTAGGGTCCACCGTTTACCTAACTACTTACCTAGAATTATAAATTTTGAACCTTGACTGCTAAGATCCAAGTATAGGTTTTTTTGCCCGCAAAAAAAACCCTTATATAGCCGGTGACCGTATATGTCCAAAGTAGAAAGTCTTAAATGAAATTAAATCCTCGAACTATGGCAAATCAACAGCTAGCAAGATTTACGTTACTATTGTTTTCAGACTAATCAACAACTAGCAAGCTTTACAATTTTTGAGATAGAGAAGCTAAAATTACCTAAAAAAAAAGAGATAGAGAAGCTAACAGATTTAGCCTCTACCCAAGTACGCATATTTTTTGCCGAATTACATGCACCAACTAGTTTAACCAAAGGTCTGAGAAAAAGAAGAAAGGTGAGCAACGCGCTTATCCTTCAACACCCCGCCTCATGTGTGGCTCCCACCTGCCTAAACGTAGAACGAAAGTAGGCATCAAACTTTTAAAAATGTGGTAATTGTGTCTTGAACTCGAGACACTGGCTAATATACACCAACCAATTTAGCCAAAAGTCCAAATTGATGGAGAAAGGTGGGAAATGCCTTATACTTGAATCAAAATTAAGACATTGATTTAAAAATTTATAACTTTGGATCAAACATGAATCAAAAATCAGCTGAAAACATCAAACAATTCCTGGATCTGCACCTTAAAATGTTCTATCTTTTGGACATCTTGCCCTGCATAAGTTCATTAGAAATTATGGGTGAAACCCCGAATTTTCATGACTTCTTAACTTTAAAATATGTTTTTGATGCTTTGTAAATGGCTTCCTGGAGCTCGGACTCCATTTAGAGTTTCCGTCATTTGTGTCCTGTATATTATTTCCACCTATATTCACTTTCAAGCTATGTGCAATTGCATTACCATATCCCTTTATATTTTTTGGATTTTCGCCTCTATAATGCATAAAGGCAGAGCTCCTGCCATCATACAAAAAAAGCTATTTGTCAATGGTAGAAATTTCAATTGGTGGTCCTTCCAGAGGTACAAGCTAGTGATATACTATATTTAATATAACCAAAACTGGAAACTAACTGGATTTCCAATTTAAGAACGTGTACATAATCGTTTGAATAAAAGAAGTGTGTGTAATACACATATACTATTAATCTACCAAATTTTGAAAAGGAACTAATTTTTCTTGCAACACACAAACGCCATTTCCTGCAAACTAATTTATTTTACGTAGAAAGGAAGAAAACCATTTCAGTTTTCTGGAACACAAATAAGTTCTGTTTACTGAAGTTCACTTTGAAGTTATTTTATACTCCAAAACAATATTATTTTCTTTCAGTCCAAATGCAGAAATTAGCATCTCGTTGTCAGTTTGATAATCAATAACCGAGAACCTGTCCAACTTAGTCCCTTTGACAAAAACAAAATGGACGATTCACATTTAAATGCTATATATTGTGTGGTTACCTTTGAAATAACCACATAAAAGTCTATATTACGGAAATGCAGTTGTGGAAAGCTTAGTACACTATTCACTAAAATATTATCCACAAAACTATTTTCAAGTAGCTAAGTTTTCCCTATTTCATCACATGTATTTTGTCATACCTCACTAGTCATATGTCTTCTGTTATCTTGAATAAAAAAACTTTATTAGAAAGAAAAAAATAGCTTAGGCAAAAACATAATCCTTTTATTGACAGTGCACTTGGAAGACCCGGTACTACATTGTCTTCGATGGTGGACGTTGACTATCTTCTTTTGAGCTTGCATGTGACCACTTTTGTGCGCGGCGCGCCTCAAAAGCTGCCTGAGGGCTCCCCTCTACAACTAGTTTATACGGCTCTGCCAATAATCCCTACATAGCCACCGGCCCCACTATATACTTCCCTCCCAAAAAATGACGTTTACATATCAAATGAATGTTCCAAGTTTCAGCTCAATTCTGGGTTAACAGGTTAACACTCAAGTGTGTGAGGATGGGCACATTCGTTATCATCTTCACACACTTAGGGTGCTACCTTCATTACGTCTAACATTAAACACACAACGTGGTGAAAACGTAATCATAATGTAAAGATATGTAGATCAACCACATAAATAATCGTTTCACGTGAATCATAAAAGAATGGATAATAGAAATTTAAGTGCAACAAATGGATGCACATTAAACTGTTGTTTCACTAATTTCCTAGATTCCCAGATCTACCACTGAGATCAGAAGGAGATCGAAATACGAGCACCTGCCTGGATACCGGGAAATGAACAAGGCACTCTTAACCCCGTCCTGCCAAACCACCCCAACATCAACCCCACAAAAATGATCTACTCAACCTTGGCAATCGAAAGCCAGCTGAGTTACTCAACAATCGTATTTTCTGGAGATCGGTGTCGTACGATATGTATATGGAGATAGGGTCTAGGGTTTCGTGCACCTCAGGGGAGTGGCCAAGGAAGGCGTCGACGAAGGAGCTGATGGGGTTGGAGGAGGAGGACGATGATCCCGGCGCCGCGTAGACGGAGCGTCCCATCACCAGATCTCGCAGGCCCATCTCCGACGGACGACCGTTCGTCCGTCTTCACCCTCGTTAACCGGCGGCGAAGGCGATTCTCGCTGCTTCGATCTGTGTTGGTGATGACGGGTTCGAGGCGGCTCTGGGTTCTTTCTTAGTCAGCTGTCCTTTTCTGGTCCTGGCTACGGCTATTTATACGCGCAAATGTTAGAGTATAGAGATAAGAGACACAAAGAAGTAGAGCAATTGATTCTCTTGTTTCATTGCAATGTTGGGGACCCACTTATATACAGGCTGAAGGGGTGTGTTGGGGAGACACCTCTTTTCCAACAGACACTTTCTGGGAGGCATCCCTTCCATACACAATTGATCACATGTTTTATTTCCTAACACTTTCCCTTGATCAATTTGCCATCTGTATATTGCAATCCAAAAGACTCCTAAAAAACCTTGTGGGAAAAATTGAGGAGAAATATTATAACGATATGCCACCGAAAACTCCTTTAAAACCCAGTGGAAAAAATTAAGGAGAAACCATGTGTCATACGTTCGCACTTGTATTTATATTGTCTCGTTAAAAACCTTATATGAGAAACCTTAGGGAAAACTCATAAAGGGAAAAAAGAGTACAATATCAGTAATCGGAAGATCATCAACGAGTTATAACTAGGGATTTACTCCCCCTCAACATTGCAAACCTAAAGGTTGTCTCATACCAATTCCACAAACTTAATTATGGAATACAACTATTGGTAGAGATACTATGAATATCACAATATTTTGTTTGCAAATTACCCTCTTACATTTCTTTAATTTATGAGGAAAAATATAACTCATAAGCAATACAAGTGACATCCACATGAACTCACATGTGGCTAATCATTCTGCGAATTCATACACATCTTGTGATGCTTCATATAATTCTGCAGAATGATCACCGGAAGGACCCATTTAGAGTCTATTCCGAAGACTTTCTTCTAAATACTCTTATCAGATAATTAGCCACTATCATATATCACACGTTGGTCCCATCTTAATCAAGAGTTTTGTTCCTTGGAATATCTTAGAATAATCCATACACAAACCTTATACCTTTCAGGGGATTGCACTCTCAATAAATTGCCAACAAACATAATGTCAGGCTGACGTATTTTGCAAGATATCTCACTGCTCCGATGGTAGATATGGAACTTTAGCTCCATCTATCACTTCACCATCTTCCCACCTTTCCAAGGATTGGTATCCCATATTAGGTATACTATGACCATATGTGTCTCTGCTATTATATACCCGTATTGAACTTATTCAATATTTTGGGATATATGAAGACTGATATATATTTATTTCTGGGGGAACAAACTCAAGTTAAACACTTAAGCACGATTTGGTTTGACCCAAATCTCCGTCTTAAAATGAGTGTGTGTATCTCAAATGTCTCGCATAAAGACATTGATGATAATATCATCAACACCACTTAGGTGACGTAAACTCCAATTAAGGATTTATCCATGAGTACACATCAACAATCATTGATATTAGAGTTATCCTCATCATGGAAGAACTCACACAGTCGGTTGTACCACATAATTATCTCCGACTACTTCAAGTCATAGAATGACTCCAGAAATTTCACACACACATGTTGCGATTTTCCTTTGGATTCAGAATATTAAGTCCTTTAATGACTTTAATATATAAGTCCAAATTGAGTGACCCGTGGGAGTATGCAGGCTCTACTACATACATCAACCACATTGATTTGCACTGCCAATGGCATTTAGTATCGAAACATAATTCTACTCACACCAAGATGGTATGCCACATCATGACTGATGTTGAGTTTCTGCGAAAAACCCTTGTGCTACAAAAGCCTCGCTTTATCACCACCTCATTCTCTCTTCCCTATGGAAGATACTTATGAGCATAAGGTTTTACTATCATAAATACCTCTCTCTGATGAGCGAGCGCTACTCTTTCTCAATTGTTTCCTTTCATTTGAACCAATATAAGTGCAACAACACTCCATGGATTTTGGTTCAGGGCCCAAAAGGATTTTAGCAATTCCAGGAAGATTTATATGTCGACATATGTAGACTTTCTCATATATGATTCTCATGAATCAGTATCATTTGTGGAATTCTCATTGTGCCTCTCAACTCGTTGTGACTTCCCATAACAACTGAGTCAATGTGTTTCGATGTCCGAGCACACAAAAATGTGTGCACACTGTGTTGGGTCCTGGATGATACACATCCTTCAGGTGTCATTCAACCTTAGGTTGAACCACATTTAGTGATTGGGAGACCATCTCTTTTGTTCCAACAAAAGTAAAGAGAATTTAGTCTCATATGATCAGAATTCTCCCCCTGTTGCTGCTCTCATATAGGGAGACGAGTGGTTTGTTAGGTACCTCCACTCAATCTGATACATGACTAAAATGACACCTTTGTCACTAATAAATATATTGGCAGATTATTTGCAATAAAATGCAAATTTCTCATAACCTAAACCTCTAGTTCAGTTTCTTAAGTACGTGGATCAAATGTCAATGACATTTCTTAGCCATTTTATGGCATTCTGTGTGGTACACATCTCACCCTAATGCCAGAAAATGTCCTTATTGCAAAAGCAAGCAGCGGACAGGCCGCAAGTAACTCCCTTTTCAGGGTTAAGGTATGTGACGGATTAACAATCATACCATAATTCTTCAATTTGAGCACTTAATTCAGTATTCACATGGTTTTGTGTGAATAGTACACACATAAGACCATCTTAAAGATGCATGTGTGCAACCACGAAGCACCAACATAACCCACACAATGGTTGAGTAATCCACATACATTCTTGAATGCTTTCAAGAGTAATGTGCGGCTCATTCTGAATTTTAAGGTGAGAGTGCCTTAAAATTAATTCCCCTATGGCACGCCCAGTGCACATAAAATCTAATGATTGTTGGGAATATTGCAACAGTCAAGTGTTCGTCAACAGAATTATCAATAATTTCTCTAACTTTCCATACCATGGTGATAATGGAGGAAAAAATATTGTGTACGCAACAAAATCGAGTATGAAATGATTCATACACTCAATTTTCTCAACTATCATGTCCTCGGGACATAATGTTGCGAATTATACTACATGTACTAGTACAATTATAGGCTAACGATATTTGGGATAACCAGGAGACTACACGAGATCTCCAGGACATCTTGGGAACAATCATCCACAAGCATATCATCATTGTAAAGGAGTCATTTTCCTTATACAATGCCAGAATATTTTCTGGTTGTTCCTTTGAAGTTGAACCTCAATCTTATCCCATTGAACTTATTTGCCTTCTCCGATAAGGAGGCAAGGAAATTCACGCGAGAATGGCAGCGGATTCGGCACTATTCTAGGACAACATCAAACACAAACGCCAACGCGACACGAGGATAGGAGCCCAGGTGCGCAACAACGCCAGCATAGGAAGGTCGTGGGACGCCAGCGTGTGGGATGCAAACATGAAAGAGAAGAGTAAAGGGAGGACAAGAAACCGACGAGGCAGAAGGGTAGATAGAAAGAGAACTAAAAATGTGTAGAGGCATTCGACGAAGGCGGAGGCCACCTGAATAGGCCCTCACAGAGCGGGCACAACAACCAGCAGCACATGGAACCCCCTCCCCCCACTCGGTCTCCATCTCTCCCCGCTGCTCACAACCACCACAACCTCCTCCTTCTCTTGGTCAATCCTCTTCAACCACCTCAACGTCAAGCCTGGTGCGGCGGAGAATCATGAATACGCATGGAAGCAGGGCAATGGCATGAAGATCTTGGCCGGTCAGGAGAAGGCAGCAAGAGCGGCAGCGATGCATGGACCTCCCGCAAAGCATGTGGTTGGGGGCAATATGTGGACAGCGGAGATAACAGTGCTTACATAACCTACCAGCCACATTCACTTCCTAGTAACATAGGTAGTAGATCCGTGTTGATATAACATGTATCTTGTTACATTGCTACATCTTCCACCGGCTCATTTTTCTTTGGGGATTCATGTTTGTCACTGCTATGAGTAAGTTGAGCCCCTCCATGGTCTCACACCTTGTCACCACAACCTATATCTTCTTGCATAACTTGAACAAGAATAGCGAGGTAGCAGGGATCGCAGCCGCCGATGGCAACCACGAGACGCCCACATGAAGATTATGGTGAGCCCCAACTAGAACAACGGTCGGGGAAGCAAGCACAGTGAGAATGCGGTGGGAGCTGGCCACCAAAGCTAGATCCTCGGGGCACGTGACTAGAAGGCAAGAATTTTCCCGCAAGAATGGTGATGGCTCCGACACACTTCCTGACCGACCTGATCACCAGGCCACCCGAACAACAACAGAGCAGTGCCGGACATAGACGCGACACATGGATATGAGCGCCCGGTGCATAGCAGCGGCCCATAGGAAGGTTGTGGGATGCAAACATTTAAGAGATGAGTAAAGGGAGGATGAAACGAAACGAAAAAAAACTGAAGAGGCAGCGGGGTAGATAGAAACAAAACTCACAGGTGTGGAGGCACTTGATGAAGACAAAGGCCTCCTAAAGGAAGCCCTAGGAGAGCGAGCACGTCAAGCAGCTCCAAGGTCAACAGAGGCCTAGTGTGGGGGAGAATCACGAATAAGCGGGGAAGGGCCAGCGAGGCACAAGGTTAAAGGGATGTAAAGTACAATCATAGAAATATCTAATATGTAAGAGCAAACCTGCTAAGCAATTCTTGTAGAGACATGTTCAGAAGGTTGTCATTCATGGTTTACTTATGCTCAACGATGAACAACTTGGTACTCGTCCGTTCTTTGTTCAATGAGAATGCCAAAGTTTCATCGAGAACATGCAAGTCTGCGTCCTCCATACCTATTAAGATGAAAAGTACACAATAATAAGAGCCATAAGATGCATACGTGGATCAAACAGAAAACGCACATATTATTGGCAAAACCAAGTTCATAGATAACACTTTTACACAATCATATTTATAAAACCATGTAAATAACGTTCTCTAGCAAACAATCAGCTGCTATCTACTGATGTACAAGGGAATTAACCATTATAGTGTTCCAGGTTATTTCAATCTGCTACTTGACAAAATTAAATCATGTGCATTATCAAAACAAATGAGAGGAACAGTGCCGCAACAAGTAATTAAACAATTTTTCTTTGTTGATGTTATTGTTTTGTCCTAAAACTAAATGGCTTTACACTAGTTCGTACATTTTTGGGGTACACTCTGGGACCATGCACTTGTTCTCGTTTTCTGTAAAGCAAGTGTACGGTTCGAACTCCTATTTAAGGTTCATTTGCAGTTCGAATTAGGATGATTTGGAACAAAAACTCCTGTAAATCTTTATGTAGAAAATTAACAAAACTCTGAGCCATGCGATTCTTCTGGTCAGTATGTGTGATGACATCAAAAAATCTTGCTGTCAACCTATGTCAGGAAACTTCAGTAACTTAAAACTGAAAATGGCAAACAGGGATGTAGAAATTAAGGTTTGTAATGATGAAATCGCTACATCCCACCCCCGGAAATACTAGTTGTTAAGCATCTATGGTCCATCCATAGTAGCAAAGATGTTTTTATTTGTCGATTCCTGGCCTGCTGGCTGGTTCGAACTGTGTTAAATACCAGCGGCTGTATCATATTCCGTTTCTATGATTGACCAGACACCCTTGGGGTTAGCACTATAACCAATCAAACATTTTTTTCCTTGCCGGGTCCAGCAAATATTAGCCACATTTCCATGTATGGATAACCTTTACTCACATCAAGTTCAACAGATCTCAGAAGTTCGTATTGTTGCAATGTCAAATCCTTTCCAGAGTTGTTTTCAAGCTATTGGACAATACTCAAGTATGCAAGCAAATTTTCTACAACACAAAGAGTAGCGCTGATAAAAAACCGTTTGGCATCAGCGAAAGAAAGCTGTGGAGACTCCTCCTGTGGTAGTAATTGTACGAGAATGACAGCCGTGTGAATCTGCAAAACCACACGATAATTGTACGGAATGACCAGTCATGTGAATCTGCAAAACCACACAGAGGTATGATGGTTAGCATTTAACCAGCTACATATTGCAAGCCTTGTATACACAAAGGAACACTTCCTTAATTGTATTCTGGAGATACAAAAATGTATTATACATTTATGCCCCTCCCCCCTGACACATACACACAAACACCGGCTTCACCAGGTGATCCCGTCACTTCTTCACCGCATCCTCCATGTGTTCCACCTCCTCCACCACATCATCTCCTCTTCGTACGCCACATATACCTGTTAGTATCTCTAGCCTCACTTTCATGAAGAAGAGGATGACACTAGGAGAGTTGGGGCAATTTTCGTTGGTTTATTTCACACACATCTCACACAATGCCATGCCAAACTGAGGGCACGAGGCTACACATTTATAGCTGCTAGCCAGCCAGAACATGCTAGTCTAAGATGCTAACTGAAAGATGCTAACTGCCAGTCCTTGATGCCTCTAAAAAGCAGTCAAAGATCAGGGATGCTATCCTATCCTAACCACCTGTCCTTCACAAAGGACCATGTGTGTGCTGCAGTCCACAGGAACATGTGTGTGCTGCAGCAGCTCCACAAAGACCAGAATACAATGACTTATTCATCATTCTCCCCCTAAGTCTTGTACGCCGTCTTGCGGGAGCGTTGAGCCATCCCGATCCGGGAGCAAAGCTCGAGGAACTTGACCCTCCCAAGAGGCTTGGTGAGCAGATCTGCGAGCTGATCCGTGGTGTTGACGTAGCTTGCATGGATGCTCCCTTCCTCCAAGCAGTCTCGGATGAAGTGGTACCTCAACCGAATGTGCTTGCTCCGTTCATGAAAAACGGGGTTCTTTGCCAGGGCCAGAGCAGACTTGCTGTCCACTGATGGCGTGTATTTCACACGTTCGTTGGGCAACCCCAAGAGGAAGGTATGATGCGCACAGCAGCAAGTTTTCCCTCAGAAAGAAACCAAGGTTTATCGAACCAGGAGGAGCCAAGAAGCACGTTGAAGGTTGATGGCGGCGGGATGTAGTGCGGCGCAACACCGGAGATTCCGGCGCCAACGTGGAACCCGCACAACACAACCAAAGTACTTTGCCCCAACGAAACGAGTGAGGTTGTCAATCTCACCGGCTTGCTGTAACAAAGGATTAACCGTATTGTGTGGAAGATGATTGTTTGCGAGAGAAAATAGTAAAAACAAGTATTGCAGCAGATTTGTATTTCAAGTATTAAAGAATGGACCGGGGTCCACAGTTCACTAGAGGTGTCTCTCCCATAAGATAAAAGCATGTTGGGTGAACAAATTACAGTCGGGCAATTGACAAATAGAGAGGGCATAACAATGCACATACATGACATGATAAGTATAGTGAGATTTAATTGGGCATTACGACAAAGTACATAGACCGCCATCCAATCGCATCTATGCCTAAAAAGTCCACCTTCGAGGTTATCATCCGAACCCCCTCCAGTATTAAGTTGCAAAGCAACAGACAATTGCATTAAGTATGGTGCGTAATGTAATCAACAACTACATCCTCGGACATAGCGCCAATGTTTTATCCCTAGTGGCAACAGCACAACACAACCTTAGAACTTTCGTCACCTTGTCCCGTGTGTCAATGCAGGCATGAACCCACTATCGAGCATAAATACTCCCTCTTGGAGTTAAAAGTAAAAACTTGGCCAGAGCCTCTACTAGTAACGGAGAGCATGCAAGATCATAAACAACACATATGTAATAACTTGATAATTAACATGACATGGTATTCTCTATCCATCGGATCCCGACAAACACAACATAGAGTATTACGGATAGATGATCTTGATCATGTTAGGCAGCTCACAAGATCCAACAATGAAGCACAATGAGGAGAAGACAACCATCTAGCTACTGCTATGGACCCATAGTCCAGGGGTGAACTACTCACTCATCACTCCGGAGGCGACCATGGCGGTGTAGAGTCCTCCGGGAGATGAATCCCCTCTCCGGCAGGGTGCCGGAGGAGATCTCCGAATCCCCGAGATGGGATCGGCGGCGGCGGCGTCTCAGTAAGGTTTTCCGTATCGTGGTTTTTCGCGTCAGGGGTTTCGCGACGGAGGCTTTAAGTAGGCGGAAGGGCAGAGTCGGGGGGCTAACGAGGGGCCCACACCACAGGGCGGCGCGGGCCACCCCTTGGCCGCGCGGCCCTATGGTCTGGCCACCTCGTGACCCCACTTCGTATGTTCTTCGGTCTTCTGGAAGCTCCGTGGAAAAATAGGCCCCTGGGTCTTCGTTTCGTCCAATTCCGAGAATATTTCGTTACTAGGATTTCTGAAACCAAAAACAGCAGAAAACAGGGCACTTCGGTATCTTGTTAATAGGTTAGTTCCAGAAAATGCACGAATATGACATAAAGTGTGGATAAAACATGTAGGTATCATCAATAATATGGCATAGAACATAAGAAATTATCGATACGTCGGAGACGTATCAAGCATCCCCAAGCTTAGTTACTGCTCGTCCCGAGCGAGGTAAAACGATAACAAAGATAATTTCGAAGTGATATGCCATCATAACTTTGATCATACTATTTGTAAACATATGTAGTGGATGCAGCGATCAAAACAATGGTAATGACATGAGTAAACAAGTGAATCATAAAGCAAAGACTTTTCATGAATAGTACTTCAAGACAAGTATTAATAAGTCTTGCATAAGAGTTAACTCATAAAGCAATAAATCAAAGTAAAGGCATTGAAGCAACACAAAGGAAGATTAAGTTTCAGCGGTTGCTTTCAACTTGTAACATGTATATCTCATGGATAATTGTCAACATAGAGTAATATAACAAGTACAATATGCAAGTATGTAGGAATCAATGCACAGTTCACACAAGTGTTTGCTTCTTGAGGTGGAGAGAGATAGGTGAGCTGACTCAACATAAAAGTAAAGAGAATGGTCCTTCAAAGAGGAAAGCATCGATTGCTATATTTGTGCTAGAGCTTTTATTTTGAAAACATGAAACAATTTTGTCAACGGTAGTAATAAAGCATATGAGTTATGTACATTATATCTTACAAGTTGCAAGTCTCATGCATAGTATACTAATAGTGCCCGCACCTTGTCCTAATTAACTTGGACTACCGGATCTTTGCAATGCACATGTTTTGACCAAGTGTCACAATGGGGTACCTCCATGCCGCTCTGTACAAAGGTCTAAGGAGAAAGCTCGCATTTTGGATTTCTCGCTTTTGATTATTCTCAACTTAGACATCCATACCGGGACAACATGGACAACGAGATAATGGACTCCTATTTAATGCATAAGCATGTGGCAACAATTATTATTCTCATATGAGATTGAGGATATATGTCCAAACTGAAACTTCCACCATGAATCATGGCTTTAGTTAGCGGCCCAAAGTTCTTCTCTAACAATATGCATGCTCCAACCATGAAGGTGGTAGATCTCTCTTGCTTCGGACAAGACGGACATGCATAGCAACTCACATGATATCCAACAAAGAATAGTTGATGGCGTCCCCGTAAACATGGTTATCGCTCAACAAGCAACTTAATAAGAGATAAAGTGCATAAGTACATATTCAATACCACAATAGTTTTTAAGCTATTTGTCCCATGAGCTATATATTGCAAAGGTGAATGATGGAATTTTAAAGGTAGCACTCAAGCAATTTACTTTGGAATGGGGGATAAATACCATGTAGTAGGTAGGTATGGTGGACACAAATGGCATAGTGGTTGGCTCAAGGATTTTGGATGCATGAGAAGTATTCCCTCTCGATACAAGGTTTAGGCTAGCAAGGTTATTTGAAACAAACACAAGGATGAACGGTACAGAAAAACTCACATAAAAGACATATGGTAAACATTATAAGACTCCATACCGTCTTCCTTGTTGTTCAAAACTCAATACTAGATGTTATCTAGACTCTAGAGAAACCAAATATGCAAACCAAATTAGCAAGCTCTAAGTATTTCTTCATTAATGGGTGCAAAGTATATGATGCAAGAGCTTAAACATGAGCACAACAATTGCCAAGTATCAAATTATCCAAGACATTTTATAGTTACTACATGTATCATTTTCCAATTCCAACCATATAACAATTTAACGAAGCAGAAACTTCGCCATGAATACTATGAGTAGAGCCTAAGGACATATTTGTCCATATGCTACAGCGGAGCGTGTCTCTCTCCCATAAAGTGAATGCTAGGATCCATTTTATTCAAACAAAACAAAAAACAAAAACAAACCGACGCTCCAAGCAAAGTACATAAGATGTGACGGAATAAAAATATAGTTTCGGGGGAGGAACCTGATAATGTTGTCGATGAAGAAGGGGATGCCTTGGGCATCCCCAAGCTTAGACGCTTGAGTCTTCTTATAATATGCAGGGGTGAACCACCGGGGCATCCCCAAGCTTAGAGCTTTCACTCTCCTTGATCATATTGCATCATACTCCTCTCTTGATCCTTGAAAACTTCCTCCACACCAAACTCGAAACAACTCATTAGAGGGTTAGTGCATAATAAAAATTCACATGTTCAGAGGTGACACAATCATTCTTAACACTTCTGGACATTGCATAAAGCTACTTGGACATTAATGGATCAAAGAAATTCATCCAACATAGCAAAAGAGGCAATGCGAAATAAAAGATAGAATCTGTCAAAACAGAACGAGTCCGTAAAGATGGATTTTATTAGGCCACCGGACTTGCTCAAACGAAAATTCTCAAATTGAATGAAAGTTGCGTGCATATCCGAGGATCATGCTCGTAAATTGGCTTAATTTTCTGAGCTACCTACAGGGAGATAGACCCAGATTCGTGACGAGCAAAGAAATGCTGGAGCCGCGCAGATAATCCAAATCTAGTACTTACTTTTCTATCAAAGACTTTACTTGGCACAACAAAACATAAAACTAAGATAACGAGAGGTTGCTACAGTAGTAAACAACTTCCAAGACACAAATATAAAACAAAAATACTGGAGTAAAAATATGGGTTGTCTCCCATAAGCGCTTTTCTTTAACGCCTTTCAGCTAGGCGCGAAAGTGTATATCAAGTAACATCGAGAGATGAAGCATCAACATCATAATTTGTTCTAATAATAGAATCATAAGGTACCTTCATTCTCTTTCTAGGGAAGTGTTCCATACCTTTCTTGAGAGGAAATTGATATTTAATATTACCTTCCTTCATATCAATAGTGGCACCAACGGTTCGAAGAAAAGGTCTTCCCAATATAATGGGGCAAGATGCATTGCATTCAATATCCAAGACAACAAAATCAACGGGGACAAGGTTATTGTTAACCATAATATGAACATTATCAACTCTCCCCAAAGGTTTCTTTTTAGCATTATCGACGAGATTAACATCCAAATAACAATTCTTCAATGGTGGCAAGTCAAGCATATCATAGACTTTTTAGGCATAACGAAATACTTGCACCAAGATCACATAAAGCATTACAATCAAAATCTTTGATTCTCATTTTAATGATGGGCTCCCAACCATCCTCTAGCTTTCTAGGAATAGAAGTTTCAAGTTTTAGTTTCTCTTCTCTAGCTTTTATGAGAGCATTTGTAATATGTTTTGTGAAAGCCAAGTTTACAGCGCTAGCATTGGGACTCTTAGCAATTTTTTGCAAGAAATTTATGACTTCAGAGATGTGGCAATCATCAAAATCTAAATCATTACAATCTAAAGCAATGGGATTATCATCCCCAAGGTTGGAAAAAATTTCAGCAGTTTTATCACAAGCAGTTTCAGCAGTTTTAGCGAGTTTCGAGTAATTTTGCGCGCTTTGCACTAGGAGTAGAAGCATTGCCAACACCAATTATTTTACCATTGATAGTAGGAGGTGCAGCAACATGTGAATCATTAGCATTGCTAGTGGTGGTAATAGTCCAAACTTTAGCTACATTTACCTTTTTAGCTAGTTTTTCATTTTCTTCTCTATCCCACCTAGCACGCGAGTTCAGCCATTAATCTTATATTCTCATTAATTCTAACTTGGATGGCATTTGCTGTAGTAACAATTTTATTTTCAATATCCCTATTAGGCATAACTTTCGATTTCAAAAGATCAACATCGGAGGCAAGACTATCAACTCTAGAAACAAGAATATCAATTTTATTGAGCTTTTCCTCAACAGATTTGTTAAAGGCAGTTTGTGTACTAATAAATTCTTTAAGCATGGCCTCAAGTCCAGGGGGTGTATTCCTATTATTGTTGTAAGAATTCCCATAAGAATTAGCATAACCGTTACCATTATTATAAGGATATGGCCTATAGTTATTACTAGAATTGTTCCGATAAGCATTGTTGTTGAAATTATTATTTTTAATGAAGTTTACATCAACATGTTCTTCTTGGGCAACCAATGAAGCTAATGGAACATTATTAGGATCAACATTAGTCCTATCATTCGCAAGCATAGACATAATAGCATCAACCTTATCATTCAAGGAAGAGGATTCCTCAACGGAATTTACCTTCTTACCTTGTGGAGCTCTTTCCGTGTGCCATTCGGAGTAATTAACCATCATATTATCAAGGAGCTTTGTTGCTTCACCAAGAGTGATGGACATAAAGGTACCTCCAGCAGCTGAATCCAATAAATTCCGCGAAGAAAAATTTAGTCTCGCATAGAAGGTTTGGATGATCATCCAAGTAGTCAGTCCATGGGTTGGGCAGTTTTTAACCAGAGATTTCATTCTTTTCCAAGCTTGAGCAACATGTTCATTATCCAATTGTTTAAAATTCATTATGCTACTCCTCAAAGATATAATTTTAGCAGGGGGATAATATCTACCAATAAAATCATCCTTGCATTTAGTCCATGAATCAATACTATTCTTAGGCAGAGATAGCAACCAATCTTTAGCTCTTCCTCTTAGTGAGAAAGGGAAAAATTTTAATTTTATAATGTCACCATCTACATCTTTATATTTTTGCATTTCACATAGTTCAACAGAATTATTGAGATGGGCAGCAGCATCATCGGAACTAACACCGTGAAAATTGCTCTCTCATGACAAGATTAAGTAAAGCGAGGTTTAATTTCAAAGAATTCTGCTGTAGTAGCAGGTGGAGCAATAGGTGTGCATAGGAAATCATTATTATTTGTGCTAGTGAAGTCACACAACTTAGTATTTTCAGGGTTGGCCATTTTAGCAGATAGTAAATAAAACAAACTAGATAAAGTAAATGCAAGTAAACTAATTTTTTTTGTGTTTTTGATATAGAGTGCAAGACAGGTAAATAAAGTAAAGCTAGCAACTAATTTTTTGTGTTTTGATATAATGCAGCAAACAAAGTAGTAAATAAAATAAAGCAAGACAAAAACAAAGTAAAGAGATTGAGAAGTGGAGACTCCCCTTGCAGCGTGTCTTGATCTCCCCGGCAACGGCGCCGGAAAATATGCTTGATGGCGTGTATTTCACACGTTCGTTGGGCAACCCCAAGAGGAAGGTATGATGCGCACAGCAGCAAGTTTTCCCTCGAAAAGAAACCAAGGTTTATCGAACCAGGAGGAGCCAAGAAGCACGTTGAAGGTTGATGGCGGCGGGATGTAGTGCGGCGCAACACCGGAGATTCCGGCGCCAACGTGGAACCCGCACAACACAACCAAAGTACTTTGCCCCAACGAAACGGTGAGGTTGTCAATCTCACCGGCTTGCTGTAACAAAGGATTAACCGTATTGTGTGGAAGATGATTGTTTGCAGAGAAAATAGTAAAAACAAGTATTGCAGCAGATTTGTATTTCAGTATTAAAGAATGGACCGGGGTCCACTGTTCACTAGAGGTGTCTCTCCCATAAGATAAAAGCATGTTGGGTGAACAAATTACAGTCGGGCAATTGACAAATAGAGAGGGCATAACAATGCACATACATGACATGATAAGTATAGTGAGATTTAATTGGGCATTACGACAAAGTACATAGACCGCCATCCAACTGCATCTATGCCTAAAAAGTCCACCTTCGAGGTTATCATCCGAACCCCTCCGGTATTAAGTTGCAAAGCAACGAGACAATTGCATTAAGTATGGTGCGTAATGTAATAAACAACTACATCCTCGGACATAGCGCCAATGTTTTATCCCTAGTGGCAACAAGCACAACACAACCTTAGAACTTTCACGTCACTTGTCCCGGTGTCAATGCAGGCATGAACCCACTATCGAGCATAAATACTCCCTCTTGGAGTTAAAAGTAAAAACTTGGCCGAGCCTCTACTAGTAACCGAGAGCATGCAAGATCCTAAACAACACATATGTAATAACTTGATAATTAACATGACATGGTATTCTCTATCCATCGGATCCCGACAAACACAACATAGAGTATTACAGATAGATGATCTTGATCATGTTAGGCAGCTCACAAGATCCAACAATGAAGCACAATGAGGAGAAGACAACCATCTAGCTACTGCTATGGACCCATAGTCCAGGGGTGAACTACTCACTCATTGACATAGGCATCCCAAATGGGCCTGCCTAATATAGTACCCGGGGTTTATTGAAGGCCCACTACCCGAAGAATAAGAAGACTCGAGAGCCCAAGATGTATTTAAGGAAAAGATAGAGTTGTAATAGGAAGTGTTATTTGTAATCTGGCGGGATGAGTTAGAAACCATCCCGGACTCTGTAATCCTTGTATAGCACGAATCCCTCGGCTCCACCTATATAAAGGGGGGGTCGAGGGACGAGAAGATCATCGAATCATGTCTGCAGACCCTAGTTTTCATATTCGTCGAGTACTTTTCGGCTGAAACCTTCGAGATCTACTTGCCCTCTACTTCTAACTAAACCCTAGCCTACAATCCATAGGCATTGACAAGTTAACCCCTTGTCAATTGGCGCCGTCTGTGGGGATTAGAGGCGTAAGGATCTGATCTCGATGGCACGTTCAAGATCTTCGACATCGTCAACCGGAAGCAACACTATGGATCGAGGTAAACGGATCGCTACGGGTCCTGTTGATTTTGTTCCTCACCCACCCTCCCGTTTGGATGCATATGCGTATCTGGCGGAGCCCTTGGAGATGACGTTCGGAAGGTTCCACTTTCGCGTCGAGAAGGAAGGATCGTATCGTGTCGAAATTCCGATTTCGTCGGGATCGTCGGCGGTCGATTCTGAATTTTCAAGCTATGCATCATCAAGCGAGTCGAAGAAGAAACTTCGGCAACACGTTACGTCAGCATCGAGCAAGAGAGAAACTCGCCAAGATCTTCGACAACGCATCGTTTGGGTCATCTGCGGACTCATATATAAGCGATGGCTCAAGCGATGTCGACGATTACGACTTCGTCGACAAGTCTCTCACGATGGGCAAGGTCTTCATCAATCTCAACAATGATGTCACCGAACCCAACATAGATCCGAGTACAAAATATCATCGGATTTATGCTATCGAAGATCAAGAGGAAACATCGGAGGCTTTCGACCAATTGGGAAATCCTTTTGTCGATCCCTCGGATCTAAGGAGAGGTATGGGCACTAAATATGTCGGGCCCACACCACGCGTCGAGTCCAACTTCCACAGGCAGCACTGGGATAGAGCGGCAAAAGCCATAGATGGTTCGAGAACCAATGACGACAACAGCTACAGCTCAAGAACTGCAAGCTTATCAATATATGCTCGCACGAACTGCCCGAGAAATAGAAAAACGAGACGACTGAGTTGAACAAGAGAAAGGCGGCGGCTTACGCATCCGGCGGGAGAAGGGCAGATCTAAGTGGACGAGTCTAGAATTTCGGGTGATAGCCACGGGGAGGCTCGGAACGAGAGGAAGATCAAGGCTACAACACATACCCGAAGCAGACGAGAGAGTACTTGGTTC
Organism: Lolium rigidum; assembly: GCF_022539505.1. Taxonomy (NCBI): domain Eukaryota; kingdom Viridiplantae; phylum Streptophyta; class Magnoliopsida; order Poales; family Poaceae; genus Lolium; species Lolium rigidum. Next base: position 253,321,040 of record NC_061512.1, read on the forward strand.
AAAACCTCGACATGTCCTTTATGTCGATAGATACAAGAGGAAATATTATCCCTAGGACACCGAAGGCTGGGTATATGGCGACACAAGCTTACATCCTCGCATCCAAGCCGCCCCCGGGAGATCCAAGGGAAACATTATACAACATGGCATTGGCGGGAGTTGGAGCTATGGGGACGGCGTTCGTAGCAACGCCTCCCGAAGGAGCGAGCAAGGCAAAATAGTCCACGACCTGCGGCGGTAACGGCGGCAGCTCCGGAAGGACCAAGTGGAGCAAGAGACACGGGAGTGCAAGCAAGGGTCGACAGAGCAAGGCAAAGCGAAGAGATCATCGGCAGTCCCGGAGCTTAATGACGAGGATATGTGCGGTCTACCGTGCTTCACGAGAAGAGTCCGAAAAACTCGAGTCCCCTCGGGATTCAAGTTACCCGATCACTTCAAAAAGTTCGACGGCCTGCAAGACCCGTAGGGACTGGTTAATTGATTATCTCGAGACGGTGAAGCTAGCCGGAGGAACTAGAGCAACAGCGATGCAAAGTATTCAGGTGCACTTAAGTGGAGCCGCACGATCTTGGATCAAAAAACTTCCGCCGGGATCCATCGACAACTGGGAAAGTTTCGAGGACGTTTTCGTCAAGAACTTCAGATCCACATGCAAGAAGCCTCGCATCGTTGGAAGAGTTGAGGGCGTGTCGACAAAAGCCGGATGAGTCAATGAGAAAATACATCCAAAGGTGGAACATCATAAAAAACTCGGCAGAAAATATATCGATGAGAGAGCAATAGATGCGTTTGTCGCGGGAATCGGGCGCGGAGATTTTGTCGAGGACTTGGGAAGGACCAATCCAAAAACGAGTATCTGCGTTGATGGAGATAGCAAATAGATGGGCGGACGGAGAAGACGCCGTCCACAATAAACGACACAGGTCGCCGGAGGAGGACCGTGGTCGAAAGTATCGAACGAGGCGACGATTTCCTCGGCGGTATCCGAATTACGACGCCCCGGGGCAAATTTCGGCGGGATTTCGGTCAAATACGAGGAGCAAGCAACGAGAGACGATTATCGGAGAAGCAATGAGCAGCGAGCGATAATAGGGACGACTCCGTAACGAGGCAAAATAGTGGGCCAAGGTTTCCACGACCTTTTATGTCTCCCGAAGAAATGCTGAACGGACCGTGCCGGATGCACTTCTTCCTCGACAGACAATGGGAAAAGACAGTCGGGACACTGCGGAAAGATTGTCGAAATTTCCAAGCAATGTTCGGATGTGCGAAAACGCTCACGCACGAGCAGCACGAGAGAAACCCTCGGGAGCCTAGGAGCGAAGTTCATCTACCGCCACCTCCCGCGATTACGGAAGGCAATCAACACTAGCTCGGAATAGCGGCGGCACCTGCACCACCACCCTATGTTGATCCTAACTCCAACGGAGCGGTGTCGATGATTCGGAAGGGAAGGCCATCTAATAGAGCTCAAAAAGTAATCTCACGACAGGTGTTTATGGCGAGAGAAAATGCCTCCACCAACGAGTTGAGTACCTCAATTGGTCGGGGCAAGACATCGGCTTCACCATAGCGGACCACCCGCAGCAAGTTCCTCGACCGGGGCGGTCGGCACTCATTTTGCCGGCGATTATCGCGAGGATTTGACGTTTCTCGAGTATTCATAGATGGTGGCAGCAGCTTAAACCTCATGTATGCGGATACATTGAGGAAGATGAACATATCCTTAGCAAACCCGAAGCCAACGGACACAAGGTTCCACGGAATCACACCGGAGAAACCAAGTTACCCATTGGGGAAGATCAACCTCGACGTTCGAGTTTGGAACCGAGAAAATTATAGAATCGAGAAACTGGAGTTTGAAGTCGTGGATTTTCCATCGCGATGCCACGCTTTGTTGGGACGACCAGCATACGCTAGATTTATGGCGGTACCACACTATACATACACGTTATGGAGATTGCACTGGACCCAAGGGACCAATCACGGTCAAAGGGAGTTTTGCCTTAGCGGATAAGTGCGACAAGGATTTCCATCGGTTATCGAAACCTTCGGGATGCAAGCTGAATACTTGGCGTCGAAGAGCATGGTCGATTACGACGTATTGCCGGACGTCGGAAGGCCAAATAAAGAATCAACTTTCAACACGAGAGAAAAATTCTAAGGAGGTGCAGATTCACCCGACGGATCCAAAAAGACGACATCCATTGCAAACAACATGGATATCGCATAGGAAAGCGCGCTCGTCGAGTTCCTCCGTGAGAAGCTGGAAAATCTTCGCATGGTGTCCAGCTGACATGCCGGGAGTACCCGGGGAACTTGCCGAGCACCACCTAAATTTGGATCCAACGGCGAAACCAATCGAGACAACCTTTGCGGCGTTTTTCGGAACCAAACCGCAAATCCATGCTATCAGAAATAAATCGACTAGAGGAAGCTGGTTTTATCGGAGAGATATCTACGAAGCCACATGGGTAGCTAACCCGGTGATGGTGCCGAAGAAAAACACGACAGTCCTTCGCATGTGCGTCGACTTTACGTGTCTCAACAAACATTGCCCTAAGGATCACTTTCCCCTCCCAAGGATCGATCAAATTATCGACTCCACGGCGAGGTTGTGAACGTCTTTCCTTTTTGGATGCATACTCGGCTATAACCAGATCAGATTAAAAGAAGATGATGAAGCCAAAACAGCGTTTATTACACCTTACGGCGTGTTTTGCTACAAGACAATGCCCTTCGGTCTAAAAAATGCGGGAGCAACATATCAGAGGATGATGCAGAAGTGTTTAGCAACACAGATTGGGAAAAACGTGCAAGTATACATCGATGATGTCGTCATAACATCAAAAAAGGGAGCAACGCTGATCGAGGATCTCAAAGAAACTTTTGACAACCTCGACAAATTCTGCCTCAAGGCTGAACCCGACGAAGTGTTCTTTTGGCGTCCCGGCGGGAGAACTTACGGGGTTTCTAGTTTCAGCAAGAGGGATTGAAGCAAATCCCGACAAAATACAAGCCATAGTAACAATGAGGAAGCCAACGAAGTTGAAGGAAATACGGCAGCTAAGCCGGGCGAGTCGCGGCTTTGAGCGGATTCGTCGCCGGGTTAGGAGAAAAGCGTTACCATTTTATGCGCGATAAAACAAGGAGATAAATTCCGGTGGAACGAAGAAGCCGACAAAGCTTTCGAGGATGCGAAGCGAAAAATCTCGACACCACCAATCTCGGTAGCTCCAAAGGAAAAGGAACCTCTCCTGCTGTATATTGCAGCTACACCCCAAGTGGTTAGCACGGTGTTAGTTGTCGAAAGAGAAGAAGAAGGGAAAATCCATGGAGTGCGGCGACCGGTATACTTCGTGAGCGAAGTCTTGTCGCCCTCAAAACAAAGGTACCCTCGGTACCAAAAGCTAGCATATGGAGTGTTCACGACGGCACGAAAATTGCGTCACTATTTTTCGGCACACCCGATCATAGTGGTCAATGAAGCTCCTTTGTCAAACATGCTTGAACAACCCGGAAGCCACGGGTCGTGTCTCCCTTTGGGGAATAGAACTTTCCCCTCGGGACATCACGTACGAAAAAGAAAAGCAATAAAGTCGCAAATACTACCGGACTTCATCGCGAGTGGATGGAGTTGCAAAATACGAGGACCCCAGATTTATCGAGAACACTGGACTATGAACTTCGATGGGTCCAAGAGGCTAGAAGGGGCTGGCGCGGGAGTAGTACTCATATCACACTGAAGGCGACAAGTTGAAGTACATCCTTCGGATGACGTTCCCTAACGCATCCAACAATGAAGCGGAATATGAGGCTCTCATACACGGGATGAAGATGGCGAAAGCTACGGAGCAACTCGACTAAAAATCTTTGGCGACTCACGGTTGGTAGCTCGGCCAAGTTATGAACCAATGTGACGCGATCAATGATAGCATGACGGCATACAAGGAGGTGTACAATGAGCTCGAGAAATTGTTCGATGGATGCGAAGTAAATCATATTAGCGAGATTGAGCAACGACGAAGCCGACGTTCTTGCAAACATCGGGTCGCGGTGCCTTGCAGTCCCACCAGGTGTATTTTGGGAAGAGATAACAGAGAGATCCACTGAGACGACAAAATCAAAAAAGAAGGAGAAGAAACCCTCGGGGGCTATCAAGGAGAAGCAAGAGGAAGAAGAAGAAGAGCAAGACCTGGTCCTAGTAATACAGATACCATGGATGCAGCCATACATATCATATATCCTCAGGAAAGAAATACGAGATGATCCAGTTGAGGCAAGGCGAGTAATTCGACGCTCCAAAGCTTTCACGGTGGTTAAGGGAGAATTATATAAGCGAAGTATTTCAGGCGTCTTGCAAAGGTGCGTTACACCGAAGAAGGAAGAATAATTCTAAAGGACGTACATGAAGGAATATGTGGCCACCACGCAAGTAGTCGAGCTATCGCAGCCAAGGTTTTTCGGGCGAGGATTCTGCTGGTTGACGAGCAATGAGAGGACGCTAAGGACATAGTACGAACTTGCGACGCGTGTCAAAGGTTTGCCGCAAAACCTCACTCTCCGAGCGGCGAGCTAGCACCAATACCTTTGTCATGGCCCTTTGCACAATGGGGACTCGACATGGTAGGCAAGTTACACAAATCGTCGCCGAGGAGGAAAGGAATACATGCTAGTAGCTGTCGACAAATTCACAAAGTGGATAGAAGCGAAGCCGATAAATTCACCGGACGGAGCATCTGCGATAAAATTCATAAAAGACGTCGTCTTCGATTTGGAGTGCCCCACGGCATCGTCACGGACAACGGCGGCAACTTCACGTCCAATGAATTCAAAGACTATTGCGAAGAGGTGGGTATCAAGCTGAACTTTGCATCGGTTGCACATCCTCAAACCAATGGGCAAGTCGAGAAAGCCAATGGCATCATACGCAATGGCATCAAGAAGCGCTTGTTAGGACCACTAGAAAAAGCTCGACATACATGGCCTGAAGAACTACCAAGTGTGTTGTGGAGCATCCGAACAACTCCAAATACAGCGACACAGGAAACTCCATTTTTTCTGGTACATGGAGCAGAAGCAGTATTGCCAATCGAGATAGAGCACAACTCTCCACGTGTCGCGGAGTATGACGAAGAAAAGTCGAGAAAAGCGCTAGAAGATGATGTGGACGCACTTGATGAAGCTCGAGATGAAGTATTGTCTCGAGTAACCAAATATCAACAGGACTTGAAGAATTACCATAGTCGACGTTTGCGGCCAAGATCTTTTCGGGTGGGCGACCTAGTTCTTCGGCTCACGCAAAAAAGTCATGAAAAACTCGAGTCACCATGGCTCGGCCCTTACATCGTCACGGAAGTAATCGGAGGAGGAGCATACGGGATAAAGGACAAGAAGACGGGGGTGGAGGAACCAAACCCCTGGAACGTGGCGCAACTCGGGCGGTTCTACGCCTAGAGTCGAAATATAGTCCTTGTAAAACTTCAATGTACTGAAACGCCCGCGAGTTTTCAGACGCACTCTTTTCCTTTTTCGGGGCACCGAGTGGGGCCGGAGAAGGTTTTTAATGAGGCGGGCTCGCGGTGCTGCAATATAATAAAGATAGTGGCTATATCACCTTTTTCTTTATCAACGTGACCAAAGTCATCGCTCAGACGAATTTCAATATAGTTCATCGATGAAAGAAGAAAAAAACCTTGCCTTGGTATTCAAATACCTCGTGAGTCAATAAAAATACAAAATAGTACTCAGTAAAAGCTCGGGGGCTCATATTTGCCTTCAAAATATAAATGCCTTGGTCCACAACCTCGCAAATATACAAATATAGTAAAAAGTCACCGAAACACTCGGGGGCTAGACAAACATAGAAATATAATGGTTGCTTTACAATATAGTCATGGACTACAAAGAAGAAATTTCTACAAGAAGAAAATAACTAGTCTTGATTCAGTATGTCATCAAGAGTAACTCGTTCTCTTCGGGAGCGAGCACCAAGAAAATCGGCATAATGGCCATCGGCAAAAAAGTCGGCATCCATCCGAAGGAGGTCCTCAATCATTTCTTCGGCTATAGGTGTAACCTTCGTGTTAATCCTATCAACACCAACTCTCCGACGTTTTACCTTTTGATGAACCCTCTCGACAACTTGGGCAAGGTCAAGCTTCGAGTGGCGGATCCGGAGCATGATAAGGGCAAATCGGCACCGGCTACCGGTTGTGCTTTGACAAAATCATGGATACTGCGAGCATCCTTGAACCTTTCCATCAATTCGGGAAGAGTTTTTGGTGGGACATTCGAGGAAACATGGAGTTGTAAACCATGGATAAGGTTTTGGTACGAAGTGAAGGAAATCACGGGTTTGAGAGGTACGATCCTGAAATCCAGTAATTTGGCGGGTCCTCTCCGGAGTGGCCCAAAACAAAGAACCATGGTCCAAGGAAAGATTGACAAGGAGGTTTGTCCTAGTGTTTACCCTCTCTTCCTCGGCGGCGACATCAATAAAGGCACCTATCAACACAACGAAGGGACAACCTTTAGGAGACAATGGCATGAAGATGAAAGATATCACAAGACGAGACAAACATACCCGACATATACTGCACTGGCTTCATTCATTAACTCGAGCATGAAATTTTCTCGAGTGACCGCTTTTCGGCTTCGAAACGGCAATCTCCTTAGCGACCACGGCCTCGCGGGCTTGCTGAAGGGCAACTTTTTCGGCTTCAGATGATTTACGAGACTGCTCCATCATCACAAGTGTTTGCTTTTCGCATACTGAAGTTGCTGTCGAAGCTCATCCAAGTCTTGCGACAAGGTATCATCGACGAGTGCGGTATCGATAGCTGAGTTCTCTCCGCGCGGGAAGAAGGCGAAGCATTGGAAGGAGTAGGAATTGGAGTGTAGTTACCAAATATCAACTGAAATTTAAACAGAACAACATCAAAAAAAACAGGCAAAAGATAGAGTTCTTCATTAATCTCTTGGGAATAATTACAAGGGCACTACAGTGGAGCTAAGGAAATACGTGTCGCCAAAAGACTACTTTGGCGACAAGAGCAAAAGAAGCGAAAGAAAAACAGAGGCATGCAACTAGACCTCCGGCCTTGACGAACTAGGAGTCGACGTTGGCTTGATCCCGAGATACGCCAAGATTTTCTTCGTATTGGGCTTGGCCGCCTTCATCAGTGACTTCCACCTCGGCCTGCTCTATCGATCGGTGTCGCCAACCTTCGTCCAGTCGAGAGTCTGCTGACTGTCAGCAACCAGAGCAACAGTATTTTCAACGGCTACCTTCATGTTCTCATGGCGCATTTTCAGCCCAAGATCTTCTGATGTATTGAAAAGCTTGGCAAGGTCAAGGAAAGTCGAAGGTTCCTCTTTCTTCGGGAAGAAGTAGGGGAACAACGCCGACAAAGCCCCACTAGCATTGGCCACGCCTTCACGAATTTCGCGTCCATGGAGCTCCAAAGAGAAAGTGCGTCAAGGAGAGGGTCATTGACGGGATTCTCCGGATCATAATCTTGTCCTGTTTGGGCTGACACACGAGACAACATATTAGTCGAAAATCAAGACACGAGAAACGCAACAAAATAGAAGAAATTGAGGATATTACTCGGCGTACGTCGACATTGCGACTTCAAACGCTTGATGACCCCTTGCTCACGTGCAGCTTTGTGCGGTTTTACGCTCGTGTAAGGCAGATTCAGCATCTTTGAGCCTTTGCTTGCAATTCTTCGACACTAGCGGCCTTTGCTTTAGCATCATCAGCTTCAGCTCTAGCTTCGCTAGCGGCAAGCTCAGCCTTCTTACGAGCCGTCTCACTTTGCTCGAGTTTTCGAGCAAGTGTCTCGGCACGTTGGTTAGCTTCCGCAAGTTTTTCTGTTGAGAAAGGAAAAGGAAGAGAAGAAAGATCAAAAATAGCGACAAGCGAGCAGGAGTAAAAAACCAAGGAAAAACAGGCAAGTATAAAAGTCGTTACCTTCGGCTCTGCTGGCATACTCGCGGTACCCAATAAATTGGGACCCGATGCGGATAAGATCCTTGATCATAGAGTCTGTCAAAGAAGAAGGAAAGAAGGGGAAAAACTTCGGCATTACACAAAGTAAGGGTCCACAAAAGCAAAATAGAGGAAATATAGATCTCGATAAACTTACATCATCCAAGAGCTGCGAGGAAGAGCTGCCCAATTGAGGAGGAGGCTCAACGATCATTTCAACCCTTGCCCTTTTTGGCGAAGGGACAAGGGGGCTTGACGGTGGAGTAGTGGTGACGACGTTTTGTTGAGGAGGCGATGTTTCATCTCCTTCGACTAGCGTGTACGAAACAAGTACAGTACGTGACGTGCTTGTCCGAGGAGCCACGTCAGTAACTGGTACTTCTTCTTCCTCATCGCTAGTGAACAAAAAAGTCGACAGTATAAAAAGCAAGACAATATAAATATTTCGAGTACAAAAAAAGGGGGGAGAGATAAAATCGACTTACGAGCTGATGAGGGATTCAACATAAGGATCGTAAGCTGACCTCGGATGAGAAGGAACAACTTCTTCAGCCTTAGAAATGCCAGAATCCTCGGCATCAGTCCTTTTCCTTTTGTTCTTGGGAGAGACAGCAGGAGGAAGGGACTCAGTTGATTCACTGGCCTCAGATTCAATTTCTTGCCCATGGGAAGCCGCAGATTTGTGAGAACCCGCGACTTCACTTTCAGGAACAGAAGAGCCTTGAGTATCGTCGGCAACGACGGTCATTTCTTCGACCTCTCCACCCTCAGGAAGAGGAGGAAGGGAAGTTATACTAGGATGGTCCTGAAAAAATAGAAACCAAAGAAAACGTAAAGAGATGACAATACAATGAGATGCAGAAAAAAAGGCGCAACAAGATAAAAATGCGGAAAGACAAAATACCTTGGGGAGTGGATTGGTGGAGTCTGTATGGTTCCACGCGACAAGAAGAAGGAAGCTGGATCTTTGCCCGAGCGAGAAAGTCTTCGAACCAACTTCTCCAAGTCCTTGGTGGAAAGGTCACCGGAGATTACGTTGGCGTCATTTTCACCGAGTACGTCCAAAGGGGATTTTTGCGAGCTCCGAAGAGGCTGCACTCTAATCCTAAGGAAGTAAGCGATGATTTGAACACCGGATAGCTCCTTGCCTCGAGTATTTTGAAGCTGGCGAATGCGAGACATGAGCGCCTCTGTCGCCTTTTCTCTTCCTCAGAAGCTTCGGCATCCCAGGAGCGACGGCGCTGAATTTTGGCATTCCCGTCGAAGGGAATTATGTTGTGCTCAACGGAGTTGGCGCTTTCTTCGTGAATGTAAAGCCACCTCTTGCGCCATCCTTGGACGGAATCAGGAAACTTGACGTCGAAATAATCGACATCAGTACGAACACAGATAACAACGCCACCTATGTTATAAGTGACGTTGTGGGAGCCATTGCGGCGGATGCAGAAGATGCGTTTCCAAAGAGCCCAATTAGGAGTGACTCCAAGAAAGCATTCGCAAAGGGTGATAAAAATAGAAATGTGAAGGATGGAATTGGGGGTCAGATGATGCAATTGAATCCCATAAACGAAAAGAAGGCCGCGGAGGAAATCATGAATTGGAGGCGAAAGGCCGCGGATCAGATGGTCAACAAAACTAACCCGATACTCCATTGGAGGCTTGGGATAGCTTTCTTCACTAGGAAAGCGGATGGCGCCTTCCTTCTTCATCAGGCCAAGCCTTTTCATCAGGTTGGCGTCTTGATTGGAGATTTTGGATCTCTCCCACTCAAGATCTTCAGCGGCCATCGCGGACTCTGGAGTGCTGTGGCGAGTTAGGCGCACGCGCGGTGGCATCAACGGCAATGGGCGGAGCAATGTATGCGAGTGCGGAAAAATCAGAGAAACTTGGGCGCAGAGGAAGTTTTGCGAAGAGGAACAGGTGAGCGGCGCAAGCAAGGGGATGAACGGAGGTTGAAGAAAGGTTTATATAAGAATTAGGGGTCGCAGTGTACCGTTGGATGAGGAAATCGTGTGGTGAGAATGGATCTTCTAGATTCAAGGGCAAAAAAGTATTTTTACTGGGATAGGCGTTACCGTACGTGCGCCAGAAAAAGCGGAGGACGTGTGTCCCCCACTTGCACGATGTGCCAACGTGGTGGAAACGATGGACCCACAAAGCAGAAAAATCTCGACCATTGATACAGTTGAAGAAAATTTGACAAGGGAAAATACGTCGACAAGAAAAATAAAAGAAGAATGGCGACAGGTTACGTTATTTGAATATTTCGGGAGCCTTTGGACAGAAACAAGTTTTTGCCCAAATGCTCGGGGGCTACTTTGGAAAAAAAGGAAAATTTCGAGTATGACAATATAGAAAATGTTGAGCCTACAGTCAAGCACAAGTTCTTGGCTGTAGCCTCGGGGGCTACTCCCATTGAGAGCGCTGTTCGCGCACCCGAAAGATAAAAAAAAAGAGAGAGAGAAGAAGAAGAGAAAAGAGTTCATATTGAAAGGTAATGACAATATAGTTACAAAGTGGACTAAAATGTTGAGCCTACAACCAAGCACAAGTTCTTGGCTGTAGCCTCGGGGGCTACTCCCATCGGGAACGCTGTTCGCGTACCCGATGAAATTAACAAAGGAAAAATAGAACAAGCAAGAGGCGTATATTTCGAGTTATCATTAACTCTCCATATACTCCCATCGGGAAAGCAATATAAGTCATATTTGACTCGATAAAATGTGCCATTCCAACAGCCGGAAAAGCACTCGACAATATATTCTCGAACGCCGAAGTTGCGATCAATTTCCGAATGCCGCAAAATTGCGAAGGTAAGACCCCGGACCTATTCTGCCGGGCGTGGCATCGCCGAAGACTGCGCTCTGCTACTTTTATCCGTATCAACGGATACGAAGAAAAATCCTAACGGACGCGTTAGGTACTCGATAAATTTAACCGGGACTCGACGGAATGGTAAGACCTTAAGCGGCGCCCGTCGAAGTTTACACCGATATCCCGAAATCATGTCCGGGGACGTGATTTTGAAGTAGGTTTTTGCGGATTGCCACTAGAGCAGTTAACTAGTACCTGATCCGTCAGATGAACTAGCCCCAACTACCAATATCCCTGTACAATATAGAATTTTATGAGAAAAAGTATAAAAGTTAAGAGCTTTCGAGTAAAAATAAACAGTAGAGATTTTCCCTGACTCTATGATTCAAGCAAAATCTCGGGGGCTACTGACATAGGCATCCCAAATGGGCCTGCCTAATATAGTACCCGGGGTTTATTGAAGGCCCACTACCCGAAGAATAAGAAGACTCGAGAGCCCAAGATGTATTTAAGGAAAAGATAGAGTTGTAATAGGAAGTGTTATTTGTAATCTGGCGGGATGAGTTAGAAACCATCCCGGACTCCGTAATCCTTGTATAGCACGAATCCCTCGGCTCCACCTATATAAAGGGGGGTCGAGGGACGAGAAGATCATCGAATCATTGTCTGCAGACCCTAGTTTTCATATTCGTCGAGTACTTTTCGGCTGAAACCTTCGAGATCTACTTGCCCTCTACTTCTAACTAAACCCTAGCCTACAATCCATAGGCATTGACAAGTTAACCCCTTGTCACTCATCACTCCGGAGGCGACCATGGCGGTGTAGAGTCCTCCGGGAGATGAATCCCCTCTCCGGCAGGGTGCCGGAGGAGATCTCCAGAATCCCCCGAGATGGGATCGGCGGCGGCGGCGTCTCAGTAAGGTTTTCCGTATCGTGGTTTTTCGCCTCAGGGGTTTCGCGACGGAGGCTTTAAGTAGGCGGAAGGGCAGAGTCGGGGGGCTAACGAGGGGCCCACACCGCAGGGCGGCGCGGGCCACCCCTTGGCCGCGCGGCCCTATGGTCTGGCCACCTCGTGGCCCCACTTCGTATGTTCTTCGGTCTTCTGGAAGCTCCGTGGAAAAATAGGCCCCTGGGTCTTCGTTTCGTCCAATTCCGAGAATATTTCGTTACTAGGATTTCTGAAACCAAAAACAGCGTAGAAAACAGGAACCGGCACTTCGGCATCTTGTTAATAGGTTAGTTCCAGAAAATGCACGAATATGACATAAAGTGTGCATAAAACATGTAGGTATCATCAATAATATGGCATAGAACATAAGAAATTATCGATACGTCGGAGACGTATCATCCACCAAGAGCTGCACTGGTCTAGTGTCTCGACCAAGGAGATCACCAAGTAGTCGAGCGAGCCAGAGCGCCTGAGTGCAAGCGGTAGAGGCCGCTATGTACTCAGCCTCACAGCTGGACATGGCCACCACCTGCTGCTTGATCGACTGCCAGCTCACGAGGCACTGATACGTCCAAAACGTATCTACTTTCCCGAACACTTTTGCTATTGTTTTGCCTCTAATTTGTGTATTTTGGATGCAACTAACACGGACTAACGCTGTTTTCAGCAGAACCGTTACGGTGTCTCGTTTTTGTGCGTAAATCCAACTTTCGGGAAAAACCTCGGGATTTTGACGAAAGGGCCTATTTTCCCAGAATAATGACGGAGCCGAAGGGCAATTGAAGTGGAGGCCCGAGGGCCCCACACTACATGGCGGCGCGGCCTAGGGGGCCCGCGCGGCCATGTAGTGTGGCCCCCTCGGTCGGCCTCCGACGCCCCCTTCGGACTACTTATTCGCCTCGACCTAAAAACGCACGGAGAGAAGTCGAAGTCGCCGGAAACCCTCCGAACGCCGCCACATCGCGAAACTCCGTCGCGAGAGCCGAAGTCTCCGTTCGGCACTCCGCCGGGACGGGGAATTGGAGGAGATCATCACCGCCATCACCGCCAACGCCTCTACATCAACCAGCCATGTTTCCCCCATCCATGTGTGAGTAATTCCCCCGCTGTAGGTGAAGGGGATGGTAGGGATTGGATGAGATTGGTCATGTAATAGCATAAGATTGTTAGGGCATAGTGCCTAGTGTCCGTAATTGGTACTTTGATGATATTGTTGCAACTTGTTATGCTTAATGCTTGTCACTAGGGCCCGAGTGCCATGATCTCAGATCTGAACATGTTATTGTTTCATCATGATATTCATTGTTTATGGTCTTACCTATAAGTTGTATACACATGTCGCCGTCCGGAACCAATGGCCCCGAAGTGACAGAAATCGGGACAACCGGAGGGAATGGCAGTGATGTGAGGATCACATGTGTTCACGGAGTGTTAATGCTTTGCTCCGGTACTCTATTAAAAGGAGTACCTTAATATCCGGTAGTTTCCCTTGAGGCCCGGCTGCCACCGGCTGGTAGGACAAAAGATGTTGTGCAAGTTTCTCATTGCGAGCACGTACGACTATAATTGGAACACATGCCTATTGATTGATTAGTACTTGGATACCGTTTTATTATTATCTCGCAAATGCCCTGCTATGATTGTTACATGAGTTTCTCTCATCCATGCAACGCCCGTCATCCGTCCCCGCCTACGATATTTTAATCCTGCTCGTTTACTAAAATCACTACTCGCTGTCTTTGTTACTCGCTGTCGTTATTTCACTACCGCTACTGCTATAAAACTGTTACTACTAATAAACTCTTGCGAGCAAGTCTGTTTCCAGGTGCAGCTGAATTGACAACTCCGCTGTTAAGGCTTTCAAGTATTCTTTGTCTCCCCTTGTGTCTAATCAATAAATTGGGTAATACTTCCCTCGAAGACTGTTGCGATCCCCTATACTTGTGGGTCATCAAGACTATTTTCTGGCGCCGTTGCCGGGGAGCATAGCTTTATTTGGAAGTTCACTTGGATTAATATTGTTCGCTGCAAATTCTCCATCATGGGTAAACCTCGCGATACTAAGATCGCCATATTACCATCCACTACAAGAAAAGGTACAATTCCGAGTACCTCCGCTACACTTGATTCACCATCCGTGATTGATAAACTTGTTTCACCGCCACATGCTTCGCATGCGGGTACATCCGCTGAATCTGAACACTCTCATAATACTGATAATATTTCTGCTGTGCTTGATGATAGTGGTTCATTGGGAACTTTTCTAGATGCTTCCATTGCTAGGTCTAGACAAATTGAAAATGCTGAAACTCCTGATGCTACTACACCTATTAATTCACCTGAACTTGAATACTCTAGTGATGATCTTGATGAAGATTATGTGGAACTTGATGATGATTTTATTGAAAAATGCAATGCTACTACTGATGCAAGAAAAATTAAAAAGTTGCTTGCAGAACATACTCGTTAGATATAAACTCGTCTCCTGATCCTAAATTTGCCACATCTCCTATAAACATTAGGGATAAAGATTATGATTTTTCTCTTGATCTATCTCATATAGCTATTGTTGAGAAAACACCATTTTGTGGTACTCGAAAAAGAAAGTGCTCGTTGAACACATGACTGAGTTATCTACTTTGAGTAGCTTGTTTTCTGATGATGTTAAGAAGCGTACTTACTTTGTTGCTAAAATCTTTCCATTCTCATTAAAGGATGACGCTAAAACTTGGTATAATAGTTTGCCACCTGGTTCTATTAAAAGTCCAAAAGAATTGCTTGCTGTTTTCTTCCGCAAATACTTTCCTGCTAGTGCTCAACATGTTGCTTTGCAGAGAGTTTATAATTTTGATCAGGGAGATGAGGAGAAATTGCCCGGGGCTTGGGCGAGATTTTGCTCTCTTATTAGAGCTTTGCCCGACCATGATTTAGAAAAGCATGATTTACTTGATATATTTTATAGTGGACTAACCATTGAGTCTAGGGCATACCTGGATAGTTGTGCTTGGTTGTGTTTTCAGGAAAAGAACTCCGGACGACGCTCGAAGAATTATTGGCTAAAATAAGCCGGAATTATGATGATTGGAATACGCCCGAACCAACTCCAACGCCAATAGTGAAGAAGAGGGGTTTAATTAAATTGAATGATGAAGATATGAGGGAAGCCAAGAAGTCTCTCAAGGAGAAAGGTATTAAATATGAAGATGTGAATAATCTACCTCCAATAGAAGATATATGTGAGATAATTCCCCCTTCATCCATGATTGAGGTAAATTCCCTTCAACGCTTTACTAGGGAAGATATTCCGTATTCAAAACCTCTTGCGCAATGCTTAGATGAGTTTGATAATTATATTGTTAAGCAAGAAAATTTTAATATGAGAGTAGAGAATCATCTAATGGAAAATTCTCAAGCTATTAGTCAATTGCATGATATTGTGGAGAGAACCTCCAATGATGTTAAGATGCTTGTTAAACATTTTCATATGATTCAAACTCAAATTGATCAACTCACTAAAGTGCAAAATGACTTGCTAGGAAATAATGCTAGAGAAAAACAAGCTTATGAAGTAACAACTAGAGGTGGTGTCTCTACCCAGGATCCTCTATATCCTGAAGGGCATCCCAAAAGAATTGAACAAGATTCTCAACGCATTGAACCTAGTGCTCATTCTAAGAAGAAAAAGAAAAAGAAACATAAAAATGTTGTAGAATCCTCTCGAACCTCGTTAATGATCCCAATAATATTTCTATTTCGATGCTGAAACCGAAAGTGGTAATGAACATGATAATAGTGAAGATAATGATAAGAATGATACTCCGATAAAGAAGAGGTTGAAAAAGAACCCGAAAAGCATGCTAAAAATAAAAAGTATACTAAAGAAGATTTTATTGCTGAGAAACATGGTAATGAAAGAGAACCTTGGGTGCAAAAGCCAATGCCTTTTCCTGCTAAGAAACTAAAATCAAAGGAAGAAGAACACTATAATAAATTCTGTGATTGGATGAAACCTTTATTCTTGCAAATCCCTTTAACTGATGCTATTAAATTGCCTCCTTATTCAAAGTATATGAAAGACATTGTTACTAACAAAAGGAAAATCCCCAATGAGGAAATTTCCACTATGCTTGCTAATTACTCTTTCAATGGCAAAGTTCCAAAGAAATTGGGCGACCCGGTATACCTACTATTCCTTGTTCTATTAAGAATAATTATGTTAAAACTCGCTCTATGTGATTTGGGAGCTGGTGTTAGTGTTATGCCTTTTTCTCTATACAAGAGACTTTACTTAGATAAGTTGATACCTACTGATATATCTTTGCAAATGGCTGATAAATCTACTGCTATTCCTGTTGGTATATGTGAGAATGTTCCTGTTCAAGTTACTACTAATCGCTTGATATTAACCGATTTTGTTGTGTTGGAAATGCTCGAAGATGATAATATGTCTATTATTCTTGGGAGACCTTTTCTTAACACCGCGAGGGGCTGTTATTGATTGCAACAAAGGAAAGGTTACTTTCAATGTTGATGACAAGGAACACACTGTCTATTTCCCCAAGAGGATTGAAAAAGCGTGCGGAGTTAATACTATCTCTCATGTGAGAACTATCAAAGTGGGAACCATCGATTGTCCTATATATGAGCCTAAAGAAGAATATCAAACTCTTGTTATTGGATCCATATCAATACAATTCAAGGTAACATGATTGATTTGAGGTTTATTTCTTCATATGCTATGTAAAATTTATTTGGTGGCAAGACTTGATCAACCTTGTTAATAAATACTTTTTATATGCATAGAGGAGGTAAACAACATCTCTTTCTTTCTCCACTTGCTTTAGTTGCTGTAGCACTTTTAATTTGCAAAGTTTCTTAATTGATTTGAGATTTCAAAAATTTTCCTGGCCAGTAATAATAAACTAAATACCCAGAAATGTGCGTTTTTCAAAGTTTTCAAAAATTCACAAAAATTATACCGTTGGTCCTATTTTTCGACGAGGCACTGGGAGCACCGAGAGGATGACTCGTGGGGCACCAGAGGGCGCCACACCACTGGCCGGCGCGGCCAAGGAGGTGGCCGCGCCACCATGTGGTGTGGGCTCCCCTCTGCCCCACTTTGCCATCTCTTCCTCCCAGCACCTTCTCTCTCCCGAAAAAACTCGAACACATTTCATCTCTCTCGCGTTTTTGCTCCAGAGCTCCAGATTTCTCGATCTCTTTGCTCAGCCCAGATTTCTGTCTGAAATTTGGCACATTTGCTCTTCGGTATGTGACTCCTCCACCCATCCAAGTAGAATTTCGTTTGGTTGAGTATATCTTGAATATTTTGCTGCTGTAGGTAACATGTTTAGTGAGCTTGCATGCTTGTTCTAAGTGGTAGAAACTAGTTTTGATGCATGATTAGTACTCTAGCAAGTTCCTATGGTAGTTTCCCTCAATTTTATGTCACCAAATCAAATTTTTATATTGGTTGTTGAAATTTCAGAAAATGGAATGGAATAGATATCACTTGAACCAGCAAGAATTGGAAGTCCAACAAGTTATGATAGTCAATCGTGAAGAGGGAGTATACCCCTCTTACTACCCGTGCGCGGATTTCATGAGAAGCGCGGGGATATTTGAAGATGTTCAAACTCTAATTTCTCGTGCGGGGCTGAGTGACTTTGTTGAAGGAGAGCCAAGACAATATGTAAAATTAACTATGGCTTTTGTGCAGGACTTCAAGTTTAATTGGTCGCGATCTAACCCCACGGTCCGAGTATAAAATTTACAATAAAACTGTCAACTTGCCATTTAGTGCTTTTTGTGCAGCAATTAGAATACCGCAATGGGGGTCGTGCGAGAAGATAAGGGGATCGCCGCAAGAACTCTCGGATCTTTACAAGATGATTTGCGATGGAAGGAGTTTCTCAGGTGAAAGTGGTAAAATCACTAGTATTCAGCTCCCGGCTATCCGCTACTTTACTTATTTTATTACTAAATGCGTTCTCGCCAAAAGGATTGGTAGTAAACTTTCTATCCCGGATTTGGCTTTTCTAGCTGCAGCACTGCAAAATAGTAGGTCTTATAATTTGGGGGCATTAATAGCTTATAGACTTGCTACTAACCGTGAGAAAGGTGGAATGTGTGGAGGCCTCATCGCCTCCCGTTTACTAGCTTTTCATAATGTAGAACCTCATCATTTTGATATTCCGTTCCCCATAGAAAAACTTGACATAGCTTCTATGATTAAACATGAATTTGTTTCAGATTCCTCCAACTTGGGTAACCTGTATTATAAGATGATATTTTATAAGAAAGTTTGGAGAATAACTAAGAAAACTGAGAAACTAGTAAGATTGCCGCGCTCGTTTTGTCTAACCTTGATTCCAGGGAAGATTGGTCGGTCACGGAAGGTGCACTTGGATGCACATATAGAGAGAGGAGGCCAACATGCAAGAGACGACATAGAGGTCGAGGAGCACCTCGACTCATCATCCGATGCAGCAAGTTCCTCGCATCAACATGGTGGATATGCGGAGCCTCCACGCTTTTCTTCTGCGCAGGAGCTTTACTATGACTACTCCATGGACTACCCACCGGCGAGGAACGAACCTCGTTGGGGTTGAACTCCACTTAGGCCAAGAGCCTAAGCTTGGGGGGAGGTATACCGGCATCACTCATTCTTTGCATATTATGATTGCTGGATACTTTTATATACTTGTTTAGTTTGTTTGAGTGGTTTTCCAATGAGAGGAAGATGATATTTGGGGAAGTGCTGCCTGAAAACAGATTCTGGGCTGTTACCGTAAAAATTCGTGTGCCCAGCCAGAACAGTATTTTGAGTTGAAAATTTTTGTGCATGTTCCCCAGGTTGTTATCTAACTTTCATTAGTTGAACACTTTTTGAACTGAGCAACGTAAGATTTTTGTAAAAATCGATTTCTGTACTGCTGTCAGGTTTTGGCAGATTTCTGCCATCTCGCTTTTCTGTGTTTCTTTTAGTTTGCTATTTCTTGTTTTCACTTTGTTTCTTTCCCAAAACACAAAAAGACCAAAAATATTTCTGTTGTTTCTCTTCACCATTTCTTTATCTTGGTTTTTGCATTTTTTTCGCTTTATTTGCTATTGCTAGTTTGCTATAAGAAAACCCAAAAAGATTTTGCTTTGTTTGCTTGTTTTCTTTTGTTCTTGTTCTCAAATTCGAAAACACCAAAAATATTTGCTGTTCTTCTTTGGTTTGTAAAGTTCATCATGAGTTCAATGGTCTTCGGTGGCTGGAGCGTGGTTTTCATTTCATATTATCCAAGCTACACAAGTGAAAAGGCAATAATGACGATCTACGACAATCTGATTGTGGTGAGAGGCTGGTATGAACTCTATTTGTTTTCATTTTTGTACATATACTCATCCATGTGAGCATGCTTAGTTGGTTCATGTGAGGTATATGTCATTTAAGAAAGTCTAGTAGTTCATGATCTCTCATGATTAGCTCCAATTTATTAATATGAGTAGCATGTCATGGATGTTTGCTTGCATTGTTTTATTCATAAGTAAGTATGGCATTGTGGTATCCTCCTCTGAATAATTCATTTATATCGACTTGGCACATGCTCACGCATGCATATGACTGAACAAGAGTCAATTAAGCCTCGATGATTTACATTGCTTCAGAGTTCTTGTATCACTTTTATGCCTCAGTTAATTTATTTTGCCGCAAGCATGATTATGACGATTCATTGCTCTCTTGATTTGTTGCTCCCTAGTCTTTTGCTAGCCTTCACTTGTACTGAGCGGGAACGCTGCTCGTGCCTCCAAACACATGAAAACCAAGTTATTCCGGAGTGTCCACCATAAATACCTATTCATGGCATTTCAAACCATTCCAAGTAAATTCTCATGCGCTACCTTTAAAACCTTCAAAATGCTTCTTAATTTGTGTTAATGTTTCATAGCTCATGAGGAAGTATGTGGTGTTTAGCTTTCAACCTTGTCATTTATTTTTGACGGACTCTCATATGGACTAGTGGCACATCCGCTTATCCAATAATTTTGCAAAAAGAGCTGGCAATGGGATTCCCAGTCCCGATTAATTAACATAAATAGACACTCCTCCATGGTTTGTGATTGTTGGACGGCACCCGAAGGATTCGGTTAGCCATGGCTTGTGTAAGCAAAGGTTGGGGGGAGTGTCATCATCATAATAAAACTAAAGTAAAAAGGCACTCCTTCATGGTATGTGATTGTTGGCAGGCACCCGAGGATTCGGTTAGCCATGGTTTGTGTAAGAAAGGTTGGAAGGAGTGCCACATAAATATGCAAATAATTCATGGGAGCCGCTCTTGAAAGTCCGGTTGGCGAGGTAGTTGGTGTACCCATTACCATTCGTTGACAACAACAAACACCTCTCAAAATAATTTTACTCCTGTCTTTATAAAAATGAAAAGCTCTAGCGCATGTTAATCCCTGCTTCCCTATGCGAAGGGTCAATCTTTTACTTTTATGTTGTGTCTCCATTCTTTCTTTGAGCACTTTCTTGAGAGCACCACTGTCATTCTTAGTATAATATGCTTGTCTCGAAATATGATTGATTGTGGTATAACTTTGATGCTTTTATCTTTGACAATCACTACTTCTAGTCTTTCTATGAACTTCGAAGGTGCCCGGGCATTTATGTTTTGCCAATCGAATACAGGCAAGCGAGATACCACTTTATCATACTCTCTTATGAACATTGCAATCCTGCTTATATACATGATTCATGATGCTTATTATTAATTGTTGGTACCTCTTCATGATTGACATAGCTGTTAGATGATCTTATTTGCATGTACCTCATTATGAACTCGCTCAAGTATTAGCCATATCATGAGAATATATACATCATATGAGCAAATGTGTTCGTGAAAGTTCTTTTATCGCTCGGTTGTTAACTGAATTGCTTGAGGACAAGCAATAAGCTAAGCTTGGGGGGAGTTGATACGTCCAAAACGTATCTACTTTCCCAAACACTTTTGCTATTGTTTTGCCTCTAATTTGTGTATTTTGGATGCAACTAACACGGACTAACGCTGTTTTCAGCAGAACTGTTCTAGTGTCTCGTTTTTGTGCAGAAATCCAACTTTCAGGAAAAACCTCGGGATTTTGACGAAAGGGCCTATTTTCCCAGAATAATGACGGAGCCAGAAGGGCAATTGAAGTGGAGGCCCGAGGGCCCCACACTACATGGCGGCGCGGCCTAGGGGGCCCGCGCGGCCATGTAGTGTGGCCCCCTCGGTCGGCCTCCGACGCCCCCTTCGGACTACTTATTCGCCTCGACCTAAAAACGCACGGAGAGAAGTCGAAGTCGCCGGAAACCCTCCGAACGCCGCCACATCGCGAAACTCCGTCGCGGGAGCCGAAGTCTCCGTTCTGGCACTCCGCCGGGACGGGGAATTGGAGGAGATCATCACCGCCATCACCGCCAACGCCTCTACATCAACCAGCCATGTTTCCCCCATCCATGTGTGAGTAATTCCCCCGCTGTAGGTGAAGGGGATGGTAGGGATTGGATGAGATTGGTCATGTAATAGCATAAGATTGTTAGGGCATAGTGCCTAGTGTCCGTAATTGGTACTTTGATGATATTGTTGCAACTTGTTATGCTTAATGCTTGTCACTAGGGCCCGAGTGCCATGATCTCAGATCTGAACATGTTATTGTTTCATCATGATATTCATTGTTTATGGTCTTACCTATAAGTTGTATACACATGTCGCCGTCCGGAACCAATGGCCCCGAAGTGACAGAAATCGGGACAACCGGAGGGAATGGCGGTGATGTGAGGATCACATGTGTTCACGGAGTGTTAATGCTTTGCTCCGGTACTCTATTAAAAGGAGTACCTTAATATCCGATAGTTTCCCTTGAGGCCCGGCTGCCACCGGCTGGTAGGACAAAAGATGTTGTGCAAGTTTCTCATTGCGAGCACGTACGACTATAATTGGAACACATGCCTATTGATTGATTAGTACTTGGATACCGTTTTATTATTATCTGCAAATGCCCTGCTATGATTGTTACATGAGTTTCTCTCATCCATGCAACGCCCGTCATCCGTCCCCGTGCCTACGATATTTTAATCCTCGCTGTTTACTAAAATCACTACTGCTGTCTTTGTTACTCTGCTGCTGTTATTTCACTACGCTACTCTGCTATAAAATTGTTACTACCGATAAACTCTTGCGAGCAAGTCTGTTTCCAGGTGCAGCTGAATTGACAACTCCGCTGTTAAGGCTTTCAAGTATTCTTTGTCTCCCCTTGTGTCGAATCAATAAATTGGGTAATACTTCCCTCGAAGACTGTTGCGATCCCCTATACTTGTGGGTCATCAGGCACTTGCCGAGGAAGACGAGGATCCCGCTTGTGCTCTTGTTGGTGTCGATGTCGCCGGCATGGTCGCTGTCGCTGTACCCGACGAAGTGCGCCGCCCCAGGACACCTAGGGTAGTGGAGGCCATGGTCGAGAGTCCCCGCAATGTAGCGGATGATCCTCTTCACAGCCTGCAGGTGCTCCGTCGTCGGTCGCTCCATGAAACGACTAACGTAGCCGACGGAGAAGGCCAAGTCCGGCCGTGTGTGGGCGAGGTAGCGAAGGCTCCCCACAAGACGCCGGTATTGTGTGGCGTCCACTTCCTCCGTCGTCGTTGTCGCGGCTCAATTTCAGCCTCTCCTCCATTGGAGTGAGGGCTGGGTTGCATCCGGTGGAGCCCGGCTAGCTCAACGATGCGCTTGGCGTAGGCGGTCCGCCGAAGCGTGATCCCGGAGTGGTCCCGGTGCACCTCGATCCCCGGATAGAAGGAGAGGAGCCCCGGATCACTCATCCGGAAGGTGGCCTTCATCTCTTCCTTGAACGCTGCCACCTCTCGCATCCTTGATGCCGGTGATCACCAAGTCGTCGACATAGACGCCCACCAACAGGGTGTTTCGTCCACTCCCCCGTCGGTAGACGGCCGCCTCGTGTGGGCTTTGCTCGAAGTCCATTGCCTTCAGCGTGGAATCCAGCTTGGCATTCCACGCCCGTGGTGCCTGCCGCAGGCCATAGAGAGCCTTGCGCAGGCGGAGTACCTTGCCCTCCTGGCCGGGAATCGCAAATCCCGGCGGCTGCTGCACGTAGACCTCCTCCTTCAAGTCGCCATTGAGGAAGGCAGACTTGACATCCATGTAATGGACGCGCCAGCCCTCCTGGGCAGCGAGCGCAAGGAGGAGTCGCACGGACTCCATCCGTGCCACGGGAGCGAAGGCGTCGTCGAAGTCGACCCCCTCTTGCTGCAAGAAGCCTCGTGCCACCAAGCGAGCCTTGTGCTTGACGATGGCGCCGGCTTCATCCCTCTTCAGCTTGAACACCCATTTGAGGGTGATCGCGCGGTGACCACGAGGGAGGTCAGCAAGCTGCCAGGTGCGGTTCTTCTCGACGGCATCAATCTCCAACTGCATGGCAGCGCGCCATGCTGCGTCTCTCTCAGCCTCTGCAAAAGACTGAGGCTCGCCGTCGTCACGCGCAAGCTGCAGCTGCGCCTCCAGGTCGCGTCGCACCTGTCCCGGCACCGGCTGGTCGCCGAGAAGGTTCTCCATCGTACGGTACCGCAGCGGCTCGCCGCCATGATACGCGTCGATACGCTCCCCGTCGTGAGAGAGCGGGGAAGCGAACTCCACCGGGCTGTGCTCAACATGAGCTGGTTTTGACGTGCCCGGAGGAGTGACAGCCGGTGCTGGAGTACGTGGTGACGCCGGCTGTGGTGGTGTAGCAACCACCGGGGTCGATGGAGACTTGGGGACCGAGGTAGGCGAGCTTGTTGAAGAAGAGCTGCCTACTCCCTCGGCTACCTCGAAGTGGACGTACTCGACAATGAAGTCGTCATACGTCGGAATCGAGCTGTCCTCCACCGCCTTGCCCCATGCCCCACCCTCGCCCTTCGTTGAACACGACGTCGCGCGACGTGCGCACACGCTGTGTCTTGGGGTCGAGGATGCGGTAGGCCTTCGAGCCCTCCAAGTAGCCAATGAACACTCCCGGAGTGCTCCTGTCGTCGAGCTTGCCGATGTGGCTGAGCTCCTTGGCGAATGCGAGGCAGCCAAAGACCCGCGAGGTGCGAGACTGCCGGCTTTCGCCCATGCCAGGCCTCGTACGGCGTCCTGCCGTCAAGCGCCTTAGTAGGCGAGCGGTTGAGGATGTAGACGACCGTCAGCACCGCCTCTCCCCAGAAGACAACCGGCATCTCTCTCTGCTTGAGGAGGGCCCGAGCCATCCCCACAACCGTCTGGTTGCGCCGCTCGACGACGCCGTTCTGCTGCGGGCTGTAAGGCGCGGAGTAGTGGCGCTGGATGTCTTCCTCAGCGCAGTACGACGCGAATTCAGTCGATGTGAATTCGCCGCCGTTGTCGGTACGCAGCACGCGCAGCTTGCGGCCGCACTCCGCCTCCGCAGCAACCTGCGAGCGCCTGATGGCGTCCGGCTGCCTCTCCCTTGCTGCCGAGGAGCACCACCCACATGTAGCGGGAGAGGTCATCGACGAGCAGCAGGAAGTAGCGTCGTCCTCCTGGTGTGGCCGGTGTCACCGGGCCACACAAGTCCCCGTGCACGAGCTCGAGCTTCTCCTTGGCTCTGAAGCTCGCCTGCTGGGGAAAGGGGAGTCGTCTCTGCTTCGTCACAACGCAGACGTCGCAGAACTGCTCCACATGGTCAAGGCACGGCATGCCTCGCACCATCTCCATGGTACTGAGCCGCTTCAGGGCCTCGAAGTGAAGGTGCCCGAAGCGCTCGTGCCACTGCCACGCCTCGTCCTCCCGACGAGCAGCGAGACAGAGGGGTTGTGCCACCTGCACATCAAGAACATAGAGGCGATTTGTGCCTCTGGTTACCTTGGCAAGCATGTGACGGTGGCGATCCCATATGCGCAGAACTCCGCTCTCGATCAGCACGCGGGAGCCGTTCTCATCCAGCTGTCTCAGGCTGATGATGGAGTTCCTCAGCGCGGGGATGTAGTAGACACCGGTGAGCAGCCGGTGCTCTCCAGTCTTGGCGGCGAAGATGACGGAACCGACGCCCTTGATCTCCACGGCGGAGGCATCCCCAAACTTGACGGAGCCTTGCACGTCGGAGTCGAGCTCGGCGAAGAACTCCCGTCGGCCGGTCATGTGGTGGGTGGCGCCGGTGTCGAGGCACCACCCGCCAGCCTTGTCGTTGCCGGAGCAATCGCCGAGAAGGGCGTGTGCTTTCGGCTCGTCAAGGTGGAGGAGAGTGGTACGGTGGAGAGCCGCTGCGGTCGGTGCCGCTGGAGACAGCTCGATGCTGGCATGCGCCATGAACAGAGCTGGCTCCTCCTCCCCCGCCTGTGCGACGTGGGCTTGGCCACGTCGTGGCTGTCGGCACTCGTTGGCTCAGTGACCAAGCTTGCCGCAGTTGTGGCAGGCGTCGTCCTTTGCCGGCTTGGGCTTGCCGGCAGCGCCTCTACCGGTATCACCTTGCGCCTTGGCATGGCCATCCTTCCGCGCCTTGCGTGGCTTGCCGCGCTTGCGGCCGCCTGTCGAGGAAGAAGGCTCCCCCTTCTTCCTGTCACCGTGGCCAGCATCCCACTGCTCCCGAGTGAGGAGCAGCTTCCCGCCGGTGGTGATGGGCCCCGACGAAGACTGTGGCTCGTCGGTGTCGACGACCTTGAGGCGACCTATCGCCTCCTCGATCATCATGGTGGAGAGGTCCAGCAGGGACTCGATCGAGCGAGCCATCTGCTTGTACTTCTCGGGGACGCAGTGAAAGAGCTTCTCGACAGCTCTCTCCTCGTCGTAGGCGTCATCGCTGAACTGCACCATCTTCTGCAGTAGAGTGTTAAGACGGAGAGCAAAGTCATCAACGTCCTCACCTGGCTTGAAGGCCAGGTTCTCCCACTCCTTGCGAAGTGCCTGCAGTGTGGACTTGCGAGCACGGTCGCTGCCGATGCGTGCCGCGGCGATGGCGTCCCAAGCCTCCTTGGCAGTCTGCTTGTGGGAGAGCGAGAACTGCATCTCGGCCGGGACTGCGGCGATGAGGGCGTCCAGCGCCCGTCGATCCTCATGATGGTCGACGTCGCCGTCGTGGACTGCCTCCCACATGTGCCGCACCTGGAGCCTGATCTTCATGATCGCGGCCCACTCGACGTAGTTGGTTTTGGTGAGGGTAGGCCACCCAACACCGGGACCAACATCCCTGACCACCGTCCGGACCCCGTAGAGGCCGCGGTCTTGGTCATCCCAGCCGCCACCGCCGTGCGCGCCTCCTCTGGGAGCGCCATCCCGAGGTGCGCGGGCGTGCTCGGCTGCCCACTGCGCTGCCCGCTGCGCCGCCTGTGGCGCCGCCTGCGTCGACACCGCCATCGGCAGAAACGGAGCCGTTGGCGCTGCCGCGCAGCACCTCGACCTCCGCCGCCGGCCGCACGTGCTGCCTCCGGCCGCTTCTGCTGCTTCTACCTCCGCTACGGCTGCTGCCGGCTCCGCCGCTGCCAGCCTCGATGCCCTTGCTTTCGCCGCAGCGGCTGCCGCGGCCACTCGTTCACGCTCCTCTGCCGCAGCGCGATCGGCCTCCTGCCGATGCCGCGTGCTGGAGGTAGCCGTGTGCTGAGAGTGGCCGTCGGACATGGCTCGCTGCTGGGGGGCTGAGTGCTGCTTCCGACGAGCTGCTGCTCGACAACCCGGACGGAGGGAAGTAACCGAGGGCGGTTGAGGCTGCTGTCGGTTGGGGCTGCTCCCTTCCCTGTGAAGGGGAGGAGCAGGGAGATGCTCGAGGCTGCAAGACAACCTTGCTCTGATACCACTTGTTAGTATCTCTAGCCTCACTTTCATGAAGAAGAGGATGACACTAGGAGAGTTGGGGCAATTTTCGTTGGTTTATTTCACACACATCTGACACAATGCCATGCCAAACTGTGGGCACGGGGCTACAGATTTATAGCTGCTAGCCAGCCAGAACATGCTAGTCTAAAGATGCTAACTGAAAGATGCTAACTGCCAGTCCTTGATGCCTCTAAAAAGCAGTCAAAGATCAGGGATGCTATCCTATCCTAACCACCTGTCCTTCACAAAGGACCATGTGTGTGCTGCAGTCCACATGAACATGTGTGTGCTGCAGCAGCTCCACAAAGACAAGAATACAATGACTTATTCATCAATACCACCCTAGTTCAATTCCTCGCGCCTCCACACAAATGAGCCAGTGAAACGTCTCGCCAGACAATCTTTAGGGTTTGGGAATTAGAGCGGTGGCTGGGTGTCAGGCCGTGGCTTGCATAGTTGGGATTTTCTTATGTTTATGCCGATTATGAAAAGTGTAGCTTCAATTGTTGCACTTAGGCATAAAAATCTCAAGACTCAAAAATAGAAAAACCGTGAAGGAAATGGAAAAATGAAACACATAAAAAAAAGTATAAGTATAACAGGCATACAAGCCGCAAACAAATCAAGACTATGGTCATATGGCAAAGATAATAATTGGATAAGTACTGGGACAACAATTCTTCAACAAATGACAAATGGAACATAAGTTGTAGAGCTAAACGGCATAGCCAAATGCAAAAAATAGTACTATAAACAATTCATGAAATTAACAAATTGACAAACAATTGTTTTGAGCCTGTGTGGTTGAATTCCTCATCGATAGATAGGTTTGTAAGGCCAGACATCCGAGCATAATGAACTACGAAAATAGTACTATAATGGTTTCATGAAAGTGCCAAACTAACAAACAACGGTATTGAGCTTGCGTTGCTTGAATTCCTCGTCCATAGATAGATTTGTACACCCGCTAGCATATCATGGGCCATGTAGGAAATCGCCCCATGGATGATTTGGAAGCACGGGAACGATTGCGTCTTCGAAAGGGGTCGGCCCTCCGTCGTCAACCTGATGAGCAAGATCAAGGAGGAGGCTTCACTGCGGGCAAGAGCGGGAGCCATAGGCCTTGGCGTTGCTCCGCCAGACAACTCTGGGACGTACACGAGGCGTTTTGTCCCAAACACTGTAACCCACCTCCTAAGAGGCTTGTAAACAACTTCTTCTCTTCAATGAAATGAAACGCAAAGAGTCCTTTGCGTTTTCTCGAGAAAAAAAGTAGCTAAGACGTTCAACTCTAAACAATTTGCATGTGTGCATCACTCTAGTATTCACTAGAGTATGGGAAGCACATGACTTTACAAACTTTCGTTGGCAACGAGCTCACCTAAGATCAGAATATGAATCCATGAGGATGCCCCCCTTCAAGTTTTGCATATGTAGAACAAACGCCATCCCACGAGGATGCCCCAGGGAAACACAAACTGCTATTGTGTTGTAGCCGTGGTGATGGGACATGGAAGACACCCAAGAAGGGAAAGGTTGAAGCATAGAAGCATTGTCAACACCAAAGAACAGGGGAGCATGGCGGCTCCGAAGCGCAAGCGCACATGACAGTAGACCGAGCAATTGGGCAAGCCTCACTTTGCGGTGGTGGTGGTGCCGGCGGCAACCACAGGTAGCAGCTCTGCCCCACGTGGCTGCTTGAGAGAAAACGCCCTCCTCCAAGACGAGACGCAAAGCAAACGCAGTCCACGGGACACCATGGATCGTTGGAGACAGCCTGAGAGAACTCGAACAAGATTCGACATAACGAGGTAGCAGAGATCGCAGCCGCCAATGGCAACCACGAGACACCCACATGCAAAGCATGGTGAGCCCTAACTAGGACATCGGCCACAGGGGAAGGAAACGCGAGGGGTAACACAGTGTGAGCTGCCCGCCAAGGCCAGACCCTCGAGGCATGTGACCATAAAGCAAGGAAACTCACGAGAACAGCGGTGGCTCGGACGCTCTTCCGGGACTGACATGATCACCAGGCTACCCGAACGAGAACATAACAGGGACGGACTCGGTCGCCAACCGAGGATTAGGGCGCCCGGTGCGCAGTGATGTCGGCACGTGCGTGGGTGTAGACACGGAAGAGAAGAGGAGAGTGAGAACGAAAGGAAAAGAAACCGAAGAGGCGGCATGGTAGAGAGAAAGAGAATCACATGTGTGGAGGCACTTGACTAAGGCTAAGGTCTCCTGAAGGTTACTCTAGTAGAGAGGGCAAGTCAAGTAGCCGACGAGCGCATCTAGCCGCGCGCGGAACACCCCCTGCTCAATCCCCATCTCTCTCTGCTGCCCACAACCACCACCACCTCCTCTTGGTCAATCCTTGTCGACCCCTCCTCGTCAAACTTGGTGCAGCGGAGAATCAGTGAAGGGCATTGGCTGGTCGAGAGAAGGCAGAGGCAATGAAGGAGCTCCGGCGAGGCATAGGGTTCGGGGGACTGATAACAAAATGCGTGGAAGGCAGCGTTTACGGATTCTAACGACCCATAGCATATGCGTACCTAGCAATGTTCTCCGTTCCAAATTAATCGCCCGGTTCCAAATTTACTCCCTTTACTCGCCAAAGTCTCGACGAGAACACGCAAGTCCGAGCCCTTCATACCTATTTAGATGATAAGTTTACCATAATGAGCAGCAAACGATGCATATGTGGATCAAACAGAATGCACATATTATTAGAAAAATAAAGTTCATAGATCACACACTTGACACAATCATATTTATACAACCATGTAAATAGCCTCCTCTATCAAACAATTCATTCCTATTTGCTCATGTACAAGGGAATTAACCATTATATTGTCCCAAGTTAATTTCAATCTGCTAATTGACAAAAATAAATCAAGTTTCAGTTATTACCAACTTGTACACAACCCAAACAAATAAGAGGAACAGTGGCATAATAAATAATTGAACAATTTTTCTTAGCTGAAGTTATTGTTTTGTCCTGAAACTAAATGGCTTTACACTGGTTAAAAGCAAATGAGAGGCACATTTTTGGGGTACATTCTGAGACCATGCACTTGTTCCCGTTTGCTGCAAAGCAAGTATATGACTCGAACTCATATTTTAGGTTCACTAGCATTTAGAATTGAGGAAAATTTGGAACAGAAAATCATGTAAATCTTTATGTTCAAAATTAACAGAAACTCTGATTCATGGTCTTCTTCTAGTCGGTTGATTGAGAACAGCAGATATGGATATTTAAATAAAGGGCTCTAATGATAAATCCAACCTGTTATATGCCCCGCCTCTGGAAATACCAGTTGTTGAAGCATCTATGGTCCATCCGAAGTACCAAATGTTCTTTTATTTGTCGATTCCTGACCTGCTGGTGGTTCTTATTGTGTGAAATACCAAATGCTGCATCATATTCCTTTTCTATGATTAACCATACACTCTTGGGGTTAGCACTATACCCAATCAAACATAGTTTCCTTACCAGGTCCAGAAGAAGCACAGCAACTTCCGATATTAGCCACATTTCCATGTATGAATAACCTTTACTTGCATAGAGTTCTACATCAATCTTACAAGCTTGTGGCTGCTGTAACATCCTATCCAGAGTTGTTTTCACGCTCATGGACCATGTATGCGAGCAAATCTTCACGCCATGTCAATTTGTGGTGGGCCATGTTGGTGTTTTTTAGGGAAGACGCCAGTGGGAAAGTGTGCCTGTAGCACGTGGAATGCACATTCTAATTATATTCTCCTTCTTCCTATGCCACCTCGGAGTTATGGAGCAAGTTTTATAGAGACAAAGTTGGAAGGTATGTAGAAGGGGTAGTGTTAGGTATCCCAAGAGAGGCACATCCCTTCACATTATTAGAAAAATGTGTCATCATGGAGCACAACAGAAACTAGAATCTCAAGATCAAATCTAAGGACAAAACAAAGACATGCAAAAAAGTCCAATGACAAACTATATTCACCTCAGTCTTATTAATCGAAACCTATTAAAGTTGTTCACAACAATTTTATGAAAGAAGTCATTTTAGCATTTACCATTAGGATTCCAGCAAATGAGATCAACGTATACCAAAATGGAAATAATGTTCAGACCATAGAAGTGCCAACTTTAATTAATAAAAACCATATTGAACATCTAAGCTACTAAATCTAGGAGTACAACTGAAAATAAACAACACAATTATGGCAAGACTTAATAGTAGAACTTCAAAATTTGACAAGGCATGAAAAGTCTGATGCAGATTCCTGGGTTTGAGAAGTCTGATGCAATAAACTAGGTATACAGCTCAGAGCAAACAATGCAACAATGGCAAGAATAGATGACATAACTTAAGATCTGAGAATGCATGAATTTTTTTATAAGGATAACATCCTTCAAAATTCACCATCAAATCGAGAACATCAACTATTTGTTAGGGTTCCTAAGATGATTGGGAAGCTTGACGATGTGTATGTGTTAAATATTTGTATCAACCAGTTGTCCCAAAAGATCGATCTAGGAAGTGCATATATAATATACTTAAAGTACCCTTCACATCCTTCATGGGTATGGAATGATCAACACCTCCCCTCATGCCGACGTTGGCGTGGACAAATATTTGGGTGATATGCAGGGACTAAGACTTGAACCCGAGACCTGAACTATGATACTATGTTAGATATTCGTACCAACTAGCTATCCCAAAAGACCGATCTGATAGAAAGTACATATATAATATGTTTAACAGCCCCTTCACATCTGACATGGATATGGAATGATCAACAATATGGTTACGGGTTTAGAAACTTGACACATGGACTCAACGTATAAAAGGGTAAATCAGATGGAGACAGACTATCAAGGGATGATGACAAGGGAAGGACAGGAACAAAGGGAAGCATTTAGTTCTAGTGGACCTTGTTGGCTATTTTTATCAGGAAGATGGGGAATGTGCCATGGAAACAGCTTGCAAAAATTGCAAGGAAAGGCTACGTGCAATGACCCAATGTGGTCCGACCCTTCCCGGGCCCCGCGCAAAGCGTGAGCTTCATGCACCAGGCTGCCCTCTTTCTTTAAGAGGGAGAATGTGCATTTTGGTTCTCTTTTTTATGCAAACATTAATAGAGACTAATTGGGAATATGTAGCTAGAGATGCACATCCCTCGAGTAAAATTTGTGCCCATGTGGATCACGGTAGAAAATAGAATCTCAAGATCAAAGCTAAAGAGAAAATAAGGCTTGAAAAAGTTCCTACAAGAATCTATATTCACCTAGCTATATCTTAATCTAAAGCACCCAAATGCTTGATCAAACGACAAAAGGATAGGCAGAGGATATGATTCCACGTCGGGAAGAGCACTGGTTGTCCACGTGGATATATTTATGTTATTAATTATCAATGTGAATCAGATGGCCAATTGGAAGGTCTCAAAATACCAAATGGCCATGTCATGTACGTTCTGCCAACATATAAACATCAGTTGACAAGCACTTTGTTGAGGTCTTCACAACAATTTGAAGAAAGAAGCCATTCTAGCATTTTCCATTAGGATTCCAACAAACAGAATAACATATAGCAGGTCTCCGGTCTTCATTCAAATAAGCCACAGAAGCACCACTTCGATGAGAATAACATATACCAGGTCTCCGGTCGTCATCCACAGAAGCCCACTTTCATTCAAATAAGCCATGACTCCGGACTCCGGTCTTCTTCAGTCTTCAAAGATTATACAAAAAAAAAAGTAATCTATCAATGATCAACTCTACATTTAACTAATATTCTTTTTTTTCTGCGAGAACATTTAACTAATATTCGGTTGACAGAAAACCTGAACTCCTAGAGAATCAATCAGCTTATCAGTGTAAGAGAAGAAATTTTGCAGCAAGGGCAGACCGTGTCACCGTGAGCACCTGAGCAGTGAGCACTGAGCCGTTAGCGCCGAGGAAATCGCTCTCCCTGACGCTGTACGCCGCCGGTGACGGACGGGACAGGAATGTCGTGGCCGGGCGGGAGCCTGCCACGCCTCCATGCTCTGCTAGAGTAGCTTCCTTAGGGGGGGGGGGACCGGAAAGGCCGGAGGAAACCTCGGAGTGGAACGACGAGCGGCGGTCTACTTTCGGCCTCTGGCCCTGGCGGCGGCGACTGGCTCCGATGAGGAGGGGGTGCGGCCGGGGGGGCAAATCCTATACACCGACTAGGTCGGTCCCTACCGCGCGCCGCACACCCCCCGCGCGCGGTATGGGCCGGCCTGGTCGGCCCAGTTCGCCTCTTTTTTCTGTTTTCTGTTTCTCTTTCTTTCTTTTCTTTTCTTTTTCTTTTCTTTTCCTTTTCCTTTTTTATTTTCTGTTCCTTTCTGTTTCTTTTTTTGTTTTGTTTCTTTTTTGTTTATATTTATTTTTATTCAAATTTGAAAATATTTCAAATTCAGAAAAATTTCAAAATTGAAAAATGTTCAAAATTTAAAAAATGTTTAAATTTTAAAAACGTTCAAATTTTAAAACCGTTTAAATACAAAAAATATTCAAATCTGAAATCCGTTCAAATTTGAAAAATATTCAAATACAAAAAATTGTTCAAATTTGAAATCCGTTCAAATTTGAAAAATGTTCAAATACAAAAATGTTCAAATTATAAAAGCGTTCAAATTAAAGCGTTCAAATTCGGAAAATGTTCAAATTTCGAAAAAAATTAAATCAAAATCTGAACATTTTTAAAATTTCCAAAATTTCGAATCTGAACAGATTTTAAAAATTTGTTCTCCGAAATATTTTTTTTTAAAGTTAGATATTAAAAAAGAAAAATATTAACAAAAAAAAAACAGGAAAAAAAACGTACCTACTACTAATGGGCCGCAGCCCAACCAACGGCTAGTCGGTGGGGTGTGCGGTGGTCGTACACACCGACCAGTGTCGGTGTACAAGACTGGCCGGGAGTGCTGTACACCGACCTGGTCGATGTGTACGGCCACCGCACACCCCACCGACCGAGCCAGCTGATTGGGCCGCGACCCATTAGTAGTAGGTACGTTTTTTTCTTTTTTCTTGTTTCTTTTTTGTTAATATTTTTCTTTTTTAATATCTAACTTTTAAAAAAAATATTTCGGAGAACAAATTTTCAAAGTCTGTTCAGATTCGAAATTTTAGAAATTTTAAAAATGTTCAGATTTTGATTTAATTTTTTCGAAATTTGAACATTTTTCGAATTTGAACATTTTTCCAAATTTAAACGCTTTATATATTTGAACGGATTTCAAATTTGAACGCTTTTATAATTTGAACATTTTTGTATTTGAACATTTTTCAAATTTGAACGGATTTCAAATTTGAACAATTTTTTGTATTTGAACATTTTTCAAATTTGAACGGATTTCAAATTTGAACATTTTTTGTATTTAAACGGTTTTAAAATTTGAACGTTTTAAAATTTGAACTTTTTTAAAATTTTGAACAGTTTTCAATTTTGAATTTTTTCTGAATTTAAAATATTTTCAAATTTGAACAAAAATAAATATAAACAAAAAAGAAACAAAACAAAAAAACAAAAAGGAACAGAAAATAAAAAAGGAAAAGGAAAAGAAAAGAAAAAAGAAAAGAAAAGAAAGAAAGAGAAAGAGAAAACAGAAAAAAGAGGCGAACTGGGCCGACCAGGCCGGCCCATACCGCGCGCGGGGGGTGTGCGGCGCGCGGTAGGGACCGACCTGGTCGGTGTATAGGATTTGCCGTGCGACCGTGCGGGAGGACGAACGCGATTAGGCAGTGGGGAAAGTTTTTGGGCCGTGGCCAGGTTGCGAGAAGAGGCCCAGCTCTGGAACAATTTTGCGCTACGGTATCTGGGCCGCCGAAAAACCCCAGGGTGGGCCACCCTCTAGATCCGCTGACAACGTGTACGGATGCGGATTGCGAGGAATCAGAAACTTTGACACATCTCGGATGCTCATAACTTTCGGTCTTGCGCATGGAAAATTGACTCAAGTCATTCATGTGGCTATTTTTCAGAGTCCAATGACTATTAGTGGCTCCGTGAATAGGTTATCTGACGGATTTGTGTAGTGTCAAAGATGCTATAACAGCCAGAACAGCGGCAAGACCCACAGTGGCAGCTCCTAGATAAATAAATACTGATGGAGCTGTTGGGAAAGCTACAAGGAGGGGATCCTGTGCAGCGGTATGCCTTACTGACGGTGGAGTCTGCAGTGGTCTACAAGGGTGTGAGCGATCCTGCTACTCTCGAAGCACTAGCGTGCAACGAAGCGTTGGCTCTACCTGAAGATCTTCAACTGTCGAAGCTGTGTTTGGCCTGGGATACGGCGCCGGTGGTACAGGAAATCAATGAAGGAATTAGAGGCTGCTACAGCTCGATCATATGTGATACTGAAGCACGAAAGAATAAGTTCTCACAAATAATGTTTGGAGCCCTCGGATGCTTATTTTGTACCCTTTACTTTGAATGAATAAATAGACCACGTTCCCCTCAAAAAAAAACTTACAAATATTGGGAGGTGGCATTTTGGCACACGCGTGCATATGCACCCATTATAGAAAATAATAAAAAACAATTTTAGAAATGTCAAAAAAAATCTGACATAAAATTTTTCTTATACATTGTGACATCCTATGTTCGTTCACAAATTTTCGTGAAAAAATAACATTTTGTGTGGTGTGTACAAAAAAGACAAAAAAATGTCCTGTACGTAGTCGTGTTACAACATTAAAATTTGTCTTTTTTACAGGAGCCACAGAAAAATGTTTTTTCTTTTGAAAACTTGTGTACCAACATAAAATGTCTAGATGTACATGTAAAAATTTAGTTTAGAATTTTTTAATACTTTAAAATGTGGATTCACATAATGGGAGCATATGCTCCTATGAGCCAAAGTGCATTTCCCCACTTATGTGTGCCTAATTAACATTTGTTGTCTCATGCACAATATGCACACAATATAGTTGAGAGCAAGAGAGCGAGAGGGAGGGATCCGCAACAACACATATACACCTAGTCATTTTGAATAAATATCAAGTTTCACATGTTTAGTTTGCCAACCCGTCGAGCAGCGAGGCCGGGGTAGGAGCTGTCAGCGTCCAGGTTCACCAGCATCATCGAAGGGCTGTCGAGGTAGATAGCTCGCCGTGCTCCGATAAGCCGCCCACGGGGCGTCCAGGTTCACCAGCAGCAACCGTCCCCACTTGCTCTTCCTTCTCCTACTCCTTACTTTGTCCCGGAGGAGCTCTACTTCTTCAGCACGTTCGAGCAGCAGTACGGTGGCCACCACCCCTTTCAGGGATCGATGCCCTGGGGATCGCCCGGCGAGAGGGCAAGCACGTGTCCGTGTACCTCCACGACCCGGACCACCCGTACACCGGGCCCTTCTGCCGGAGCACGCTCTGCTCCGACGTGGTGGTGGAGTTCCTCGACGCCAACTTCGTGTCCTGTGCAGCGGTCACCGACAGAGGAGAAGGGTCGGGCGCCAGCGACGCGGCCATGCCCGAGCCGCTGCAGCCCGGCACCTTCCCGTTCTGCGCCGTCGTTGCTCCGGTCTCTGCCAAAAGCATCACAGTCCTACAACGGGTACGAAGCCAATTTAACTGAATGATTATGGACACGCTATCAAGAAGCAGATGCACAACACATATATGGACAGTAGTATGCTTACTGAAAAATAAATTGGTCTGATACTCACATGTCTTGTACGTGTTTGTATGATAGCACATACCTTCTGTCCTCCTTGCAGGTAGAAGGGCCAGTTACGCCGTCAGAGCTCGTGGAGATACTACAGAGAACCATTGATGAGCAACGCGTGGCTTTCAGAGCCTCGACGGCCGACGAGCAAGCTGCAACATTCACAGCCTCCGGGGCTGAGGAAGAAGAGAGCAGAAGATCGGCTCTGTGGCTACGACAAGAGCAGGACGCAGCTTACCTCGAGTTGCTTGGAAAGGACCAGGTAGAAACAAAATTGCATGTATCTGCTGTACAAATAATGTACATGCCCTGCTTCAGATGTGTTATAACTTATAAGCTTTGCCAATGCAGGAAAAATAAAGATCCACCAATAGTCTACACGAGGGAATCGTCGTAAAGCCAAAGGCAAGCCTGAAATATCATGGTCAAGCAGCAAGAGAAACTCTGAGTAGAACACCTACGCATAAGGAAATTGCGCCTTCACATGGAAATGAAGCAAATACCAAGGAATGAAAACCAACTGACTGTAGTTGGTACACTTCAGATAGTATAAGCGACCACAGGAAAAAGGTTGAGATTCAGTTATGTTGTCAACATGTAGTGTGCTCCAGATATGCATAGAAGTTTTCTGAAAACTGCTTTCAAGCATTTCAAACATATCTCAGAGACATCCATGTAGCAGTAGTAGTAAATTTGCGCAATGAGCCAACTTAGATTCTGTATTCTTATTATAGCAACTTCCACATAGGCAATTATAAGACAGTGTGGACCATTAAACATTTGTACTGATTTTTAATTTTTTATGCAGAGAATGATAAGATTTCCAACGGCTAGAGAAGGCAGCAGAGTTTCCTTCACACTGACACAATAAGAGAAATCTACAAGTATGTCAATTCCTTGGGCATACCAGGAATAGGACAATATCAACTTGTGCGGAGCTACCCAAGGAAAACTTATGGACATCAGCTGGCGATGACTCTTCGAGATGCAGGTTTCCATCCAAGTGTGACTTTGTACATTGAGCAACTTCAGTAAACATGTCATAATCACGAAACTGGATACAAATTTGATGTAATACAAATATTTCTAGGTAGGTCTGGATAGTTCCATTTGCCATAAGTCTTAACAGCCACCACAGTAGGGTGACCCATAACCCATCATATAGGTCTTCGCATACATGGTTTACAACAGAGGAGGTCTGATTATAACAGAGTTCACGGCACCATGTCATGACCCTAAATCTCAAAGGATATAACCATTACATCTACAACACAGGTAGAATTGTAATCATAGTTTGACCAACACTGGTGGATCTCAAAGCCTGGACCGGACCGATACGGTTGGGGAGCTTGCAGCTTGTATCTCCTCCTGATCAGATGGCACCTGCAACGACTCTGCCTTCTGCATCTTGTTTGAAACCAACCGCAGTCACCCGCAACAAGAGGATCTTCCACCTTATTATACATCTTTAATTTATCTGCAATTCTTTGATCATTCTCCCGCGTTGGAGGGAGCTCTTTCAACATCTTCCCGGCCACTTCAAGTGATTGCAATTTCTGTAAGATTTTCTCCTCGAAAGCTTCATCAGACTCCCAGCGTTCACGGCGGAGGAACGCGAAACGCTGCCACTGAAGAGTCGCCAAATCATCGTAATTGATCCCCATAAAAGTGGCAGCCTCAGCACCTCCGCCGATTGCAGGATAATCTAGTTTGCTCCTCTGTCCAGGCTCCATGGGCAGAACCGTGAACGGAGTGCCTCGGAACTCAAGAGGGAAATGTTCATTGCAATAACTGCTAGCATTGCCGCATCCTGTAAGGCGTCAAAGAGTGTTTTGCACGTAGCTTCCACTATAACCGACCACCCAGAGCGTTGCTGCAGCCCCTTTATTTTGATCCATACACGACGTCCGATCACCTGCTCATACCATTTGATCGGCTCATCAAAAAACCTTGGCTGAGAAAGGCCGCCCAGGTGGGTCAGCGCAATCCCGAGGAACAACAACCATCCACCTGAAAATTCATCAACGCTCGTCATGGCCAGTCCCTGCAGAAAGCAATAATTGGGATCAGCGTCGATACTAAGTGGTAGGCAACTAAGCAATAGCAGAGAAAAAGAATGCATTATTGCAAAGCACTAGTGGAATGATCATATAAACCCGCCTATAGTTCACCGAAATTTACAGATCACGTCGAACAGTTTGCAGGAAGTGCAAACAACTGAATTAAGTTATTACTGCCCTTTGCCCCCCCCCCCCCCCGCGCCAAATGTATACATGAGATGCATAGGACACGAACATGAGCATGTAACAGTTGGAACTCAGCACGAAAATGCTGATGTCAACAAAAGTTCCGAGAGGAATGGACAATGTCAACTTAAGGAAACCAATATGAAGGAGAGTAGTATCTAGATCATCATATATGGTATACCTGACATTTAGAATAATCAACATGCGCTGAAGTTTGTTCATGCGTATCAGATTGCGCCAAAACTACCATGTTTGTAATGTCTGTTCCATCTATCTGATCTTCAGCCGACTGAGCCTGGTGTTACAACATGGTACAGTTAGAGGAGTAAAACCATTTTATCTAACAAATAAACATGTTGTATGTTGTAATGGACCACAATAAATCTAGTAATGTGCATGCAGTATGATCAAATGTAGTTATTATAACCTTAACATCTAATTTATTGGAGTAAATTAAACAAATCCACATGTTCTGTGTCACAAGTTGCAGAACCCCAGGTATATTGCTGAGTGGCACATAATTGCACTTATTACGGTCTTGCAATTTCAACTAAACCACAAGTAAATATTTTTTTGTTTCAAAGCTGACTTACATAGTTGTATAACGATTATGTAAGTTAATTTATACCATCAGCAATATAAAAGTGATTACACATTTAATTTTTCAAATACATTTGTAGCCCTTGTCAAATCTTACCTCGGAATAATTAACTAACGTAATTATATGTCCAACTAAGAACTGATTAGCTTGAATAAAGTGCAATTTAGAAGGCACTAACCTGTTCAAACTCAGAGATCCTACCACAATGTAGCTGCCAAATGGGTGTGGCAAGACATCAGTTCTACTGTTATGCAACTCATAAAATGG
Source organism: Lolium rigidum (assembly GCF_022539505.1). Taxonomy (NCBI): domain Eukaryota; kingdom Viridiplantae; phylum Streptophyta; class Magnoliopsida; order Poales; family Poaceae; genus Lolium; species Lolium rigidum. The sequence goes on from NC_061512.1 coordinate 253,360,416, forward strand.
TGTACGGAGTTGGTTCCAGAACTTACCATTTGTGGATGCCGTATTTTTCGAGGCCATCCCATTTCATTACCATAAACAACATCTATATAGAGCATGATCTGTTAACCTGATAAAAATGTTGGTTAGCAAATAAGCTTTTTGTGCCCTCTGCCCTCATATTTCCATATAATATTTAGGTATAGAGATTAGAAACTAAGCTAACCAGTTCTTGTAAACATTCTTTGGGTTGCATCAAAACATCATATTGTTCAAATGGAGTTTGATGCAGACGATGATGAACATCCATCTCTGGTGGACCTGAAGCAAAATGCATTAGGGTTAACTACAGAGTGTTTTAGTCTCATTGGACACTATAGAGTGCAAACCCATTGTGCCCTATGCATGCAACTTCTGTAGTGGACAAGTTTTTGAGTAAATGGCATTGTTTCAGTTTATCAACTAGTAAGAGTATCAAACTTCAGGGTGTCTGTTGGCCTTCTGTATTTATGAAGTATCTTCAAAGTTACTAAGAAAATTATTACCTCCGTTCCGAAATGTAGTATGTTTTGGAAAGCTAATTTAGTAGTATGTTTTGGAAAGCTAATTTAGCTGTCCAAAACATACTACATTTTTTAACGGATTTCCAAAACATACTACGGAGGTGATCGTAGTAGCATATTATAGTGGAAAGAAGATAGAAAAAGGCATCTAGTATTCTAGTTAGCATGGTACTGACAATCTTATATGGAAAGGCACCTAATCAAGCAAAACTTGATTTAGAGTCATCAGTTTAATTGATTTATTGGATGTGTCAGTTTTATGGCATGCATTGACGTAACTATAAATATTTAGAATCACATCGGTGTTGTAACTTGCCATCAAATTTGGGCATGAACTTCATGCTGGTAACAGTACCAATTTGTGCTGACTCTTGAAAGTGAGGGTCGCTCCCACTTACTTCAGGAGCGGCAAGAATTGAGGTTTTAAAATTTTCACCACAAGTGTATCCATGATGCCCATTAATGAAGTCCTGCCAATGTTCAACTGGAATTAGGAAACAATCACAGATACACATATAATAGTGGGGACTGGGAAGAATAACCTTTATGCTTCTGATAGATTTCTGATCTAGCTCGATCTCATTCTCATCGCCTGGAACTGTTGATAAACGAACATCCTTGAACAGATCAGAAGAAGTTTTCAGGAGAACTGCCGTTGTTGAAAGTTCCTTTTTAAGCTGAAAAAGAATTATCAGCCTAAATTGCTTCAAAAAAAATCATCAACAGAAAACATAGGTAGATTAATCATAATGTCCTGCTAGATTTGACAATACTGACCACATTAAAGTAAAAAAAGATGCAAAAACCTTGCAAAGTTTTTTGGTTAAATAATGAGCAAAGAAATAGACTTTTCAGAAACTGAGTTTCCCAATGAGATACCATCCATAGTTATAGGGTCCACCGTTTACCTAACTACTTACCTAGAATTATAAATTTTGAACCTTGACTGCTAAGATCCAAGTATAGGTTTTTTTTACCCGCAAAAAAAACCCTTATATAGCCGGTGACCGTATATGTCCAAAGTAGAAAGTCTTAAATGAAATTAAATCCTCTAACTATGGCAAATCAACAGCTAGCAAGATTTACGTTACTATTGTTTTCAGACTAATCAACAACTAGCAAGCTTTACAATTTTTGAGATAGAGAAGCTAACATTACCTCAAAAAAAAAGAGATAGAGAAGCTAACAGATTTAGCCTCTAACCAAGTACGCATATTTTTTGCCGAATTACATGCACCAACTAGTTTAACCAAAGGTCTGAGAAAAGGAAGAAAGGTGAGCAACGCGCTTATCCTTCAACACCCCGCCTCATGTGTGGCTCCCACCTGCCTAAACGTAGAACGAAAGTAGGCATCAAACTTTTAAAAATGTGGTTGTTGTGTCTTGAACTCGAGACACTGGCTAATATACACCAACCAATTTAGCCAAAAGTCCAAATTGATGGAGAAAGGTGGGAAATGCCTTATACTTGAATCAAAATTAAGACATTGATTTAAAAATTTATAACTTTGGATCAAACATGAATCAAAAATCAGCTGAAAACATCAAACAATTCCTGGACCTGCACCTTAAAATGTTCTATCTTTTGGACATCTTGCCCTGCATAAGTTCATTAGAAATTATGGGTGAAACCCCGAATTTTCATGACTTCTTAACTTTAAAATATGTTTTTGATGCTTTGTAAATGGCTTCCTGGAGCTCGGACTCCATTTAGAGTTTCCGTCATTTGTGTCCTGTATATTATTTCCACCTATATTCACTTTCAAGCTATGTGCAATTGCATTACCATATCCCTTTATATTTTTTGGATTTTCGCCTCTATAATGCATAAAGGCAGAGCTCCTGCCATCATACAAAAAAAGCTATTTGTCAATGGTAGAAATTTCAATTGGTGGTCCTTCCAGAGGTACAAGCTAGTGATATACTACATTTAATATAACCAAAACTGGAAACTAACTGGATTTCCAATTTAAGAACGTGTACATAATCGTTTGAATAAAAGAAGTGTGTGTAATACACATATACTATTAATCTACCAAATTTTGAAAAAGAACTAATTTTTCTTGCAACACACAAACGCCATTTCCTGCAAACTAATTTATTTTACGTAGAAAGGAAGAAAACCATTTCAGCTTTCTGGAACACAAATAAGTTCTGTTTACTGAAGTTCACTTTGAAGTTATTTTATACTCCAAAACAATATTATTTTCTTTCAGTCCAAATGCAGAAATTAGCATCTCGTTGTCAGTTTGATAATCAATAACCGAGAACCTGTCCAACTTAGTCCCTTTGACAAAAACAAAATGGACGATTCACATTTAAATGCTATATATTGTGTGGTTACCTTTGAAATAACCACATAAAAGTCTATATTACGGAAATGCAGTTGTGGAAAGCTTAGTACACTATTCACTAAAATATTATCCACAAAACTATTTTCAAGTAGCTAATTTTTCCCTATTTCATCACATGTATTTTGTCATACCTCACTAGTCATATGTCTTCTGTTATCTTGAATAAAAAAACTTTATTAGAAAGAAAAAAATAGCTTAGCCAAAAACATAATCCTTTTATTGACAGTGCACTTGGAAGACCCGGTACTACATTGTCTTCGATGGTGGACGTTGACTATCTTCTTTTGAGCTTGCATGTGACCACTTTTGTGCGCGGCGCGCCTCAAAAGCTGCCTGAGAGCTCCCCTCTACAACTAGTTTATACGGCTCTGCCAATAATCCCTACATAGCCACCGGCCCCACTATATACTTCCCTCCCAAAAAATGACGTTTACATATCAAATGAATGTTCCAAGTTTCAGCTCAATTCTGGGTTAACAGGTTAACACTCAAGTGTGTGAGGATGCACTAGGCATGGCACATTCGTTATCATCTTCACACACTTAGGGTGCTACCTTCATTACGTCTAACATTAAACACACAACGTGGTGAAAACGTAATCATAATGTAAAGATATGTAGATCAACCACATAAATAATCGTTTCACGTGAATCCTAAAAAAATGGATAATAGAAATTTAAGTGCAACAAATGGATGCACATTAAACTGTTGTTTCACTAATTTCCTAGATTCCCAGATCTACCACTGAGATCAGAAGGAGATCGAAATACGAGCACCTGCCTGGATACCGGGAAATGAACAAGGCACTCTTAACCCCGTCCTGCCAAACCACCCCAACATCAACCCCACAAAAATGATCTACTCAACCTTGGCAATCGAAAGCCAGCTGAGTTACTCAACAATCGTATTTTCTGGAGATCGGTGCCGTACGATATGTATATGGAGATAGGGTCTAGGGTTTCGTGCACCTCAGGGGAGTGGCCAAGGAAGGCGTCGACGAAGGAGCTGATGGGGTTGGAGGAGGAGGACGATGATCCTGGCGCCGCGCAGACGGAGCGTCCCATCACCAGATCTCGCAGGCCCATCTCCGACGGACGACCGTTCGTCCGTCTTCACCCTCGTTAACCGGCGGCGAAGGCGATTCATCGCTGCTTCGATCTGTGTTGGTGACGACGGGTTCGAGGCGGCTCTGGGTTCTTTCTTAGTCAGCTGTCCTTTTCTAGTCCTGGCTACGGCTATTTATACGCGCAAATGTTAGAGTATAGAGATAAGAGACACAAAGAAGTAGAGCAATTGATTCTCTTGTTTCATTGCAATGTGGGGGACCCACTTATATACAGGTCGAAGGGGTGTGTTGGGGAGACACCTCTTTTCCAACAGACACTTTCTGGGAGGCATCCCTTCCATACACAATTGATCACATGTTTTATTTCCTAACACTTCCCCTTGATCAATTTGCCATCTGTATATTGCAATCCAAAAGACTCCTAAAAAACACTGTGGGAAAAATTGAGGAGAAATATTATAACGATATGCCACCGAAAACTCCTTTAAAACCCAGTGGGAAAAATTAAGGAGAAACCATGTGTCATACATCCGCACTTGTATTTATATTGTCTCGTTAAAAACCTTATATGAGAAACCTTAGGGAAAACTCATAAAGGGAAAAAGAGTACAATATCAGTGATCGGAAGATCATCAACGAGTTATAACTAGGGATTTACTCCCCCTCAACATTGCAAACCTAAAGGTTGTCTCATACCAATTCCACAAACTTAATTATGGAATACAACTATTGGTAGAGATACTATGAATATCACAATATTTTGTTTGCAAATTACCCTCTTACATTTCTGTAATTTATGAGGAAAAATATAACTCATAAGCAATACAAGTGACATCCACATGAACTCACATGTGGCTAATCATTCTGCGAATTCATACACATCTTGTGATGCTTCATATAATTCTGCAGAATGATCACCGGAAGGACCCATTTAGAGTCTATTCCGAAGACTTTCTTCTAAATACTCTTCCAGTAAAACTAGTCTTTGATATGGCAGTGTTGGGATCAGATAATTAGCCACTATCATATATCACACGTTGGTCCCATCTTAATCAAGAGTTTTGTGCCTTGGATATATCTTAGAATAATCCATACACAAACCTTATACCTTTCAGGGGATTGCACTCTCAATAAATTGCCAACAAACATAATGTCAGGATGACGTATTTTGCAAGATATCTCACTGCTCCGATGGTAGATATGGAACTTCAGCTCCATCTATCACTTCACCATCTTCCCACCTTTCCAAGGATTGGTATCCCATATTAGGTATACTATGACCATATGTGTCTCTGCTATTATATACCCGTATTGAACTTATTCAATATTTTGGGATATATGAAGACTGATATATATTTATTCCTGGGGGAACAAACTCAAGTTAAACACTTAAGCACGATTTGGTTTGACCCAAATCTCCGTCTTAAAATGAGTGTGCGTATCTCAAATGTCTCGCATAAAGACATTGATGATAATATCATCAACACCACTTAGGTGACGTAAAATCCAATTAAGGATTTATCCATGAGTACACATCAACAATCATTGATATTAGAGTTATCCTCATCATGGAAGAACTCACACAGTCGGTTGTACCACATAATTATCTCCGACTACTTCAAGTCATAGAATGACTCCAGAAATTTCACACACACATGTTGCGATTTTCCTTTGGATTCAGAATATTAAGTCCTTTAATGACTTTAATATATAAGTCCAAATTGAGTGACCCGTGGGAGTATGCAGGCACTACTACATACATCAACCACATTGATTTGCACTGCCAATGACATTTAGTATCGAAACATAATTCTACTCATACCAAGATGGTATGCCACATCATGACTGATGTTGAGTTTCTGCAAAAAACCCTTGTGCTACAAAAGCCTCGCTTTATCACCACCTCATTCTCTCTTCCCTATGGAAGATACTTATGAGCATAAGGTTTTACTATCATAAATACCTCTCCCTGATGAGCGAGCGCTACTCTTTCTCAATTGTTTCCTTTCATTTGAACCAATATAAGTGCAACAACACTCCATGGATTTTGGTTCAGGGCCCAAAAGGATTTTAGCAATTCCAGGAAGATTTATATGTCGACATATGTAGACTTTCTCATATACGATTCTCATGAATCAGTATCATTTGTGGAATTCTCATTGTGCCTCTCAACTCGTTGTGACTTCCCATAACAACAGAGTCAAGGTGTTTCGATGTCCGAGCACACAAAAATGTGTGCACACTGTGTTGGGTCCTGGATGATACACATCCTTCAGGTGTCATTCAACCTTAGGTTGAACCACATTTAGTGATTGGGAGACCATCTCTTTTGTTCCAAGAAAAGTAAAGAGAACTTAGTCTCATATGATCAGAATTCTCCCCATGTTGCTGCTCTCATATAGGGAGACGAGTAGTTTGTTAGATACCTCCACTCAATCTGATACATGACCAAAATGACACCTTTGTCACTAATAAATATATTGGCAGATTATTTGCAATAAAATGCAAATTTCTCATAACCTGAACCTCTAGTTCAGTTTCTTAAATACGTGGATCAAATGTCAATGACATTTCTTAGCCATTTTATGGCATTCTGTGTGGTACACATCTCACCCTAATGCCAGAAAATGTCCTTATTGCAGAAGCAAGCAGCGTACAGGCCGCAAGTAACTCCCTTTTCAGGGTTAAGGTATGTGACGGATTAATCATACCATAATTATTTCTCACATAGATCCCAAATATATGTGAGGGCCCATGACATACGCCGGGGTGGTGATATCGGATGCAACCAATTACCGCAGATGGGAATCCTATTTCCACATACAAACTGCAAGGGGATGTAGTATTAAACATGCGGCGTGTGATTCCGCATGTTACCACCAACTAAATATTGGCAAATCACAATTCTGTAACATTGACCATGCAACTTTGACTCTCTTTCAGAAGAGATCTAGCTAAACCATTGTGGGTATGTACAAAATATACTGAATATGACTACTGAATGTTCGCGAATCAAATTCAACGACAATTTCATTCCAATGGCATTATCCCACGTTAGGACACTCTGCTATAAATTCTTCAATTTGAGCACTTAATTCAGTATTCACATGGTTTTGTGTGAATAGTACACACATAAGACCATCTTAAAGATGCATGTGTGCAACCACGAAGCACCAACATAACCCACACAATGGTTGAGTAATCCACATACATTCTTGAATTCTTTCAAGAGTAATGTGCGGCTCATTCTGAATTTTAAGGTGAGAGTGCCTTAAAATTAATTCTCCTATGGCACGTCCAGTGCACATAAAATCTAATGATTGTTGGGAATATTGCAACATTCAAGTGTTCGTCAACAGAATTATCAATAATTTCACTAACTTCCCATACCATGGTGATAATGGAGGAAAAATTATTGTGTACGCAACAAAATCGAGTATGAAATGATTCATACACTCAATTTTCTCAACTATCATGTCCTCGGGACATAATGTTGCGAATTATACTACATGTACTAGTACAATTATAGGCTAATGATATTTGAGATAACCAGGAGACTACACGAGATCTCCAGGACATCTTGGGAACAATCATCCACAAGCATATCATCATTGTAAAGGAGTCATTTTCCTTATACAATGCCAGAATATTTTCTGGTTGTTCCTTTGAAGTTGAACCTCAATCTTATCCCATTGAACTTATTTGCCTTCTCCGATAAGGAGGCAAGGAAATTCACGCGAGAATGGCAGCGGATTCGGCACTATTCTAGGACAGCATCAAACACAAACGCCAACGCGACACGAGGATAGGAGCCCAGGTGCGCAACAACGCCAGCATAGGAAGGTCGTGGGACGCCAGCGTGTGGGATGCAAACATGAAAGAGAAGAGTAAAGGGAGGACAAGAAACCGACGAGGCAGAAGGGTAGATAGAAAGAGAACTAAAAATGTGTAGAGTCATTCGACGAAGGCGGAGGCCACCTGAATAGGCCCTCACAGAGCGGGCACAACAACCAGCAGCACATGGAACCCCCTCCCCCACTCGGTCCCCATCTCTCCCCGCCGCTCACAACCACCACAACCTCCTCCTTCTCTTGGTCAATCCTCGTCAACCACCTCAACGTCAAGCCTGGTGCGGCGGAGAATCATGAATACGCATGGAAGCAGGGCAATGGCATGAAGAGCTTGGACGGTCAGGAGAAGGCAGCAAGAGCGGCAGCGACGGACCTCCCGCAAAGCATGTGGTTGGGGGCAATATGTGGACAGCGGAGATAACAGTGCTTACATAACCTACCAGCCACATTCACTTCCTAGTAACATAGGTAGTAGATCCGTGTTGATATAACATGTATCTTGTTACATTGCTACATCTTCCACCGGCTCATTTTTCTTTGTGGATTCATGTTTGTCACTGCTATGAGTAAGTTGAGCCCCTCCATGGTCTCACACCTTGTCACCACAACCTATATCTTCTTGCATAACTTGAACAAGAATAGCGAGGTAGCAGGGATCGCAGCCGCCGACGGCAACCACGAGACACCCACATGAAGATTATGGTGAGCCCCAACTAGAACAACGGTCGGGGAAGCAAGCACAGTGAGAATGCGGCGGGAGCTGGCCACCAAAGCTAGATCCTCGGGGCACGTGACTAGAAGGCAAGAATTTTCCCGCAAGAATGGTGATGGCTCCGACACACTTCCTGACCGACCTGATCACCAGACCACCCGAACAACAACAGAGCAGTGCCGGACATAGACGCGACACATGGATATGAGCGCCCGGTGCATAGCAGCGGCCCATAGGAAGGTTGTGGGATGCAAACATTTAAGAGATGAGTAAAGGGAGGATGAAAGAAAACGAAAAAAAACTGAAGAGGCAGCGGGGTAGATAGAAACAAAACTCACAGGTGTGGAGGCACTTGATGAAGACAAAGGCCTCCTAAAGGAAGCCCTAGGAGAGCCAGCACGTCAAGCAGCTCCAAGGTCAACAGAGGCCTAGTGTGGGGGAGAATCACGAATAAGCGGGGAAGGGCCAGCGAGGCACAAGGTTAAAGGGATGTAAAGTACAATCATAGAAATATCTAATATGTAAGAGCAAACCTGCTAAGCAATTCTTGTAGAGACATGTTCAGAAGGTTGTCATTCATGGTTTACTTATGCTCAACGATGAACAACTTGGTACTCGTCCGTTCTTTGCTCAATGAGAATGCCAAAGTTTCATCGAGAACATGCAAGTCTGCGTCCTCCATACCTATTAAGATGAAAAGTACACAATAATAAGAGCCATAAGATGCATACGTGGATCAAACAGAAAACGCACATATTATTGGCAAACCCAAGTTCATAGATAACACTTTTACACAATCATATTTATAAAACCATGTAAATAGCGTTCTCTAGCAAACAATCAGCTGCTATCTACTGATGTACAAGGGAATTAACCATTATAGTGTTCCAGGTTATTTCAATCTGCTACTTGACAAAATTAAATCATGTGCATTATCAAAACAAATGAGAGGAACAGTGCCGCAACAAGTAATTAAACAATTTTTCTTTGTTGATGTTATTGTTTTGTCCTAAAACTAAATGGCTTTACACTAGTTCGTACATTTTTGGGGTACACTGCGGGACCATGCACTTGTTCTCGTTTTACGTAAAGCAAGTGTACGGTTCGAACTCCTATTTAAGGTTCATTTGCAGTTCGAATTAGGATGATTTGGAACAAAAACTCCTGTAAATCTTTATGTAGAAAATTAACAAAACTCTGAGCCATGCGATTCTTACTGGTCGAGTATGTGTGATGACATCAAAAAATCTTGCTTGTCAACCTATGTCGGGAAACTTCGAGTAACTTAAAACTGAAAATGGCAAACAGGGATGTAGAAATTAAGGTTTGTAATGATGAAATCGCTACATCCCACCTCCGGAAATACTAGTTGTTAAGCATCTATGGTCCATCCATAGTAGCAAAGATGTTTTTATTTGTCGATTCCTGGCCTGCTGGCTGGTTCGAACTGTGTTAAATACCAGCGGCTGTATCATATTCCGTTTCTATGATTGACCAGACACCCTTGGGGTTAGCACTATAACCAATCAAACATTTTTTTCCTTGCCGGGTCCAGCAAATATTAGCCACATTTCCATGTATGGATAACCTTTACTCACATCAAGTTCAACAGAGATCTCAGAAGTTCGTATTGTTGCAATGTCAAATCCTTTCCAGAGTTGTTTTCACGCTATTGGACAATACTCAAGTATGCAAGCAAATTTTCTACAACACAAAGAGTAGCGCTGATAAAAAACCGTTTGGCATCAGCGAAAGAAAGCTGTGGAGACTCCTCCTGTGGTAGTAATTGTACAGAATGACAGCCGTGTGAATCTGCAAAACCACACAGTAATTGTACAGAATGACAGTCATGTGAATCTGCAAAACCACACAGAGGTATGATGGTTAGCATTTAACCAGCTACATATTGCAAGCCTTGTATACACAAAGGAACACTTCCTTAATTGTATTCTGGAGATACAAAAATGTATTATACATTTATGCCCCTCCCCCCTGACACACACACACACAAACACCGGCTTCACCAGGTGATCCCGTCACTTCTTCACCGCATCCTCCATGTGTTCCACCTCCTCCACCACATCATCTCCTCTTCGTACGCCACATATACCAACCTAGTTCAATTCCTCGCGCCTCCACACAAATGAGCCAGTGAAACGTCTCGCCAAACAATCTTTAGGGTTTGGGAATTAGAGGGCTGGCTGGGTGTCAAGCCGTGGCTTGCATAGTTGGGATTTTCTTATGTTTATGCCGATTATGAAAAGTGTAGCTTCAATTGTTGCACTTAGGCATAAAAATCTCAAGACTCAAAAATAGCAAAACCGTGAAGGAAATGGAAAAATGAAACACATAAAAAAAGTATAAGTATAACAGGCATACAAGCCGCAAACAAATCAAGACTATGGTCATATGGCAAAGATAATAATTGGATAAGTACTGGGACAACAATTCTTCAACAAATGACAAATGGAACACAAGTTGTAGAGCTAAACGGCATAGCCAAATGCAAAAAATAGTACTATAAACAATTCATGAAATTAACAAATTGACAAACAATTGTTTTGAGACTGTGTGGTTGAATTCCTCATCGATAGATAGGTTTGTAAGGCCAGCATCCAGCATAATGAACTACGAAAATAGTACTATAATGGTTTCATGAAAGTGCCAAACTAACAAACAACGGTATTGAGCTTGCGTTGCTGAATTCCTCGTCCATAGATAGATTTGTACACCCGCTAGCATATCATGGGCCATGTAGGAAATCGCCCCATGGATGATTTGGAAGCACAGGAACGACTGCGTCTTCGAAAGGGGTCGGCCCTCTGTCGTCAACCTGATGAGCAAGATCAAGGAGGAGGCTTCACTCTGGGCAAGAGCGGGAGCCATAGGCCTTGGCGTTGCTCTGCCAGCAACCTGGGACGTACACGAGGCGTTTTGTCCCAAACCTGTAACCCACCTCCTAAGAGGCTTGTAAACAACTTCTTCTCTTCAATGAAATGAAACGCAAAGAGTCCTTTGCGTTTTCTCGAGAAAAAAAGTAGCTAAGACGTTCAACTCTAAACAATTTGCATGTGTGCATCACTCTAGTATTCACTAGAGTATGGGAAGCACATGACTTTACAAACTTTCGTTGGCAACGAGCTCACCTAAGATCAGAATATGAATCCATGAGGATGCCCCCCTTCAAGTTTTGCATATGTAGAACAAACGCCATCCCACGAGGATGCCCCAGGGAAACACAAACTGCTATTGTGTTGTAGCCGTGGTGACGGGACATGGAAGACACCCAAGAAGGGAAAGGTTGAAGCATAGAAGCATTGTCAACACCAAAGAACAGGGGAGCATGGCGGCTCCAAAGCGCAAGCGCACATGACAGTAGACCGAGCAATTGGGCAAGCCTCACTTTGCGGTGGTGGTGGTGCCGGTGGCAACCACAGGTAGCAGCTCTGCCCCACGTGGCTGCTTGAGAGAAAACGCCCTCCTCCAAGACGAGACGCAAAGAAAACGCAATCCACGGGACGCCATGGATCGTTGGAGACAGCGTGAGAGAACTCGAACAAGATTCAACATAACAAGGTAGCAGAGATCGCAGCCGCCGATGGCAACCACGAGACACCCACCTGCAGAGCATGGTGAGCCCTAACTAGGACATCAGCCACGGGGGAAGGAAACGCGAGGGGTAACACAGTGTGAGCTGCCCGCCAAGGCCAGACCCTCGAGGCATGTGACCATAAGTCAAGTAGCCGACGAGCGCATCTAGCCGCGCGCGGAATACCCCCTGCTCAATCCCCATCTCTCTCTGCTGCCCACAACCACCACCACCTCCTCTTGGTCAATCCTTGTCGACCCCTCCTCGTCAAACTTGGTGCAGCGGAGAATCAGTGAAGGGCATTGGCTGGTCGAGAGAAGGCAGAGGAAATGAAGGAGCTCCGACGAGGCATAGGGTTCGGGGGACTGATAACAAAATGCGTGGAAGGCAGCGTTTACGGATTCTACCGACCCATAGCATATGCGTACCTAGCAATGTTCTCCGTTCCAAATTAATCGCCCGGTTCCAAATTTACTCCCTTTACTCGCCAAAGTTTCGACGAAAACACGCAAGTCTGAGCCCTTCATACCTATTTAGATGATAAGTTTACCATAATGAGCAGCAAACGATGCATATGTGGATCAAACAGAATGCACATATTATTAGAAAAATAAAGTTCATAGATCACACACTTGACACAATCATATTTATACAACCATGTAAATAGCCTCCTCTATCAAACAATTCATTCCTATTTGCTCATGTACAAGGGAATTAACCATTATATTGTCCCAAGTTAATTTCAATCTGCTAATTGACAAAAATAAATCAAGTTTCAGTTATTACCAACTTGTACACAACCCAAACAAATGAGAGGAACAGTGGCATAATAAATAATTGAACAATTTTTCTTAGCTGAAGTTATTGTTTTGTCCTGAAACTAAATGGCTTTACACTAGTTAAAAGCAAATGAGAGGCACATTTTTGGGGTACATTCTGAGACCATGCACTTGTTCCCGTTTGCTGCAAAGCAAGTATATGACTCGAACTCATATTTTAGGTTCACTAGCATTTAGAATTGAGGAAAAATTGGAACAGAAAATCATGTAAATCTTTATGTTCAAAATTAACAGAAACTCTGATTCATGGTCTTCTTCTAGTCGGTTGATTGAGAACAGCGAGATATGGATATTTAAATAAAGGGCTCTAATGATAAATCCAACCTCGTTATATGCCCCGCCTCTGGAAATACCAGTTGTTGAAGCATCTATGGTCCATCCGAAGTACCAAATGTTCTTTTATTTGTCGATTCCTGACCTGCTGGTGGTTCTTATTGTGTGAAATACCAAATGCTGCATCATATTCCTTTTCTATGATTGACCATACACTCTTGGGGTTAGCACTATACCCAATCAAACATAGTTTCCTTACCAGGTCCAGAAGAAGCACAGCAACTTCCGATATTAGCCACATTTCCATGTATGAATAACCTTTACTTGCATAGAGTTCTACATCAATCTTACAAGCTTGTGGCTGCTGTAACATCCTATCCAGAGTTGTTTTCGCGCTCATGGACCATGTATGCGAGCAAATCTTCACGCCATGTCAATTGGTGGTGGGCCATGTTGGTGTTTTTTTAGGGAAGACGCCAGTGGGAAAGTGCGCCTGTAGCACGTGGAATGCACATTCTAATTATATTCTCCTTCTTCCTATGCCACCTCGGAGTTATGGAGCAAGTTTTATAGAGACAAAGTTGGAAGGTATATAGAAGGGGTAGTGTTAGGTATCCCAAGAGAGGCACATCCCTTCACATTATTAGAAAAATGTGTCATCATGGAGCACAACAGAAACTAGAATCTCAAGATCAAACCTAAGGACAAAACAAAGACATGCAAAAAAGTCCAATGACAAACTATATTCACCTCAGTCTTATTAATCGAAACCTATTAAAGTTGTTCACAACAATTTTATGAAAGAAGTCATTTTAGCATTTACCATTAGGATTCCAGCAAATGAGATCAACGTATACCAAAATGGAAATAATGTTCAGACCATAGAAGTGCCAACTTTAATTAATAAAAACCATATTGAACATCTAAGCTACTAAATCTAGGAGTACAACTGAAAATAAACAACACAATTATGGCAAGACTTAATAGTAGAACTTCAAAATTTGACAAGGCATGACTTTCTTTTGAGAATAATCCTTGAGATTTCACTACTCTATCAAGAACATCATACCATATCTTCGAATATTGCTACTATCCCTAGCGTCTCTACAGTCAGAGAGATGAGAGGCTAGGGACCAGTATGAGGGTTGTGGGAACTACATATGACTTGGTAGGTTGACGGAGGACATGGCTGCAGATTCCTGGGTATGAGAAGTCTGATGCAATAAACTAGGAATACAGCTCAGAGCAAACAATGCAACAATGGCAAGAATAGATGACATAACTTAAGATCTGAGAATGCATGAATTTTTTTATAAGGATAACATCCTTCAAAATTCACCATCAAATCGAGAACATCAACTATTTGTTAGGGTTCCTAAGATGATTGGGAAGCTTGACGATGTGTATGTGTTAGATATTTGTATCAACCAGTTGTCCCAAAAGATCGATCTAGGAAGTGCATATATAATATACTTAAAGTACCCTTCACATCCTTCATGGATATGGAATGATCAACACCTCCCCTCATGCCGACGTGGGCGTGGACAAATATTTGGGTGATATGCAGGGACTAAGACTTGAACCCGAGACCTGAACTATGATACTATGTTAGATATTCGTACCAACTAGCTATCCCAAAAGACCGATCTGATAGAAAGTACATATATAATATGTTTAACAGCCCCTTCACATCTGACATGGATATGGAATGATCAACAATATGGTTACGGGTTTAGAAACTTGACACATGGACTCAACGTATAAAAGGGTAAATCAGATGGAGACGGACTATCAAGGGATGATGACAAGGGAAGGACGGGAACAAAGGGAAGCATTTAGTTCTAGTGGACCTTGTTGGCTATTTTTATCAGGAAGATGGGGAATGTGCCATGGAAACAGCTTGCAAAAATTGCAAGGAAAGGCTACGTGCAATGACCCAATGTGGTCCGACCCTTCCCCAGGCCCCGCGCAAAGCGTGAGCTTCATGCACCAGGCTGCCCTCTTTCTTTAAGAGGGAGAATGTGCATTTTGGTTCTCTTTTTTTATGCAAACATTAATAGAGACTAATTGGGAATATGTAGCTAGAGATGCACATCCCTCGAGTAAAATTTGTGCCCATGTGGATCACGGTAGAAAATAGAATATCAAGATCAAAGCTAAAGAGAAAAGAAGGCTTGAAAAAGTTCCTACAAGAATGTATATTCACCTAGCTATGTCTTAATCTAAACCACCCAAATGCTTGATCAAACGACAAAACAAGGATAGGCAGAGGATATAATTCCACGTCGGGAAGAGCACTGGTTGTCCACGTGGATATATTTATGTTATTAATTATCAATGTGAATCAGATGGCCAATTGGAAGGTCTCAAAATACCAAATGGCCACGTCATGTACGTTCTGCCAACATATAAACGTCAGTTGACAAGCATTCTGGTAAGGTCCTCGCAACAATTTGAAGAAAGAAAGCCATTCTAGCATTTTCCATTAGAATTCCAACAAATAGAATAACATATACCAGGTCTCGGGTCTTCATTCAAATAAGCGCCAGAAGCACCACTTTCGATGAGAATAACATATACCGGGTCTCAGGTCTTCATCCAACAAACGATGAGACCACAGAAGCACCACTTTCATTCAAAGCCATGACTCCGGACTCCGGACACCGGTCTTCTTCATTCTTCAACAATTCTACAAAAAAAAAGGTAATCTATCAATGACCAATTCTACATTTAACTAAAATTGGGTTAACCTGAACTCCTAGAGAATCAATCAGCTTATTAACGTAAGAGAAGAAATTTTGCAGCAAGGGCAGACCGTGTCACGGCGAGCACCTGAGCACTGAGCCGTTAGTCGGAGAATTCGCTGTCCCTGCCGCTGCACGCCGCCGGTGACGGGCAGGACAGTAATGCCGCCGACGCCGGGATGCCGTGGCCGGGCGGGAGCCTGCCACACCTCCCTGCTCAGCTAGAGGTGCTTCCTTAGGGGGGGATCGGAAAGGCCGGAGGAAGCCGCTGAGTGGAACGACGAGCGGCGGCGACTGGCTCCAATGAGGAGGCGGTGCGGCCGTGCGGGAGGACGAACGCGAAATTAGCCAGTGGGGAATATTTTTGGGCCGTAGCCAGGTTGGGAGAATAGGCCCAGCTCTGGAACAATTTTGCGCTATGGTATATGGGCCGCCGAAAAATCCGAGGGTGGGCCACCCTCTAGATCTGCCATAGGCTGACATTGTTAGAAAAAAGCCAACTTTCGTAAAGGAAAAACAACTCACTCAAGTGACGCGATGTGGTGTCAGCAAATTTATGGAAAATAGTTTCCCTGCTCGTTATGTGTCGCAAGGGGAAGCAACGTAGGGATGAGAGTCGAGAACTAACCTATGGTTGGGTGGTTAGGAGGGCAGTGACACCCACATCTCACCAGAATTCAAATCTCAGATTTAACACTTTGGTGTCTCATTAAAAGACGGAATACTCTTCGGTGGGAGGCGACGTTCCCGTCGATAGCGAGGCGCCTGTGGTGACTTCGTCAGTCTGAAGACTCATCAGATGAAGCTTCTTGGACGCAGTCTCTTGGAGATGCTCGTAGGGGTAAGGTGTGCGTACATGCGTTCATAGGGGTGAGTGTATGTGCGTATATCTACGTATGTACTGTGTTTCGCAAAAAAAAAACGTGGGATGTGAGAGAAGATAGGGGAGGCTCATATTTTCCTTTTTTCTAGATTTGTTTTTTCAAAATGAAATATTTTGAGAAGTGTAAGTCCAAATTACGAACAGTTTTCACTTTAGAGGTCCTTACGTCGAGGCCTTCAAAACTAGATCTCATGTTGATAAGTTTTGAGATATTTTTTCCGTAATTCCAATATTGTAAGATTGTACTCGTGGTGTGTATCTAACTGTACTCATGTTTCAACTGATAAGTACTTCTGTTTTTATTGTATTTGGTGAAGTTTTTTCTCTTTACTCAGTAGTTGTACTCGCTTCGTGTGCGCAAACATGTACTTACTCGTGTGCGCGACTATATATGCTTGTGCGCGCCTCTCATGTGTCGTTCTGTGGTGGTCTAATTTTCTCTTCGCGAAGGTCGGTCTTTATCTAGTGGTACCCGTTGACAACGTGTACGGATGTGGATTACGAGGAATCAGAAACTTGACACATCTCCATATGCATGCTCATATGTTTTGTAACTTCGGTAAAAAGTGGATTTCCGTTTGCGTCGGCCGAAATGGTCGAAATCGTCCGTTTACGACGGGGGTGGCTCCAGCGGGACGACGCATAATTTTTTTCCCATTCATTAAAGTCATAGTTACATTAATAAAAAACATAAAAAGGGCATAAAAACCTAGGTACTGCATACTGGTCATCGTCGCTGACGAGGTCGATGAACTCCGGTGTCGGCCATGGAAGCTGGTACGCCGGCGGTGGAGGTGATAGGGCAGGCTGCGGCAACTGCGGCCAGGCCGTCGCCTGCGCAGGAGGTTGTGGTGAAGGTGGCTAGGGATCCCAGGTCGGAGCAGCAGCCGGAACGCGGTCGCTGGAACGCATCGGCGTGGCGGGAGGAGTCGCGGGCCTACCCTGCAGCAGCGCGGACTCGCGGAGTTGGATTGCGAGCCCGTCCCACAAAGCGAGCTCGTTGAGCTCGTCACGCTCGCTGTTGGTCAGTGTCATGGCAATGGCCTCCTCCTCGGTAATGTCGGGCGGCTGGGTCTCCGGATCCCACGCCGGCCCGCCGTCGTCGTGGTCGTACTATGCACGCTCCATCTGCTCATCCTCGTCCTCGTCCTCGTCTGCGGTATCGTCCTCGTCCTCCCGATCGTTCTCCTCTTCTTCCGCGGCGATCTCGCGGTCGAAGAACTCGACGTCCCCGAGGTAGTCAGCGCGGCGACGCGCGTCGAACTCTCATGTTCCGAAGGAGATCCAGTTGTAGGAGTTGAGCGCGTACGCCGGATCTTGTTGGAGATCCGGCGGTAAGATGGCTCGGCGGCGGCGCACCTCGTCCCGGCACTCTCGGCCCTCGCACGACACTGGGGTACCGGCACGCGCCTGGAGTTGAGGTACCAGCCTCCTCCAGGCAGGTTTGCGTCTGGCCATGGCACCGGCCGGTTTTCCTCCCAAAGACGGCGCGTGAAGTCAATGCGGACGTACCGCCCGATCCGTGGCTTCTTGCCGGACCGCGAGCCGCTAGACTCGTGGTCGTTCTTGCTCTTGCGCAAGGGCTAGCATTTCTTCCCCATGGCGTCGGTGGGGTGGATTGTATTGGCTCTGGCAATGGTGTGGTCGGGGAAATGGGCGTCAGCAGCGTCCCTTTAAGATTCTCAGAAGCCATATCGCCTTCAATCGCCTTCAATGTACTGCCACTGCGACGCCGCCCAGCTACGCACGCTCGCGGAAGCCGAGGCGCATCATTAACGCGGCCCTGAAAAGGCTGCAACGCGCCGCCCGTAAGTAATACAGCGGAAGACGAAGCAGTTGTGTCCCTGCCAGGCGGACCCGTGCGAGGACCGGGCGGACGACCGCTGCGTCCGCGCTGCGTCCGCGGAGACGCATACCTAGCACATATTTGGGCCAGGTTTGCGTCGCCGCGGATGGCCCGGTCACTATACGTCCCCCGCTGGAGGTGGTATCAGACGCATTTTCGGTCACGACGGACGCAAACGGTCGCTCAGCGTCCCTCCAAACCTGCTTAAGAAGTGTTATAACTTGCGGTGGCACCGTTTTGGGCCTTTGTCTCGGAGGAAGTTGGAGATTACTGAAACAGTGCTTGTAAGCACTTTTTGAGGAGAATTGGCCTGAAGGGGTTAGTTTCCAAATCAAAGTATCATGGCCATTAGAATTAACAATGGGCGTTTGAAGTATAGCATTTGTTGTTTCAGGGCTGAACAAAGTAGTGATCAGGTTTATGTTCCAAGTTTTTTGTCCAGGAATCCAAAGATCTTTGACTTGTGCAGGATAAATAAAATGTTGTTGCTGTAAAATTAGATTATCATAAATGGTTTCCCAACCGGCAAACCAGGGAGAACTCCAGATAGAGCTATTTCCATCAACAATTTGGTATAAAGATGCTGAGATTAGAAGGGGTCGTACCTTGAGGATTGCTGACCAAAAAGCAGATTTAGGTTTGTTTGCCTTGGCTCTCCAAATGGAAGTATCATGGTGGTACTTAGCCTTCAGAATGAGCGCTAGCTGACTGTGCGGTTCCTTCGCCAATCTCCAGGCTGTCGAGAGGATGAGGCCTTGGTTGATTGCCTGTAAATTTCTAATTCCAAGACCACCATTATTTTTCTCAATGCAAACATCAGCCCATGCCCGTAGGCAAAGAGTTCTAGTTGTATGATCGTCTTGAACACCTGTCCACCAAAAGTTCCTGATAATCGATGTGAGTTTTGCAAGAAACTTTTTTGAGAAAAGGATGTTGGACATGTAGTAGACTGGAATTGATGAGAATACAGATTTTATTAGAGTTAACCTAGCTGCATGCGAAAGACGATTAGCTTTGTAGGTGGAAAGTTTGGATTTGAATTTATCATAAACAAAGGCATAAGCAGCTGATCTGTCTTTGGAAGGCAAAATGAGAGGATGACCAAGATGAGTGAAAGAATTATCTATGTGTGGAACAGGAAAAACTCTTTGGATATCTTCTTTAACCTGCATTGTAACATTCTTGCTAAAAAGAATACCAGATTTGCTCCAGTTTGGAATCTGTCCAGAATGCTCACAAAAGTGGTTTAGAATTTGAGATATAGCTTGAGCTTCCTGTATGTTAGCTTTGCCACACACAATAAGATCGTCTGCAAACATAAGAGAGTGGATGGGAGGGCAATTGGGTCCAAGTGAAATACCTGTGAGATGATCGGCTTGCAGGGCATCCTGGAGAGTTAGAGATAATTCATTCACTGCAAAGACAAAAAGATACGGCGACAAAGGGCATCCTTGTCTAATACCTCTCGTGCTGCTGAACTTCGCAAAAGATTGGCCATTAATGATCACCGAGAAAGTCGGTGAGGAAATGCATGCATGCACAAGATTAATGAAATGATCATGAAGACCTTTACGTGCAAGAGCCGACGTAATGAAATGCCATTCTAACCTATCAAAAGCTTTGGCAAGATCAATTTTTAACATGAAATCAAGACTTTTCCACGAAGCTAAAGAGAAAGAATGGGCAATTTCTTGGGAAATTATTATATTATTAGTAATGCGCCTCCCTTCAATAAAAGCTTGTTGCGAAGGATGTATGTAATCAGGAAGATGCTCTTTCAGCCTGTTTGCTAAGGATTTTGCAATAATTTTGTAGACTACATTACACAAACTGATGGGTCTAAAGTCGGATGGAAGATGACAGGCAAGTTTCTTGGGAATGAGCGCAATCTGAGTATCATTAAGATGAGCAGGAAGAATACCTGTGGCATAAAAATTCCTTACAACATTTGTTATGTCATCTCCAATCCAAGACCAAGCCGAAGTGTAAAATCCAACGCTAAAACCATCGGGTCCTGGTGAAGCATCTTTCCTCATTGCTTTGAGTATGCCCCAAACCTCCTGCTTGTCAGGCACGGAGTTGGTGAAGTCCTCACTATCTTGCAGCAAAGTTGTATTTAAACTGGTCATGTCATTATTAGTAGTCGAGGAACGAAATATAGATTTAAAGTAATGAACAAATTCATTCGCAATATCACTCGGATCATGCAAATCATTTCCATGAGTGTTTCTAATAGAAACAATGCGATTTCGACGCTTTCGTTTTTGAACAGCATTATGAAAGAAAGTTGTATTTCTATCTCCCTGGGTAGCCCAGTGCTTCTTTGCACGTTGCCGATAATATTCAGTGAGTTTGGTCATGTTTTCTTCGTACTGGGCAATAAGTCTGACCTCAAGATTGTGATCCTGGAGCTGTACTGGCCTCATTTGTATATCTTTGATTTGTTCCTGTATACAATGAAGTTGTTCCTGGATGGGTTTCTTCTTTTTGCACCATCTCTTCAAATTCCCTGCAAGATTAGTAATTCTAGCATGGAAATGTTTGTTAATAGAAGCATTCCAAGCATTTTTTGCCACGTCCTGAAAATCTTCTTCATACGTCCACCAATTTTCAAACTTGAATTGAAGTTTAGGTCTATGAAAATTAGATTCAGTTGAGATCAGAATAGGAGCATGGTCACCAATGATGATTGGCAAATTAAAAACATTAGTGTTAGGAAAAAGGGTGCACCATTCAGCATTTGCAAGACAACGATCAAGCCTTTCAAAGATAGGAGTTGAAGAAAAACGCTTATTAGTCCACGTATAAGCTGGCCCACTAAAACCTAAGTCAAACAAACCACACTGCTTAACATAGGTGTTGAAAGTACGCATCCGATACTTGTGAACATTGATAGAAGTGGTGTCCACATCACACATGATTTCATTCAAGTCTCCGAAACAGACAACTGGCTTGCCAAGATTTTCGTGAATAAAATTGGAAACATGATCCCAAATCATCTTAGTGTGGCGATGATGGGGGTCACCATAGATACAAGCCAAAACAAAATCCGAATTAGTAGTTTTATCTATAACTGTAGCTAAAATCATGTGGTGGTTGGAGAGCTTAACAGAAACACAAACTTCATCAGACCAAAGCATCCAAAGCCCACCAGATCGACCCTCTGAAGGAACTACAAAGCTATCAGCAACATTAAAATGAGAGTTAAGTTTAGAAGAATTGTACCTAGAGGTTTGAGTTTCAGAGACAAAAGTTATTTGTGCACCAGTGGAATTCATGAACTTGGCAAGATACTCCATTTTGATGGAACGGCCAAGGTTCTTGCCTGCACCTTGACAATTCCAGCCAACAAGTTTCATGACGCCTGTAGTGTCTTTGGTCTTGGCACCTCTATCCAGTTGTATTGCATAGCTTGAACTTGAATCTGGGTTGGAGTTCGTTGTCAAGAGCCAACAATATCAGCTAGTAGAGGCGATGAATGGACACAGGTATTCTCTTCCTCCAATCGAGCTTTGAGTAGGCAAATTGATGTAGCTTCCAGGAAGCTTGCTCGTTGGTGTGTTGGGTGAAAGGAAACAGAGGAACCGTGGGTCTCTCAAACGATAGAGCAAAACGACTTGCGATATTTGACGAATCGAGGTAGGAAGAGGTGGTGGTGGAGTGGATCAGACAATTGGATCAAGTTGGGGAGACGTCGCCGGACGTGAAGGCGCAGTCGGCGGCGGCGGAAAAAAGGAGCGGCGGTGAGACAGTAGGTTCTTGATAAGAGGGATTCGGATCTGAAGAAACTAAGCTGGAAAGAGGAAGATTAGAGAGATCCGAGCAGATTGAGAAGGAACCAGGAGGGGGATTAGAGCGGCATCACGCCAGTCGCTGGCAAATCGCCAAGAACGCCACGGTGGGCAAAGTCAACACGGCACTCCTCATCTGCATCTTTACCCCCCCCCCCCGGAATTGTGTAGTGTTAAAGATGCTATAACAGCCAGAACAGCGGCAAGACTGGCAGCTCCTAGATGGATTCCTCCACCACTAGTTTGGTCTAAAATAAATACTGATGGAGCTGTTGGAAAAGCTACAAGGAGGGGATCCTATGCAGCGGTATACCTTGCTGACGGTGGCGTCAGCAGTGGTCTACAAGGTGTGAGCGATCGAGAACATATCTAGTGCTACATACCATTTCCATGCTACCAGATTACGAGAATCTGAACCGTTCAAACTGGTCCAAGGGATAAGTTTGAACAGAACTCATGGTCCGTCTCCCACTTGGCATATTTGTTCATTAGACCTTACAGTTTTTCGAATTGTCGTAGAAGGTCCACCTAATCCCCAAATCACATCTGTTTCAACGGAGATTCAAGTACGGAACACAGGACCACTCGCGGCTCGTTTCATTGCCAGGGGTCGAAGCATCACGATTCTTGCGCAGGCGGCTGTTTCTTGAGCAGTCTTTGACCACTTCTCAAGCAATAACAACAAAATAGTCTTAATTTGTTTCTACAGATTCAGCCATGGTGAACGACTCCTCAAGCAATCATGGCGTGAAGATTTCAACATAGTAATTACTTAAAATATTCCAGGATGTTGTAGCTCGGCACAAATTCTGGTTCTTTTTGTGTTGAAGTACAAGGAAATCGGTAAATAGGTGTATTCCTATCCTGCTGCCGCATGCTCTAGACCCATGACCACTTCAGCCACCGAGTCCCACACAGAAGCTAGACTCAGTCGATCGTGGCTTATGGCAGCGGCTGGCCGGCACTGCGCCGGAGCACGGGACTATGGGGATGTTCATCCAGCTTGGTTCTAGCCTGCGACACAATCCCATTAAACGTAGGGTGGAATGTGCCATTTTGCGAGCCATATTCCATCATGTACATTGATCTGAATCGAACGGTCCATACTGCCCTGGAATCATGTAGTACCTAGATCCCTCGTAGCACTAGATACTCTCTCGTGAGCGATCCTGCTACTCTCGAAGTACTAGCATGCAAACGAAGCGTTGGCTCTAGCTGAACATCTTCAACTGTCGAAGGTGTGTGTGGCCTGGGATGCGGCGACGGTGGTACAGGAAATCAATGAAGGAAGTAGAGGCTGCTACAGCTCGATCATATGTGATACTGAAGCACGAAAGAATAAGTTCTCACAAATAATGTTTGTACTCCTTCGAAGTAATTGGCACAGGTGGGTACCCTTTACTTTCATATGTGATACTGAAGCATGAAAGAATAAGTTCTCACAAATAATGTTTAGAGCCCTGGGATGCTTATTTTGTACCCTTTACTTTGAATGAATAAATAGACAGCGTTCCCCTCAAAAACAACTTGACATATATTGGGAGTACACAACTCAGAAGATGCAACACAAAATGGCAAGATTAGCAATGGAACTTCAGTCTCTCAAAAAATAAGATATGGAACTTCAGGTCTAACAATGCTGTTTTGCCAGGATGCAGGGTCATATATATTTCAAAATAACAATACGCACGGCACAATACAATTATAAATTCGTAGAGTGCACACGAGGTAAAAATTGCATTCCTTCAATGACTTTCTACGAATGGACTATAACAGATTTATATCTGTTTAACAAGATCTAACTGATGGTAATCAGCAGATTCAGGATTTTCTCTCCACCTGTGTCAATTACTATAGCATTGAATTAGAATGTGAATACCTGGAAATAACATATTCACACAACTGAAACACGACAATGTTTGGCATAATGTCACTGATCAATTATTCCCAGTAAAACTAGTGCACATGTTGCTCTATGCCAGGATCACATGAAAGGTTTTCATACATTGTCAACCCCTACGATAGAGTTTGCATCATGCTGCAAAAACTATCTTGCATGTATCTTCAGGAGCTGTCTAAGAAGAAAGCGTGGTCCGGTACCACGACCAATAGTTTATCCGCAGGGGATCGCACTTCTGCAGGATTGAGCAGACGGCTGTCGCAAGATCAGTATGCTCAATTTCAGGATCAGAATTATTTATTGCTTCAATGGTTCCCCTAAGTTCATCCGAGGGCTGCAAACCCATGCGAAGAAGCTCGAGCAGCAAGCCCAAAGCAAATATACATCTCCAGTCATTATTCAGGACCTTGAGGCAGACATCAGATATGCGGTCATCAGCCACCAGCAAGGTATTATCGCCCTTATATAGACCCCTGAGGTACCTCCAGGGGCTTTCGTTCTGAGGGTTCGCTATAATAGCCTCAACTGTGTAATCTACTTCCGAGTCACGCATTGTCACAAGACCCCCAAGAATTGGGGATCGTGTTACCACAAGGTATCTCTGTTGCAACAACAAAAATTTAACATACTTCAGTATATGCAAAATATTTGACCTTAATTACTCCACAGAAAAGGCACCCACGAGGAAGAAATTGGAGAAATTGCGAGGTAAAACTGACATTGGTTAAAAAAATTGTAACATATGAACAAAATCACCCAATAGCATATGCTCCTGTGTGCCAAATCGAATTACCAAACAGCTATGGAGATTGCAAGCATGGTTTGCTTAAATTGAGGCACATTGATCCATGAAACTCTAATGGTGGTGAAAGAAGTGAAATAGCATATCATACACACAAATAAAGCATCCAAAGAAGGGGGATTAAATGACCTGATTCCAAGCAGAGTTATTGAAGACATCTTCCTCAAGCAGCTGGTTGCAGTACTGCAATTCACTCTCCCAGCCACCCAATGCTTGAAGAACCCACTGTAACAATTATAGTCAATCAATTACATTAACCTGGTATCGGCTAGTACAGTAGCCAAGTACTCCCTCCGTTCCATAATAAGTGTCGCGGATCATATAGATACATGCGAATCTAGACAGATCTGTGACACTTATTTTGGAACAGAGGAAGTATGAAGTAACAAGCTTAAAGGATATCAACATCCAACTTGCACTGAACATCAAAAGGAGATATTGCATACCTGCCTATGGGACCAAGCATGGTAATTTTTAGCATCATCATACAGTATCTTCCTTGTAAATTCATGTTCACTATTTGCAACATCCGGTCCTAATTTCTCAGCAAGCCATCTCTTGTGATGCCTGACGAGAAAAAAAGAAATCATCCCTGGAGGGTTAGATGGGATTTCCTCCATGAAGAAAAAAAAATTGTGCATTATGGAAGGCTAATCAACTGCTAGTAGCTCATGCAGAACTCCACAGCCACCAAACAGGACATTAGTTTTTTGTCGAACACTATAATGAGTAATATTTCCTCCGACCCATAATAAGTGTCGGGGATTTAGTACAAAGTTCTTATTATGGATCGGAGGGAGTATAATTTTACTAGTGGGACTCACCAGACTTGGTAATTTTTTGCATTACACTCAGCAATCTGGTCCACAAAATTCATTTCTTGGATCAAATCAGCATCCAGTGCCTCTAGAATAACACGCCTGAAATGCCACACCTATCAAGCAAAAAAATAAATCACGAAGTCAGAACAAATTAATGCCCACGAAAAGGATTGATCTGCATCAAAAGGAAATGCACGAGGCTAGCTACAAAACAACAGCAAAATACAGACGGCACATTTCCAGTCGAAATCATACTCCAATCGCATTCCCCAGTCTTTCATACACTGGATCGAGGGCCGCAAACTCAAACCGCTAAACAGCAAGTCGAGATCATGTTCCTACATTAGGCTCCACCATTCTTTGTTCTCTAAAACATCCACAAAACGCTTGACTATCCACCTACACTAATTTGAAGCCTCGTCTACTACAAGCCATGGGCCAGAGTTATACTGGATGAGAAATTGCTTCCATCACATCCAGCCAGCATCACAGTTCAAGCAATTGCCAAAAAATTAGACCACCACCGCACAATTCCACAGCTCCCACACCAAAATTCACTTCAGTGAGGAGGACACAACCTTCCAATTCCAAATCTCCATAGAGCGCGCTACGGCAACACCGATTTCCGATCCGGTCCAATACGAATACGAAGAGAGCGGGAGAAGAGGGACGGTGCAGTCTTACGGTGTAGTTGCCGGGGTTGAAGTCGATGGCATCGGCGGTGATGCGGAGCGCGCGGGGGCTGCGCTCGCCGGCGGCGTAGAGGGCGCGGAAGTAGTCCATGACCTCGCGGAAGTCGTCGCGGTAGGCGATGGCGACCACGGGGCAGGGCCCGTCGCCCTGCGGCAGCGGCGCCACGTCCGCCAGCTCCGGCCGCCGGCTCGGCGGCACCCACTCGTCCACGCCCTCCTCCTCATCCGGCGACGACATGGGTGCACCGCCGACCGTTCGTGTGTGACAGAGATCTAGGCTTTCTTTTTCTCCTTCCTTTTGGGCACGGTACTGGATGTGGCTGGATGCACGCGAGTCCGTGCGTTTCCCGGTTTGGGTACTCTGCGTCCCGATCTGACTCCAAATTGGAACCAGAATCTTTTCCCGCTATAGGTTCTGCGGCAAGCAAATTTGAGGAAATGGGCCAACTTGATGTAAAATCTGGCACTTAAAACAGGTGCTCTGTAATTTTTACATCACCACAAGCTGGCTTTTACATTAAAATAATATTTCCGGTTTACAATCCAAACCAAAAAAAAAAATCCCGTTTACAAGATGATGTAAAATAGGGCACATTGCATAAACTTCGATCAAATTTGTACACTTCGAATTCAGCATCCACACTCAAAACTTCGATCAAACTTGCATTTAATTTCGATTAAACTTCCACTTATACTAAGACATCGACACTAGATAAGACATTTCAACTAAAACAAGGGACATCGACAAAAACTAAACAACGACTAAAATAAACCAAACAACGACTATTTTGACTAATCCTCGACAAACGCTCACACTATGTGTCTTAGAAATAGGAATCCAAGTTCGAGGACTCTACATTGCCGTCACTTATGTTGTTCCAGAAATCGAAATCAAAGTCTGATGATTCGGACAAGACGATGACGGTGGAGGGCCCCACCTTCTCGATGTTTTCCTCGCCGCCTCATCGGCCTTTTTCTTCCTCACTTCTTCACTAGAGGAGAAGAAATCCTCATCCCCCAGCACGAGGCCTGGCTGCTCCCGATGGAGCGGCGCCATGGACTCCTCGTTGGTCTCTTGCGGCCAGAGCTGCACCCACGATCAGCCATTGGCTCGCTCGTGCTCCAGCGGAACCAGGCGAATGGCCTCTGACCTTTCCCTTTTAACAGTCTCGTAGCTCCTGGAAAGTCAGAAGGTGTTTTCTGCCAAATAGAGTTAAAACGAGAGGGGACGAGATTGTTTAGAAAATCTTTGAAAACAATATAAAACATGGATATAACATTATATAAGATAAAAATATGTGTTAATATATGGCAATAAACTACAAAGTTCATGCATGCATTTTACATGCATCAACAGGTACCACATATTAAAAAAAAATGAATTAGTGCTAGGAGGAACTAGACACTAAATGATATAGTAGAAGCGGGACCTCGGCGTGAGAATTCCAGAAATTCGCTCCTGACAGATTCGAACTCTGCTCGTTGGGGTGCACCATTGCGACCCCAACCACTGGGCTATGCCCACGTCCTCACAGGTACCACATATGAAACTGATAATTTAGATCACCGTTTCCTTTATGAAAGTTTCAGCGACAAACCGAACATGAGTACGAATTGGGAGTGACAATGTCAGAACAAGGCGAGCTCTTCAAATTAAATACTACAACAAGTACTACTGCTTGTTCTTTTCCGGCTTTCTCTTGCGCTATCTTGGTCCATTGCACGATTTAGCTTGTTGTCTACCATCGGCTTTGGCTCGTCATCGTTAGGGTTGTAGTCGTCCTCCTCCTCCCAAGCCGATGACATGTACCCCGCTGGCGGTGGCCTCCTCTTCCTCCTCCTTGTTGTCTTTCTCCTCCTCCTCCTTCGGCTCATCCTCCTCGTTCCACTCCTTGGAGTCGCACTTCGATTGGAAGCCATCAAGCCCCTACCGGCCTGGACGTCCAAGACATGTTCGGTCAATTGCGCGGTATGATCCAGACGAACTTTTCAGACACCATTTCCGGCAATTTTGTGCCAACTTGAAATGCCATTAATCCACCGTTGGTGCCCCGTAGATGATTATTAGGCTCTCGCTCGAGAGGCTCCACATGAATGCATTGGCACCTCTTCCGATGAGGAATTCGACGAGACATCGTACCTCATGGTAGTTGTCACCTTCATCCTCCACTAGCACCATGCCAAGCATATGTCGGTGTGTTGCGGCTCGACGAAGGGCCGCACGGCCAACATGCCATGCAACCGAGTTGGTGGGCATGCCCGACTCTACAAAGACTACTTCCACCTCACCGATCCGGTGTACAAGGAGCACATGTTCTGGCTCCGCTAACGGATGTCATTCTACGGGGCGTCAAAGACTGCGACCCCTACTTCCAATGCAAGCCTGATGTTGCTGGTATTATGGTGATATCGATTTGCATGCTTTCGTATGGAATATCTGGTGATATCTTCGACAAGTACCTGCGAATGAGTGAGGGCACCTACCTTGACTCCATGTACCGGTTTTGCCGAGTCATGAATATGGTGTTCAGCAAACTTTATTTGAGAGCTCCAACTATTGATGACATTAGACGATTGTCGATCAATGAGGCTACATGGTTCCTGGGCATGATCGGTAGCATCGATTTCATGCATTGGCAATGGAAGAACTATTCATTTGGATGGCAGGGTCAGTACAACGGCCATGTCGATGGATCCACTGTTATTCTTGAGGCAGTGGTATCGCATGATTTGTGAATTTTGCACTCTTTCTTTGGCATGTCCGGTTTCCACAATGACATAAATGTGCTCAACTTCTCTCCGGTGTCCAACCGGCTTATGGAAGGCACAACTCCTATGGTGAGGTGTGAGATCAATGACAACGCATATGACAAGCAATATTATCTTGCTGATGACATTTTATCCTGACTGAACCACACTGGTGAAGACAATCTCTAATCCTCAAATAAAGAAAGAAAAGAGGTTTGCCAGCAGAGGCATGCAGCGGACATTTGGTGTTCTACAAGCTCGGTGGGCTATTGTTCGTCACCTAGCTAGAACATGATATCTTCAGACCATGCATGAGGTGATGACATGGTGTGTGAGGTGATGACATGGTGTGTGATTATGCACAAAATGACGCCGAGGCAGAGCGTCTTGATGGTTGCAATGACCACTGATGGGACTTTCAGGCTAAGTTGGTTGAGCTAAACCCTGAGGGAGGAACATGGGAGAAGTTTCTGAATTTAAACGTCGAAGTCTCTCACAACAATGTTTCCAAATGCTTCCAAGGATTTGACTGATCAGTAGTAGGCATTGGTTGGCATGAAGAGAATGATGAGTAGTTAATCTCTTCGTGTTTCATTTGTTAATTGTGAATTATGTTGTATCAATTTTCATGCATGGCAATGCATGTAGACTTTGGCATTTATTTAAATGCAATAAGGAAGTATTTTGAACCTCTATTTTCGTTGTTTGTATGGTCAATTTATTTCATATAGTGCACTATTTTAGTGGAAAACCCCCAAACCAGCCTCGCCGGATAATATGCGTCGAACCTCTGGAAACACCCCGAATGCAAACCGTTAATAGTAGCATGAAGACCAACTTCGTGTCCTCGACTCAACGCCTTAGGTCTTGTTCGGTAAGCCGGGTTTCAAAGGTCTTGGAGTGTAATTTTCCAGTCCAATACTCTGTAACACACTGAAACACTCCTGTGTGTATTCGGTAGACTGGTTTTGAACAATCAGGGTCTTTCTTGTATCAGGTGCAAATGGCATAAATCTGCAAATCTGCAAATTTCTGTTTCTAGCCGTTGGATCATGTGCTAGTGGCCAGATTGAAGTCTTCCTTCCCACCTCAACCACTTGAAGCATTTTTGTCATAAAACCCCCTGTACGTACAGTTATTTTGCATTCATATGGATACATTGGTTGGGGTTCACTTTTCCAGATTGAGGTACAGAGTACAGACCTCGAAGCAGGCCACGAACGCTGAATCTTCGTATTTTATGAAACTTAGATTTGCATCACTGGACATATTGTACATACAATCTATTGAGAACATCAACCAATAAGAAAACTTGAATGTTTCTACAGAAATCTGGCCTTTTCACATTCAGATAAGAACACGAACGGGCAATTTATTGAAGGATTAGCAGCAAAATTTTGACTCAAACGAGATCAAGAAGAACTCTGCCATTTTCACCGGATCAAGGAAAAATATCGAACAAACAGATAAAGTCTTCCAAGAACAGGTCAACACAGATCAACGCGGATCCGGGAGCATGATATCGCTACCAAATCCGGCGTCAAGGAACACCGTGTATCCAGATCGGGAAGTGCGGAGTTTAGAAGACACAAGATTTATCGCATGTGCTGCAGGCTCCTCCGTCCATGCCGCCTCACCTGAAATTTGAAGCAGATTTCGCTAGAAGAGGAACGGGGAATATTGAAGAGAGATGGAGATGTTCTGTTGGGAGAGAGAGGGATGCAGAATGAGAGGGTGAAGTTATTCTTGGGGATTTATGCAAAACGTGTGAAGTTGAGACCGGAATAGTGAACTGTGCAGATCCACACGTTGGTACATGATCTGACGGGTTCTGGTTACGATTTTCAGATTTGCAGAATCTGTTGCGTTTTCACCGGATACGTTCCCGTCTTTCTAGACCCCTTTACCTGTTCAAACAAAAAAACCAATCGAGCCCGTAAATCGTTGTTCCGTTATGCTGAAATAATTCTTAGTTCCACAGGGATCAGAAACACACCACTTGCCTCACAGTTTGGGATCTAAACTCCTGATTTAAACATGTTCCGTTACATCTACATCCCAAAACATGTTCCGTTACATCTACATCCTCTTTTATAGAAGAAAACTCCGTAAGCCCCGGGTGCCCTCGAGGCTCGAACCCGGGTGGTTGGCGTGCGCTCCGGCACACCTAACCAGCAGAGCGACGCTCTGATTTTTTTTCAGTTAGCCCCATCGATCAACTAACCCAGTATTGTAAGTACTCCCTCGTGCCCATTTTATGTTATGCATAATTTTCCGTGCAAATCAAACCGTGTAAATTTTGATCAAGAATATAGATAATAATACAAAGATCTACCATATCAAATACATATAATATAAAAATATATTTCATAACAATTCTAAAAATATTATTATTTTATTATATATATTTATATTTTTATCAATATAGATGATTAAACTTTACGGAATTTAACTTTGATCAAAGCTTATACGCAACATATTTTGGACAGGAGGGAGTACGTGAAAACACATCAATCGCCCCAAATACACCCTAATTCACGCCTGAAACACCCAAAACACCTCGTGTGACACCGCATCTCCAGTCGCGCCCCCCAAAGCGTCCCCCAACTTTATTTGAGGCGCGCCGGACAAAAAAAACGCTTTCAGCCGCGTCCCCCAAACCCGTTTTTTGTCCGGCGCGCCCGATATGGTGTCCGGCGCCCCGAGCCCGTCCCCGCCCCACAGGGGACGCACCGGGGACGCCGGACACAACGAAAAGAGAGGCGAAGCAACGCGGGCCCGACCCATCAGCGGCACAATAAATTTTAACCTAACCATCGCCTACCTCGCGACGGAAGTTATTGGCGCGCAGCGACGGTGCAGTTCCCGCAGAGGCGCAGCGACGGTGCAGTTCCCGCAGAGGCGCAGCGACGCGTCTCGTCGCGCCTAGCTCTGCGTGCCGGCGTTAATGAGCGTCACCGCTCCCCCGCTTCCCTCCGGCCTATAAAAAGGACCGCCTCTCATCGTCCCTATCCACACACAAACCCTAGCGCCTCTCTCCCCAACCCTAGCCGCCACCATCTCAACAAGAGTCGACGCCATGGCTGGGAGAGGCGGAGGCCAAGCTCGCGGTCGTGGTCGTGGCCGCGGCAGAGCTGCACGCTCGCCGTCGCCTGCCTCGCCGTCGTCTTCAGCGTCGGAGATGGACGTGGAGGCGGGCGTGCTGTTCGAGTTCGTCCTCGTCCTCAAGGGCGACCCACGCGGCATCCAGAGGCTGTCGGACTCCTTCGCCAGGTACGTCGCCGGCGACGACCGTCCAGGCACGATGCATCTGCGGGAGGCTTCATGCGGCTACTACCGGTGGATCGTCAACGTGATCTACGACGCGCGCGGGACCACATCGGCTGGGAGAAGTTCGCGCGCCACCACAGCCTCGAAGCCGGCTTCATCCTCCTGTTCTCCTACTTTGGCGACAGGAACATGAGCGTCAAGGTCTTCGACGAGACGCGCTGCCGTCGGGACTACCACGACGACATCACTGACAAGGAGGACGACTGATGAAGAGTGTTGTTTCTTCGCAGCGAATACGTGCACACGGAGGTTTTTGTCTATTCGTCCTCGGTAGAATCAACAAGGGCACCATCTCCCGCTGGATTTTCCATTTTGGGTGACTGGGTGTGCCCACGAGTGTTCTTTCTTAGCAGCGAACACAGGAAACCTTCGATGCACGACCTAGTTAGGTTTAGTTTTTTGCAATATTTTATATTTGTGTCAACCATGGTTCAAACTATGTATTAGTTTGTGGAAAACCATGTTCCAAATTATGTCTTTATGTAAATCACGTTCCCAATTATGTATTAGTTTGTGAAATATTACCTCTCTTTATTGAAATAAAAATACAAAATAATAAAAAATATTTTAATGTTTGGGGCGGCGTTTGGAGGACACAGTTGGGGAGCGACGTCGTCTGATGGCGTGTAACTCACACGTTCGTTGGGAACCCCAAGAAGAGGAAGGTATGATGCGCACAGCAGCAAGTTTTCCCTCAGAAAGAAACCAAGGTTTATCGAACCAGGAGGAGCCAAAAAGCACGTTGAAGGTTGATGGCGGCGGGATGTAGTGCGGCGCAACACCGGAGATTCCGGCGCCAACGTGGAACCTGCACAACACAACCAAAGTACTTTGCCCCAACGAAACGGTGAGGTTGTCAATCTCACCGAGCTTGCTGTAACAAAGGATTAACCGTATTGTGTGGAAGATGATTGTTTGCAGAGAAAACGAGTAAAACAAGTATTGCGGCAGATTTGTATTTCGGTATTAAAAAATGGACCGGGGTCCACGGTTCATTAGAGGTGTCTCTCCCATAAGATAAAAGCATGTTGGGTGAACAAATTACGGTCGGGCAATTGACAAATAGAGAGGGCATAACAATGCACATACATGTCATGATAAGTATAGTGAGATTTAATTGGGCATTACGACAAAGTACATAGACCGCCATCCAACTGCATCTATGCCTAAAAAGTCCACCTTCAGGTTATCATCCGAACCCCTTCCAGTATTAAGTTGCAAAGCAACAGACAATTGCATTAAGTATGGTGCATAATGTAATCGACAACTACATCCTTAGACATAGCATCAATTTTTTATCCCTAGTGGCAACAGCACAGCACAACCTTAGAACTTTCTGTCACTATCCCATGTGTCAATGCAGGCATGAACCCACTATCGAGCATAAATACTCCCTCTTGGAGTTAAGAGCAAAAAACTTGGCCAGAGCCTCTACTAATAACGGAGAGCATGCAAGATCATAAACAACACATATGTAATAACTTGATAATTAACATAACATGGTATTCTCTATCCATCGGATCCCGACAAACACAACATAGAGTATTACGGATAGATGATCTTGATCATGTTAGGCAGCTCACAAGATCCAACAATGAAGCACAATGAGGAGAAGACAACCATCTAGCTACTGCTATGGACCCATAGTCCAGGGGTGAACTACTCACTCATCACTCCGGAGGCGACCATGGCGGTGTAGAGTCCTCCGGGAGATGAATCCCCTCTCCGGCGGGGTGCCGGAGGAGATCTCCGAATCCCCCGAGATGGGATTGGCGGCGGCGGCGTCTCGGTAAGGTTTTCCGTATCGTGGTTTTTCGCATCGGGGGTTTCGCGACGGAGCCTTTAAGTAGGCGGAAGGGCAACGTGGGGGGCCACACGAGGGCCCCACACCACGAGTCGGCGCGGCCAAGGCCCGGGCCGCGCCGCCCTATGGTGGCGGCCCCTCGTGGCCCCACTTCGACTCCTCTTCGGTCTTCGGAAGCTTCGTGGCAAAATAGGACCCCGGGTCTTGATTTCGTCCAATTCCGAGAATATTTCGTTACTAGGATTTACGAAACCAAAAACAGCGAAAACGACAAGCTGGCTCTTCGGCATCTTGTTAATAGGTTAGTTCCGGAAAATGCACGAATATGACATAAAGTGTGCATAAAACATGTAGGTATCATCAATAATATGGCATGGAACATAAGAAATTATCGATACGTCGGAGACGTATCAGCATCCCCAAGCTTAGTTCTCGCTCGTCCCGAGCGAGTAAAACGATAATAAAGATAATTTCTGAAGTGACATGCCATCATAACCTTGATCATACTATTTGTAAACATATGTAATGAATGCAGCGATCAAAACAATGGTAATGACATGAGTAAACAAGTGAATCATAAAGCAAAGACTTTTCATGAATAGTACTTCAAGACAAGCATCAATAAGTCTTGCATAAGAGTTAACTCATAAAGCAATAAATCAAAGTAAAGGTATTGAAGCAACACAAAGGAAGATTAAGTTTCAGCGGTTGCTTTCAACTTATAACATGTATATCTCATGGATAATTGTCAACATAGAGTAATATAACAAGTGCAATATGCAAGTATGTAGGAATCAATGCACAGTTCACACAAGTGTTTGCTTCTTGAGGTGGAGAGAGATAGGTGAACTGACTCAACATAAAGGTAAAAAGAATGGTCCTTCAAAGAGGAAAGCATCGATTGCTATATTTGTGCTAGAGCTTTTATTTTGAAAACATGAAACAATTTTGTCAACGGTAGTAATAAAGCATATGAGTTATGTAAATTATATCTTACAAGTTGCAAGCCTCATGCATAGTATACTAATAGTGCCCGCACCTTGTCCTAATTAGCTTGGACTACCGGATCATCGCAATGCACATGTTTTAACCAAGTGTCACAATGGGGTACCTCCATGCCGCATGTACAAAGGTCTAAGGAGAAAGCTCGCATTTTGGATTTCTCGCTTTTGATTATTCTCAACTTAGACATCCATACCGGGACAACATGGACAACGAGATAATGGACTCCTCTTTAATGCATAAGCATGTGGCAACAATTATTATTCTCATATGAGATTGAGGATATATGTCCAAAACTGAAACTTCCACCATGAATCATGGCTTTAGTTAGCGGCCCAATGTTCTTCTCTAACAATATGCATGCTCCAACCATTAAGGTGGTAGATCTCTCTTACTTCGGACAAGACGGACATGCATAGCAACTCACATGATATTCAACAAAGAATAGTTGATGGCGTCCCCGAAGCATGGTTATCGCACAACAAGCAACTTAATAAGAGATAAAGTGCATAAGTACATATTCAATACCACAATAGTTTTTAAGCTATTTGTCCCATGAGCTATATATTGCAAAGGTGAATGATGGAATTTTAAAGGTAGCACTCAAGCAATTTACTTTGGAATGGCGGATAAATACCATGTAGTAGGTAGGTATGGTGGACACAAATGGCATAGTGGTTGGCTCAAGTATTTTGGATGCATGAGAAGTATTCCCTCTCGATACAAGGTTTAGGCTAGCAAGGTTATTTGAAACAAACACAAGGATGAACGGTGCAGCAAAACTCACATAAAAGACATATTGTAAACATTATAAGACTCTACACCGTCTTCCTTGTTGTTCAAAACTCAATACTAGATGTTATCTAGACTCTAGAGAAACCAAATAT
Source organism: Lolium rigidum (assembly GCF_022539505.1). Taxonomy (NCBI): domain Eukaryota; kingdom Viridiplantae; phylum Streptophyta; class Magnoliopsida; order Poales; family Poaceae; genus Lolium; species Lolium rigidum. The sequence continues at coordinate 253,396,889 of NC_061512.1, forward strand.
GCAAACCAAATTAGCAAGCTCTAAGTGTTTCTTCATTAATGGGTGCAAAGTATATGATGCAAGAGCTTAAACATGAGCACAACAATTGCCAAGTATCAAATTATCCAAGACATTTTAGAATTACTACATGTAGTATTTTCCAATTCCAACCATATAACAATTTAACGAAGAAGAAACTTCGCCATGAATACTATGAGTAGAGCCTAAGGACATACTTGTCCATATGCTACAGCGGAGCGTGTCTCTCTCCCACAAAGTGAATGCTAGGATCCATTTTATTCAAACAATACAAAAACAAAAACAAACGACGCTCCAAGCAAAGTGCATAAGATGTGACGGAATAAAAATATAGTTTCGGGGGAGGAACCTCGATAATGTTGTCGATGAAGAAGGGGATGCCTTGGGCATCCCCAAGCTTAGACGCTTGAGTCTTCTTAGAATATGCAGGGGTGAACCACCGGGCATCCCCAAGCTTAGAGCTTTCACTCTCCTTGATCATATTGTATCATACTCCTCTCTTGATCCTTGAAAACTTCCTCCACACCAAACTCGAAACAACTCATTAGAGGGTTAGTGCACAATAAAAATTAACATGTTCAGAGGTGACACAATCATTCTTAACACTTCTGGACATTGCATAAAGCTACTTGGACATTAATGGATCAAAGAAATTCATCCAACATAGCAAAAGAGGCAATGCGAAATAAAAGGCAGAATCTGTCAAAACAGAACGATCCGTAAAGATGGATTTTATTAGGGCACCAGACTTGCTCAAATGAAAATGCCCAAATTGAATGAAAGTTGCGTACATATCGAGGATCATCACGTAAATTGGCTTAATTTTCGAGTTACCTACGGAGAATTAGACCCAGATTCGTGACGACAAAGAAATCTGTTTCTGCGCGATAATCCAAATCTAGTATTTACTTTACTATCAAAGACTTTACTTGGCACAACAAAACATAAAACTAAGATAAGGAGATGTTGCTACAGTAGTAAACAACTTCCAAGACTCAAATATAAAACAAAAATACTGTAGTAAAAACATGGGTTGTCTCCCATAAGCGCTTTTCTTTAACGCCTTTCAGCTAGGCGCGAAAGTGTATATCAAGTATTATCAAAGGGTGGTGCATCTACAGCGGGGTTTGGAGTTTTCTCAACCATGCATAGTATATTGGATACATAAGTTTCAGCGTCTCCTTTTCATTAGTCTTGGGCTTGCTACTCTCATCGAACAAATTTTCGGGAACAAGCCAAGCATAGTTATTTTCTAGTGCATCATTCATAGCTAGGAGTTTACATGGTATTGGTGCTTTGATCTCCCCACCATCATTAGCATTATTAGTGTACCTTATTCTATCCATGTCCATTTTTTCAAGGAGACTAACAAAATTAGTATGAGAACCAAGCATATTAAATTTAGCAAAGACCTTTCTAGCCTCTCTTGCTAGACCACCAAATTCTCTAAGAAGGGTTTCTAAAACAAAATCTTTCTTTTCCCCCTCTTCCATATCACCGAGTGTAAGAAACATGTGTTGGATTATAGGATTGAGATTAACAAATTTAGTTTCCAACATGCGGACTAAAGCGACGAGCAGCAATTTCATAAGTAGGAGCAAGTTCTACCAAGTGTCTATCTTCAAAATCTTCAACGGTACTAACATGGCTGAAAAATTCTTCTATATTGTTTCTCCCAATTATAGACCCGCGTCCTACCGGTATGTTTTTTGTGGTAAAATTAAAAGGAAACATGATGAAATAAGTAAAGCAAATGCAAGTAACTAATTTTTTTGTGTTTTGATATAGCAAACAAGATAGTAAATAAAGTAAAACTAGCAACTAATTTTTTTGTGTTTTGATATAAGTGCAGCAAACAAAGTAGTAAATAAAATTAAGCAAGACAAAAACAAAGTAAAGAGGTTGAGAAGTGGAGACTCCCCTTGCAGCGTGTCTTGATCTCCCCGGCAACGGCGCCATAAAATATGCTTGATGGCGTGTAACTCACACGTTCGTTGGGAACCCCAAGAGGAAGGTATGATGCGCACAACAGCAAGTTTTCCCTCAGAAAGAAACCAAGGTTTATCGAACCGGGAGGAGCCAAGAAGCACGTTGAAGGTTGATGGCGGCGGGATGTAGTGCGGCGCAACACCGGAGATTCCGGCGCCAACGTGGAACCTGCACAACACAACCAAAGTACTTTGCCCCAACGAAACGAGTGAGGTTGTCAATCTCACCGAGCTTGCTGTAACAAAGGATTAACCGTATTGTGTGGAAGATGATTGTTTGCGAGAAAACGAGTAAAACAAGTATTGCAGCAGATTTGTATTTCGGTATTAAAGAATGGACCGGGGTCCACGGTTCACTAGAGGTGTCTCTCCCATAAGATAAAAGCATGTTGGGTGAACAAATTACGGTCGGGCAATTGACAAATAGAGAGGGCATAACAATGCACATACATGTCATGATAAGTATAGTGAGATTTAATTGGGCATTACGACAAAGTACATAGACCGCCATCCAACTGCATCTATGCCTAAAAAGTCCACCTTCAGGGTATCATCCGAACCCCTTCCAGTATTAAGTTGCAAAGCAACAGACAATTGCATTAAGTATGGTGCGTAATGTAATCGACAACTACATCCTTAGACATAGCATCAATGTTTTATCCCTAGTGGCAACGACACAGCACAACCTTAGAACTTTCGTCACTATCCCGGGTGTCAATGCGAGGCATGAACCCACTATCGAGCATAAATACTCCCTCTTGGAGTTAAGAGCAAAAACTTGGCCAGAGCCTCTACTAATAACGGAGAGCATGCAAGATCATAAACAACACATATGTAATAACTTGATAATTAACATAACATGGTATTCTCTATCCATCGGATCCCGACAAACACAACATAGAGTATTACGGATAGATGATCTTGATCATGTTAGGCAGCTCACAAGATCCAACAATGAAGCACAATGAGGAGAAGACAACCATCTAGCTATTGCTATGGACCCATAGTCCGAGGGTGAACTACTCACTCATCATTCCGGAGGCGACCATGGCGGTGTAGAGTCCTCCGGGAGATGAATCCCCTCTCCGGCGGGGTGCCGGAGGAGATCTCCAGAATCCCCAGAGATGGGATTGGCGGCGGCGGCGTCTCGGTAAGGTTTTCCGTATCGTGGTTTTTCGCATCGGGGTTTCGCGATGGAGGCTTTAAGTAGGCGGAAGGGCAACATGGGGGGCCACACGAGGGCCCCACACCACAGGTCGGCGCGGCCAAGGCTCGGGCCGCGCCGCCCTATGGTGGCGGCCCCTCGTGGCCCCACTTCGACTCCTCTTCGGTCTTCCGGAAGCTTCGTGGCAAAATAGGACCACGGGTCTTGATTTCGTCCAATTCCGAGAATATTTCGTTACTAGGATTTACGAAACCAAAAACAGCAGAAAACGACAAGCGGCTCTTCGGCATCTTGTTAATAGGTTAGTTCCAGAAAATGCACGAATATGACATAAAGTGTGCATAAAACATGTAGGTATCATCAATAATATGGCATGGAACATAAGAAATTATCGATACGTCGGAGACGTATCATCGTCCAAACGCGGCACGAATGAAACACGTCCCCAAACACTCAATCCGACGCGGTTTAAAGGATGCTTTGGGGATGCGACTGGAGATGCTCTAAACCATACCTGCTGAACGAGTTCTCAGTATCATCAGTATCAGTATATGTCTTTTGGGCAGGGAAACTGAAAGTAGGAGGATTGCTTTCACTTAATATGACAGTGGGCCCATGGCCCACCTGTCATGCACTCTCTCTCACCTCGTGCTTTCTTCTATTCTTCTCTGGCGTTTTCTTCCTCCCGTCGCACACGCACGGCAGAGCCAGCATGGAAGAGCATGGTCGCGCGGATGCCGATGCCCAGCCGCCCGGTGCTGCTCGCCGACGACCGCAGCGAGGTAGCCGCGACACACCTCACCTAGGAAAGGGGCTGGGGACGGAGGGGAAGCCGCCGGCGCGCGGCCCTGGAACTTGCCTGCACGGCAATGGCGGTCGATCGGCGCCTTCGGCGGATGATTTCAACGATGCAGGTACCCTCGGTCACCCCAATCGCCTGTACTGAGGATGAGGCTGCGGGCGCTGCTGAGCTCATGGAGTGCCAGCTAGCGCCGTTTCCGGTGAGATACCTTGGCATCCCGCTGTCCATTAGGAGGCTGACGGCTGAAGCATTCCAGCCCCTCTTAGACCGTCTAGCCGACAAGTTACCTACCTGGAGGGCATCGATGATGCCTCGGGCAGGTCGCTTGGCGCTAATCCGTGCGGTTCTCGCAGCGATACCGTTGCACCAGCTGATGGTGTTGTGTCTTCATAAGAAAGCACTCAAGCAGGTCAACAAAATCTTGCGAGGATTCCTATGGGTTGGTAGGGCTGACGCCAATGGCGGACATTGCCACGTCAACTGGGCGAGGGTGTGTAGGCCGTTGCGGCTGGGGGGGCTGGGCATCCCAGATCTCGCACGCACGGCCATCAGCCTCAGGGTGCGCTGGATCTGGAGGATGCACACCGACCCCCTGCGACCTTGGTGAAAGAACATTTCCCGCCCTTTTGGGTTTTGTGTGTTTGATGTCAACACTAGGTATATATTTATGTGTGTTGATGTAGACAGGTACCAGTGTTCGGAATATATTTTTGCTCAGCGAGATGGTTTGCCAGTTCTGATGATTGATACGTCCAATTTGCATCACTATTTTATATCATAATTTGCTGTTATTCATTGATATATTTCATATTGGGACACAATACTTATGGTATTTCATCTATTTTGCATGTTTCATGATTATTTGGAGATCGAGCACCGGAGCCAGGATTCTGCTGGAAAAAGCACCGTCAGGATGCAATATTTCGGAAGATCAACTGTGGAAGGAAGTTTTACCAAAAATCCTATTTTTCCGGATGACGAAGGAAGCCGGAAGGGGAGCCAGTTGGACCCAAGGTGGGCCCACACCACGGGCGGCGCGGCCCATGGCCCGGCCGCGCCACCATGTGGTGGG